>NC_081293.1:37236785-37547500 GCF_030435805.1 Mustela lutreola
TGACCTCACTGCCCCAAACCCCAACCATGCCCAGACCCCTTCCCCACGCTCGCAGGAGGCTCCCTGAGTGATGTGGCCCAGTGACAGGAGACCTGGGGGCTGACTGCATTTCGACCATGCATGTGAAAGGTGAACCTCTGCGTCTATTCCCCATTGGGGTGTGCCTGTGTGTGCAGAGTGGCATCTCTGGGGCAGGGGCTAGCCCCCAGTTCTCTCTTTCTCCATCTGGCTGCTCTCCCAAGCTGCCAGCCACATTTCCCAGCCAAGGCCCAAGAGGACAGCTGTCTTGGGGGATGCTGCACCCACATTGGGTCCCTTGCCCTTCCCCACCGTGAACCACACAGTGAGGACTGAGGTGGGAGGGATGGTGGTGGGCCCTGAGAGCTGAGCTGTGTGTGAAGCCCTTGGCCAGACAGGCAGGCGGGAGCCCTGGGTTCTGTGCTGGACACAACCTTCCAGAACATGGAGAGCCCCGGATCTCGTTACGGGAAGCTGAGGGCCCCAGTGTGGGCCAGGGAGCCCACTTGCTCCTCCCTGTGTGTGGGCCTATTCAACTGGCCCTTCCCGTGTGCCCAGCCCATACCAGGAAGGCCACTCTGCCTCGTGGGCATTAGTGGCACAGGCCACCCACCGTGGGCTGCTGGCAGCACTTAGGGAAGAAGCAATGGAGGACTGGAACTGAGGGGGCACTGCTGAGATCACAGTGACTGACGTCCTTGTTGGGACATTAAAATAATTAAGATGGTGATAATTGTATGTGTGTTTTACCACACTTAATTTTGAAAACTGGGCTTCCCTTTTATGCCTCCCCCCTAAATCTGTTAAGAAGTTTGATTTACCAATTTGAGCTCCACTTTCTTCCTAAAAGCAGATGCATTATAATCCCTTATAAAAGCAGAGCCTCCCACTGAGACAGAGAGTAGTGATGGCAGGGAGACCCTGCATGCACGCACATGTGTATGTGTGTAAGTGAGCACACACATTCTGGCCACATCTCCATCTTCGTCACCAGTAGGTCACTTCCTGAGCAGGGATCCAAGGTTTTGTTCTCAGCCTGGGGCTGTTTGTTCAGCACCCACCCCCGGCCTCACTGAGATGCCTCGTGCCCTAGAGGAGCCCACGTGTCCCTCACGAGGCTTGTGAGCACAGGCGGGGCATCCCTGTGGCTCTTTTGGCTCATTCTACTGCTGGTTCTCCACCTGCGGCTCTCAGTGCCCATCAGACAAAACCAAAGAATCTTAGCTCCACACCCCCATCCCAAATTTGGACCATTTCCCAAAGTCTCCAGTGTGTGCCCCCCACACACACCATGAAACCATGTGTTTATTGGTTTGTTCCATCACTGTTGCCTTCATTGGGCCACTCACTATGATGTCTGTTCTTTCAGCTCGTAGTGGTGAGTTGGGTGATGTGCCTGGAATGTGGGTGCCCAAGAGAGTGGGAAGGAGGTGAGCTGGGGGGAGGACAGTTGGGCCCTCACCCCTAGTGAGGAGCTGTGTTTTATTCTGCAAGCAGTGGGCAGTTAATGCAGGGCTTCAGGCAGAGGGTGAAGTGGTCCGAGTGACCCTGGTGGTTCTGTACATGTGGCCTGTGGGGTTAAGAGTGAGCTCAGGAAGGCCCCTTGAGCAGTGTGGTTTTATGCAGGTGAGGGAGGTGTGGGAGCGTGGCGGCTTGGACGGGGGATGGCAGAGGGCATCCTGTGTTTGCTCTGCTGGAAGGGGTGGAAGATGGAAGAGCTCAGGACGAGTCTGAGGCGTGTGGCCTCCGCAGTGATGTGGCTGGTACCCTGACTGGGGCGGGCAGGTGGGAGGGGCAGGCGGGGCTGGGTGGTCCGGGTCCTCCTCTAAGTGGACTGAGACATGGGAGAGGCTGGAGCACGACGATGGAGATTCGCGCCTGGCACTGAGGATGAGGTCAGGGCCGGCGAACGCGGCAGACGTGAGTACAGAGGCTCACGAACACCGGGCACGAGTGCCGTGGGACCGGCTGCTGTTTGCTTGGAGGGAACAGGGAGAGACAATGAGGAGCTTTCGCCATTCAGAGGGCTCCCAAGGGGGAGGAAACCCACACAGACTGACAGGCTGGCTAATCGTAGTGCAGCCGGAGAGAGCACCAAAGACAGGAGGTCCAGGCAGCAGCCAGAGAGAAGAGGATACCAAAGAGTGAGCAGTAGAACGGGTACAGAGTTCTCTGAAGCAGCAGCAACAACAGAAGAGTCCTCTGAAGGACCAAGAGAAAATAACTTTGCCACAGAATTCTCCATACAGCAAAAGTACCTTCCAGGAGTGAGGTAGAAGGGTTATGTAAAAAAACAATTTAAGAAAAGGCAAGAGAAACCCAAGCCCCAGGTTTCTGTTCAAAGTGAGTGGGGTGAGGTGGAAGGTGGGGACCCGGGAGGGGCAGCAGCAGGGCCAAGCGTCTGGCAGGGTCGGCCGTGCGCGCCCACGGGCGTTTGTTGCGGGGTTCACTCTCCGTGTAAGTGGCCTGCACGGCGCGTTTGCGTCCATCAGATACGCTGCTGGAGCAAAGAGAAACCGTGACTGTGCCAGAGGGGCGGGGCCGTGCTGCGGATGTCCTGTGAGGTCGTGCCCAGCGCTGCTGTTGGGGGTGGAGGGACCCCCCACGGGGACAGCTGGCCTGCAGGGGGAGGGGCCTTCCCTGGGGAGAAGTCAGTGGGATCTGTTTCCCATTCCCAGAAAAGATGATGGCATTAGGAAATCGTCTGTTGAGGAGGTTCTGCTGGCTTATAATAAAACTGTCATCGACGCAGTCTGGCGCTCGTCAGGGGCGGGAGCCGGGGCTGTCCGGTGCGCGGGTTCTGCAGGAGGGGACAGCCCTTCGCACACGTGCAAGCAAGCCCTGGCCCCACCCCATTCTTGCATCGTACCGTTGCCCTTTTATTTTTTTCTTCCTTAGGAGCCCTGAATTCCAGCTTCCGTATTGCAGTCCTAGGACATTTTTACTTGCTGGAGGCTCTTGGCCTTTCCCCAGCAGGGCGACTGTGTGCTGTGTTGAGTGCGACTCACCACCGGGCACTTGTAGCAGCGGGGACGACAGGCCCTGAGCTGGGGTGACAGGCTGAGGGCGCCTGGCCGGGAAGCACCTGCCCAGATCTGGACTGGCAGGGTCACAGAGCAGCACAGCCACTGCAGAGGGGGGACAGGGAAGGCAGAAGCAGCTCAGGTGATCCTCGAGTGGCCCCGATGGCCAGGGCTGGCCAGGACCCCAGAGAGCTGATGCAGGTGAGCCCACAGTGGGGACCAGGCTACGCCACGCTGCTGTACACTGAGGAAGCCCGAGGGCGTGAGTGGCTGTGTAACCGTGTGCGTGTGGGAGAGTGAGAATGTGGAGGAGAGACGTGTGAATCATTGCGGGCTCACTGAGGGTTCTGCGGTCACCCAGCCCTTGAAACAGGAGAGGGTCACATAACTTCCAAAGCTACATGTTGGGAGAACAATGGTGGGCACCGCGGAGTTCCATGGGCCAGCTCAGGCTGAGATCCCCCAGGGAAGGACCCCCTCTCCCCCCGCCACGCCAGGCTGGGATCAGATCCTGCTGGCAGAGCTGGGCAGCGGCCCATAGCTCATGGAGAAGATGGGGTTGCTTGGCTGGCTTACAGCCTAGGATGGGCTGGAGACAACCCTTCAGGGCACAAGGGAGCCAAGGCTGTGGATGGGTCTGCGGGAAGGTGATCACTAGGCTCACGTGTGGGCTGTGCAGGCACCAAGGGACTGTGAGTTCCAGGCAGTTGGATGGGGTGGAGCGTGCGAATTGTCCCCACGCCTCTGCTGCTCGCTGCCCCGGGGCAGCAGGAGCCTGAAAAAGCCAAGGCAAGCTGCTAGAAGCAGGAGCAGGGCCCTTGACCACCAGCAGCATTCCCCCCACCTGACGAGGCTCCCCTTCCTGCTTATGGCAGGGAAGCAGCTCAGGGTCCAATGTGGGCATGAGGGTGTGTGCACGCGGGACAGAGCGTGTGCAAGAACACACGTGTGAGTGTGTGTGAGCACATGTGCCCTTGTGAAACGCCGAATAAAAGAGAGGGAGTTGGGAGGTAAGGGCCTGGTTCCATCTGCACCCAAATCCGAATAAATATGCCAACCAAATGTGGAGCATTGGAAACAACCTTTGCAGGCTATAGAATGGTCCCAGGTAAAGGCAAAACCGCGGTCTCGTGATGGCGTGCACTGAACGCAGCCAGTAGGGCTCCCACCTGGCAGGCACCCATGGTGGATCTGCTCATAAACGAGATATCAGGGGAAGCCCAGCTCAGAACAGGACAGCACTTCACCCTGTCAAAATTCATTCTACACCTTTTCCCTGTTGGGGTCTGGAAGGGTGGGAGCAGGTGGGGTCTCTCTGAACGTGAGCAGTGACTTGAGCCTTGGACAGTGATGCCATGACCTGCACGGGACCCACTGTGCTGTGAGGAAAGGCCAGCTCCTCACCCCTTGGCATGGTTCCTGAGGGGAGACCTGAGCCACAAGGACCACGGGTTGTCTCAGGGGGGGTGACACGGGCCAACCCTCTCCAGGCAGAAACCATGGACTGGGCATGGGGAAGGATGCTGGCACCCCAAGGCATTCAGAAGTGAAAGGTATGGAGGGGGAAGGCTTTGCCAGTCCTGCTCTGTTACCTACCCAAGTGGCAGCTTGCAGCAGAGGCAGGATGGAGCCCAAAGGCCACACGGCCCTTCCTGGCAGACAGGTGCCAGCAGTAAGCATCCTTGTAGGCTTAACATCTGCCCTCATCCTGACTCCCCATGCCACTTTGTTTGCTAGTGTTCCAAACCCTGAGACTCAGAACCATCAGCAGATTCACCCAGGTAAGGCTTCGTACCTCCCAGCATCATTGTTCTGAACTAGGAAATGGGGTAGCAAAGGGATCTACACATAGCAGCTGTGACTCTGAAGCACGAGCTTCGTATAATTCCTGTGCAAAGGCGAGGCATGTCTGCGACGTGCTCTGGCCACTCCTCTCCCCAGCATGCCCTCCTTTGATTGGCAGCTGGAGAAACTGAGACGCAGCAGAGGTCAGCAGACTGTAGGGGCCTCAGAAATGGGCCCATCCCAGGCTCTCCTCATCCACCTGCCAGGATTGGTTGTATCATTTGTGGGGCCCAGTGTAGGAGGATGAAATGGACATTTTGTTCTAGGTTTTAAAGAATTTCGAAACAGTGACATGAGAACATTAAACCAAGTGCGGGGCCCTTTGGGACTGCCCAGGCTATCCCCACCTGAGGCCAGCCCCACACTCACCTCCTCGATTCCCTGCCTTGGACCATGTGTTTTTCCATCTAAAAGGGTCTGTGACATTGAGGAGCATTAAGGGAGCCATGCCTGGCTACAGGGACCACCTGGAAGGTATTTAAGTGCCTTTAAGTCTGTTTCTTTTCACAATCATTGCCCGACCCACAAATCCCTTTTGGCAGCAATCAACTGGGCCCCACACAGATCCCGTAGGGCTGGCCTCTGTGAGATGAGAGTAGGCAGGACCCATTCTCTCCTGCACATATGATCTGCGTGGTGGGAACTGTACCAGCTTGGGGGTGGGGAGCTCTGGGAGCTCAGGCCGTCCTACCTCCCAGCCCCTGTACCACCGAAAGTGTGTGCAGTCAAGGAGGCCCTCTCAGAGGGGAGCCCAATTCTGGAGCCGCTCTTGCCTACTCCGCAGGTGGGGTGTTGTGGGTAGAGCTTTTCCCCACGATAAGGCCCGTTTTCTGCAGCCTTCAGAGTCACCCCAGAAGTCCCTCTCCACAGTGGCTCCAAGAACAGCCAAGTTCTTGGTTCTGCTCTGCTGACCAGGGCCAGTGATGTGTGTCCTGAGAGAAAGCGCCAGCGGTTGCCCCTCAGGATGTGAGCTCTGTTGAAATGCGATGTCCCCTCGCTGGTCTGCTGGGGGCAAGAACACAGACCTCACCTCTCTGTGGAGGGGTCAGGCACACCAAGGAAAGCTGGTGGCCTGGTCACACGGGCTCTGGAAGACAAGGGCTGCCCTGGTCTGCATCCAGTCTGGTGGACCCGGCAGCACTGCCTGCAGCTCTGGGAGTTGAGGCCCAATGGCAGCCTCTCAAGATCATAGTGGTCGGCGTGTGCCCTTCTGCCAGGGTGCAGAGGAGGTTGGTGGCTCCCGTCGTGGCCAAGCCCCCTCCTTAGCTGGTGTCACTGTCACAAGCCCAGGTTGCCCCTCGCCACCACCCTGTGAGGCCCCTGGGAGTTAGTCTCTCCTCCTTTTTTGTGCCTGGAAATGCCGACCTGCCCAGAGAGATGGTGAATCATCAGGACCACCTCTCCCCTCGAGCTGTTTTGCTGACTTGCAGGGAGCTTCAGTCACTGCTTAGGGCTTTGTGGGGGAACAAAGTGTGTCCCAGCGGAGCTACCTCAGTAGGGCCACAGGTGTGGTCCGCTGGGGATCAAGAGCCCGGCAACTGTAGGGACCCTGGGAGATGAGTGGGCTGGTGGAAGGGGTGCCTTTCGAGAAAGCCTGCCTTGCAAATTCCAGTTCTCTTGCCGTCTGTGCATATGCCCTTGAGCAAACAAATGGCTTTCTTTCTGCCTCAGTGTCTGTTTGCAGAATAGTCGTCCTGACAATGCCTCTGTCTGGGGCTGTGGAGAGGATGGAAGGTCGGTGGCGGGGTAGGGGGGGTGGGGGATTGGCCTTGTGCTGTGCTGCCTCCCAGAGCCACCTGGCCGGGCTGTGCTCACCCCACACTCCACCTTTGAGAGGCGACAGTAGGCCGCAGGAGGCCAGCCCCTTCCAAAGGTTGTGGGTGCAGGACATGGTCAGGGGAAAAGAGAGTCATTCTTCCTGCCCATAGGGCAGCGGGTGTCACCTTCCCTAGCAGCCTCCCAGCTCAGCCCCTCCCCTAAAGCTCTTACTGGATGCTCTGACTTGTGGAACCTTCATGGAATGTTGGAGGACAAGCTCAGCTGCTGCTCGTGATTTGGGCCCTTGGTGGAGCGGCAGTGCTGGGCCTGGCTCCAATCCCCATTCTGAGCCTGCCTTCCGGAACTTGGCCATGCTGGGATGCTGCCACAGGCTGGAAGCCCCTGTAGTATCAGATTTCTGTGGGGAAGACTGGAGGGCCCCACTGAGGAGAGCGAGGCAGGAGTTACCCTGACGGGCAACCCAGAGCAGGCCCTGGCACAGTCCTGGTGGGAGGTGGCTGCGAAGTCCCATCGGGGACTCCCCGACCGCTATTCCCTCCCTGTGGGTGTCTCCTCACCCACAGACGGGGAGCATTCCTGTCTTTGAGTCGTGACTTGATGAGTTGGTAGGGTCCTCTTTGGGGCTCCACACTGTGGGGAGCGTGAGCGCCTCTGCTGGGACATGCGAGCCTGTGGAATGGATCCCCGGTGTGCAGGGACCCTCAGGGGACCGGTCAGCCATGGCCCATCAGAGTGCTCAGCCCTGCGCTGGTGCCATCGGCTGCCCTTGAACAGGAGCAGCAAGAGGCCAGCCTTGGGAGCTGCTTCCTGTCCCTGAGAGCATCAGCTGCTAAATCCCATGGAGGTCAGCCCTGAGTGCATCTGAGAACCTCCATCCTCCTGGGCCAGAGGGGAGGGTATGGGGAGAGAAGGGTGGCATTCAGGCAGCTCCTGCCCATGTCTGCCACGGAGACCCCAGGGTGGGGGAGGCATGGTCTTGGCACTCCCTCCCCAGAATTCCCCAGTGCGACTTCGACTTCACGGAGCTCCTTTCGCTGCCTTTCCCTTGAATAGCAGCCAGTGTGACACTTCGGAGCGGATCCTTCCCCCAGGAAACTTCAGCTCAGAGCACAAGGCAGACTCCTTAGAAGTCCTGGCCTGCCCCTCCCTGAACTGTAGCCACAGGGGTTAGGTAATTCTAGGTCCCACTCCAGGGGCACCTCTCTTGGCAGGGCTTTCCAGTGTGGTCTTTGCCCCACTCCCACCCCTGCTTCCTTCCATCTCTGTGTTGAGTGTGAGGTGCACAGGGCCAGGCCTTTGGCTCTGACCAGAGCATCTCTCTCCCTCCCTTCTCTCTCTCTCTTCCCCGCTTCCTTCTTTCCCTCTTTGTCCCTCTCCCCCTTGTTGCTTCCCAGCCCGAGCCTGTCTGGCAAGGAGCAGACCAGGCCAGGTGCATGCTTCCGCCCAGGTTGGCCCTCGCAGTCCGGCTGCCTTTTGAAGTCATCCTGAAAAACATCCCCCAGGGTGCAGCCGTTCTGTTCACGGACGGTTTCACTGCTTTGGCATCTGGAAAGGACTCCCCTGTGGTCTTACCTGACTCCGGTTGGCAATGGATTGTTTCCCATACCCAGATGTGTCCTTGAGGACCGAGGTGGTACCAGGGGTATCCTCTGCTGGTGCAGACTGGCCTGGCTGCTCATCCCGACAGCTGTGAGCAGAGTGGGGTGTAGGTGGAAACAAGCTGATCGAAAAGAGAAATTGGCTCAATGTGAGTGAATACGTGGGCATTTCTAATGTTTGTGTTGTGTGTTGGTTACTGCTATAGGGTATTTGCAGGGTTTTAGTGCTTTTTCCAGCGCCGTTTGCCTAATTATCCACCTTCTTGAAAATTCTTACTGTTTTTTAAAACTTTTTATCATGAAAAAAAAAATTTTTTAAGATTTTATTTATTTACTTGAAAGAGAGACAGTGAGAGAGAACATGAGTGAGGAGAAGGTCAGAGGGAGAAGCAGACTTCCCATGGAGCTGGGAGCCTGATGTGGGACTCGATCCTGGGACTCCAGGATCATGACCTGAGCCGAAGGCAGTCGTCCAACCAACTGAGCCACCCAGGCGCCCTATCATGAAAAATTTTGAACTTACACAAAGTCAGCAGAGTAATGAATGGGTTTTCCCAGCGAGGCCATGGTCCACATCCTCTTCTTGGTGGCAACCAGAGCTCTATTCACAGTCCCTTGGTGATCAGGTTTTCAGGGGAAATTTACAGAAGTTGAAATATACAGCTCTTATCTGTACATTGGCAGCAAATGTATGTGCACATGTGACCCACACTGCTATCCGGATGTGGAATCTTTACATCCCCCAGAACATTCCTTCCTGCCCTTCCTAGTCTTTTGCCTCTTCCCACCCCTCACAGGTCTCCAGGCTGCTCTCTGTTAACCTAAAATTAGTCTGGAATCATGCCATGTGTGTTCTTTTTTGCCTGGCTTCTTCTGCTTGGCATGATGTCTGTGAGATCCTTCCAGGTTGTTGTGTGAATCAACGGTTCATCCCTTTTTATTGCTGCATAGGATTTCGTGGTGTGAAAACCACCCTTTGCCTGTCCACTCACCCACTGAAGGGCACCTGGGCTGTTTCCAGTCCTCGGCTGTGTGAATAAACTTGCCGTTTGTGAATGACTCATTTGATGGACATATGTATTCCTCTCTCGGATAAATTCAGTAGGATTTCTGGATCAAGTGGTAGGAGTATGTTTAACTTTAAAGGTGTGTTTCTCTTATAAAGAGCCCTGGTTTGGGGTGCCTGGGTGGCTCAGTTGGTTAAGTGTCCGACTCTTGGTTTTGGCTCAGGTCATTTTCTCGTGGGTCAAGAGATCAAGCCCTAGTACAGGCTCCTCCCTCAGCGGGGAATCTGCCAGAAGATTTCTCCCCCTGCCTCTCCCTACAACATGCATGCCTCACGATCTCTCTCTCACACACTCTCTCTCAAATAAATACATAAATCTCAGGAATGAATAAATGCGTAACGTGACCTGGTTCATTTTCGGTGACTCTTGCCTGCCCTGCTTATCTGGCATCATCGTGCGCACTTAAAAGCTGGGGATCCAGGCGATTTTCTGAGAAACCTGAGTCACTCCCAGCTCTGTGCGGCTCACATACTTGTCAAACTCGGGTGATTGGGAACGATTTTGCAGGTGTTTTGTAGTACGTCCTCCTCTCTTTTCTTTTTCTGTTTTAAGGCGGTCCATTTGCAGCTAGTGTTTCGCCCCACAGATAGGTGTGTGTGTTGACTTTACTGGGACTACTGGTGAGAAAGTCCGAGTAAGATCAGAATCTTATTCTTTCTTTATTTGGGTGTGAAAGTCTTGAATGCCGTGAATCATGCAGGGTGAGCTCTCTCTCTTGTAATTTCAGAACAAGGAACTTGCCTATAGTTTTGCACTATTAATTACGCTAGGTTGGAATCTTAAGTTAGCAAATGTGGGAGGATCCAAAGTGTGAACTAAAGCGGCTGGAGAGTGCTGGTCTGCCTGGAGACCTGCTCCGGAGGGGTCAGCATTCCTCCCTCCCTCACACACCTCCCTGCTTCCTGCAGCTCCGCTGGGACTCTACTTCTCCAGGGACGCTTACTGGGAGAAACTGTATGTGGACCAGCCAGCTGGCATGCCCCTGCTCTATGTCCACGCCCTGCGGGACACCCCTGAGGAGGTGCCCAGCTTCCGCCTGGGCCAGCACCTCTACGGCATCGCCTACCGTGCGAGGCTGCAGGAGAACGACTGGATCCGCATTGAGGAGGACACTGGCCTTCTCTACCTTAACCGGAGCCTGGACCACAGCGCTTGGGAGAGGCTCAGCATCCGCAGTAAGGGAGCCGCCTGACCCCCTGCCCCACCCTGTCTCTCCTCCCACAGCCCACATCACACCCACACCAAGGCTCAGGAGGGCGCTTCCTGTGCGATCCCTGTGGCGGAAGGATGAAGGGTGAGGTGAGGCTGGCCTGCCTCTGTGGCCAGCCCGGCCAGGACACCAGGATGAGTTTGGGGGCTGCTGATGACCATTGGACCTTCTGAGTCTGTTGGGATTTGGGAGAACCCTTGGAAAGGATTGGGTGCCCTCTCCGGGCTGGGCTTAGAAGCCTTTTCCATTTGGGTGAACAGGATTTAGGGTTACAAGAGAGGAGTTAAGTGAGGGGACTAGAAAAATTGAAGTTTTGATTGAGGGAATGATCTGGAGCTTCCTGGAGAAGGAGCAGTTCCATGGAAAGCTGGTCTTCCCATCAGCATCAAGCTGCCCTTGGTACCCAGTGGGGACTCAGGCCTGGTGCCAGGGAGGAAAGTGGTATGGAAGGAAGACCTAGCCAGCCTCCTCAGAGCAGGGGTCAGAGCAGGGAGAAAACCACATGTGACCCTGATACTGGGAAGAGGAGCTGCTTTCTGCCTTATGGCACAAAACGGTGATCACACACCCAATAGCTCCCCACCTCCAATCATCTCCTTCAAATACATGACCTCACTGCACCCTCACACCAGCCCTGAACCCCCTCATGCGGGCAAGAGGCCCATGGCATGCCTATGAATGCAGAATGGGCAGCACTGCCCAGGAGGACAGAATGACTGTGCCCCTGTCGGCCAAGGAAAGCCAAGGTCACATGACAGAGCCTGCCACTAGGGCACCCCCAGTTCTGGAGGTGGCATCTCAGATGGGTCTTGGTTCTGCTTGTACTTAGTTGCTGCTGTCTCCATCCCAATCCCCCATGGGGACCTTGAACTATGTTTCCGGGGGTAAAGGCTGAGTGGAGTTTGTCAAGGGTCCATATTTCCTACGGGGCTTGTTCTGTTCATGATGCACCTGTTAAGTCCAGTCAGGAGAAAAACCACATAGTAACTGGAACAGGGCAGTTTCATATAGAAAATGATTGGCTACAACCGGGGACTTGAAGCACCAAGCGAGGACTAGGAAGAAGCAGAATTCTGATGAATTCTGGGAGGAGCAAATGCAGGGTAGCAGCCACTACACTAGGGCTGAGGGAGAGGGCCCAGGAAGAGTACCCATCACTCTTGAAGAGAACCAGACCTTGTTGGAGAAATTCTCTGTGATGGAGTTTGCTGGAAATCCCCCCTCCAGGCACTCCGGAAGTCTGGCTGTGGGTGTGTCTCCATAGAGGCATTCCATGAGAACAGCCCCTGGAGGCTGGGGAGCCCCCACATGCATAGGAGCCAGCCAGGAAAGTGCTCTACCTGGTTAGACTTGGGACTCAGGGCACCCCTCTGATGGGGGCAATGATGTGCTAGAGGCTGGTGGGGAGATATGGGGGAACAATAGGGCGCAGTGCTCAGAGCATCTGAGGGAGTGGTATTTGAGCTGAGACCTGAATGACAAGAGAGGCGGGCCTGTGAGGCACCCCAGGCAGAGGGAGCAGAACCATGGGACCCTGAAGCAGAGACAGACCCCGGGTCTAGGGCAGTTCGGGGCAGGTGGAAGGTGACCAGCCAGGGTTGAGAGCCTAGTGGAGCCCTGTAGACAACGGAAGGGACTGGGCTTTACACCAGCCCTGGATCTCCTGCTCCTTCCCCATTTCACTCCCTGCCACCCATGGGTGTGGCTGGTGCCCCACCAAGCCTGACTTCTCTCTCTGCAGATGGTGGCTTCCCGGTGCTCACCATCTACCTCCAGGTCTTCCTGTCGTCTGCGTTCCTGCGTGAGGGCGAGTGCCAGTGGCCAGGCTGTGCCCGGGTGTACTTCTCCTTCATCAACACCTCCTTCCCGGCTTGCAGTTCCCTCAAACCCCGGGAGCTCTGCTTTCCCGAGACAGGCGTCTCCTTCCGCATCAGAGAGAACAGGCCTCCTGGCACCTTCCACCAATTCCGGCTGCTGCCTGTGCAATTCCTCTGCCCCAACATCAGCGTGTCCTACAGGCTCCTAGAAGGTGAGTGCTGGCTTCAGAGGCTCCCCCTTGGCATCTGCTGTGTGCAAGGCACAGCCCCTCCAGCCCTTGACATGAGCCATCTGGTTTACTCACCAACCACACCACTCATTCATTCATTTAATATTCCAGAAATATTTCTAGTGTGTCTGTCATGAACCAAGTACTGTTCTAGGGGCTAAGGATGTGACCATGAACTAAACAAGTCAAAATCCTGCCTGCCTGGAGCCTCCATTCCCCTGGGATGGCCTCTGGAATGTTCTATTTGGGAAGTAAAGCTCCCAGGATGTGGAGTGGTGGAGACCGCAGTCTTCTGTCTCATGGCCGAGGAAGGGAGTGCTGGAGCAAAGGTGGGAGGGCACCAGGCCAGCTGGGCTAGCCCCGTAAAGATCACTGCGGTGGGACCCCTGGTAGCTGGGGTAGGGAGAGCGGAGGCCCATGAAGACAGAGAAGTTCCTGAGGGTTTCCCCTTCAGGGACTGGGGGGTCATGGAAGGCTTGTAGGGGGCGGCATGAACAAGCCCTCACTTACCTTTAAAGGATTATTCTGGCTGCCATGCTAGGAATGATTTGGTACAGGGCAGCGTAGCATAGCAGCAAGGAAACAGGAGGCTGGGAAAATCCCTGAGCATCAGGCTGGAAACTGGAAGAAGAGTGAAAGCCACAGGGCAGCAAGGAGCAGGTGCCTTCCGGGCATATACTGAAAGAAGATCCAGCAGGATTTCTCGATGTGTTGGCTGTGGGTGTTGAGGGAAAGAGGGGAGCCCGCGTGGTTCCAGGATTCTGCCTCAGCAGCTGCAAGAGCAGCCGACCTGGCCACACGATGGCCGTGGGGAGGCCGGCCAAGGGTGGGCCAGGGGGTGAAGCCCAGTGGAGGTGAGAGAAGGCACCTGAGCAGCCCCATGACAGGAGGCGCCACTGAAATACTCAGAAACAAAGAACTAGAACAGAGAAGGTAGGCTGCAGTGGAACCTGGATTCACACCAAGTTTATCGTACACACACGTGGTAATGACATTGAAGAAAATCTCCATGAAGTAAGAAAAGGGGCCATGCACTCCCCCAGCATCCTCACCTTTGCCCTGCAGCAGGGATACATGTCTTTGGGCAAGATTGTCAGCCAAACGTCAGGTTCAGCAGGCTGCCCTTCCTCAAGAAGATTACCTCATTAAATGTGGTTAAGCATGGTTTTGTAACCATAAACAACAGAGAGAAACATTATATGATAAGCATTTCACATATGTAATCCACACGTAATATGTGGCTTTGCGGGAGGGACGTTTGCCTGATCCCATGGTTGGCTGTGGGGGCGGTCAGTGTGGACCTTCAAGCCGTCAGCATTCCCCTTTTCTGAATTATTCCTGGAGGATGAATTTCAGGGCAGGCTTGGGTTGAAAAGTGTGCTGTTGTGACTGGTCTTCCCCTCAGCAGGTTGTGGGAAGATACACCAGTCACTGCCCAAACCACAGGGCCTGGTGAGGAGCAGGCCTGTTAGCCTTCGTCTAGCCCGTCTTCTGGTGAGGAAACAGGCACAGAGAGGTGGGACAACCAGTCTGGGATAGCACAGCCAGGAGATGTAAAGCGGGCGTGCAAAGTTGGCCGTTGGAAATATCTGTGTGTTAACTTCAGATTACCCACTAAATGCCCACCGTGTTTGTTTTCAAATGGTGGAATAGTGGCCTTATTTCCCACATGCTCTAAAATGAGCACATATTATTTCCATAATTTTAAAATTGCCTATTTTTTTCAAAAGCCAGCCAATGCGGGGGGCTGGATCTCTGGGCCTGCGGCGTGGCTGAGCTGGTGTTCAGCCCGTCCACCCCACCCACCCCCAGCAAGAGAGGCAAGGTTAGGGAAGAGATGAGAGCAGCCCTCCCTAGGTCATCAGAGTGAGGACGTGAGGCAGGCTTTCTGGTTCCCTGAGCTTCCCCCATCAGCACTAGTGAAACTGGGAGGCCCAGGTCAGTTCATTAGTGCACAGCCATCACTGCAAACCAATGCTTGGAGCTCTGTGCCCCGTCCCCTTCCAATCTGGAGCCGAGGAAGAGCTCGGCAGGGCCATCCTGCTCCCCATCTCTGACCTGCCAGAGGCCATCCTCCCCTGCAGCCACTCCTGGTGGGCCCCTTGTAAAAGCTCACCCCACTCCCTGACCCGGGAGTCACACTGGGGTTCCTGGTCTGCTTGGTGTCTAGGTGAGAATCTGCCCTTCCGCTGCGCCCCAGACAGCCTGGAGGTGAGCACACGCTGGGCCCTGGACCGCGAGCTGCGGGAGAAGTACGAGCTGGTGGCCGCGTGCACGGTGCACGTCGGCGCACACAAGGAGCAGGTGGTGATGGTGCCCTTCCCCGTGACCGTGTACGATGAGGACGACTCGGCACCCACCTTCCTCGGGGGCCTGGACACCGCCAGCGCTGTGGTGGAGTTCAAGAGGAAGGAGGTGCCTGTTTACCACCTTGTCTGTTGTCTGTCGTCCGTCTGTTGTGTGTCTGCCACTCCGGCCACCATTTATTCCTTGGTCTACCCAGCTGTCCGTCTGGCCATCCGGCCATACAGTTAAACATCCCTCCAGACATTTGTCTTTCATTTGTCTGCCCAGCTATGTGTTGGGGTTTTCTGCCCGTCTCGAGGGTAGCTGAGGAGGAGACGGGAGGTCAGTCCAGCTGGCCCCTGACAAGTGTCCCGGGACCCTGGATGCCTAGCACGAGTCTGAACAGGCTGGCAAGGCCAAGGACGTGCATCAGGTTCCGGGGCACACCTGCCGCTGCGTGTGGGTACAGCGGTGCTGCCCCCAGGAGGGGACAGCTTCCAGGAGAGAGCCCTCTCTCCCTCTGCGGTCAGCGTTCGCAGGAGAGTCTAGAGACTCAGGGAGGGTGGAGCCCAGCCACCGCGCAGAAAGACCAAGGAGTGGCTTCAGCTGGGATCGCCCAGAACAGCCCCGCCCACCTCGGCGCATCCCCGGCTCTGGTCCGCGTAGGTGGAGCGTGACTGCCACCTGCTGGCCGTTCTGCAGCCCTTCGGCCAGGCGTGCAATGGCAGATAACGTGGTTTTACCTGGGTCTCTGGACACCCCAGGTGCTAGTTTGGTGGATGGGCAGGCGGGAGGAAAGCACATCTCATTGGTAAAGATCGCATAAGCTAGGAAGGGCTACCTTGGGGTGACAACAAGGAGTCTGGTCCCTGACAAAAGCAGAGATGCCATGTGACTGCTCAGAACTTTCCTCGTGATCTCCTCCAGCCCGGTATACAGGCGTTTGGAGAATGTTCTGGTGGACACCAGGGCTTGGATCTGGCTTTGCCATCTATCACTATGTGACAGTCACTATCACTATCTGACTCGACCCTGTGGGGCGCAGCTTGCTGTTCTCTGTGGGACCTGGTGAAGCACTTCAGCAGAGCCCCTGGGCATCTGCTTTAATCCATCCTTACAGGAAGCGTGTAGGTGCCTATCATACCTGAGGCACAGGGGAGGCACAGGGGTGGCCCAGGGAGGGCGACTGGGCCAGACTGGCATGGGATCCCACAGGAACTCTAACATAGGCCAGTCTGTCCCTGGAGCCGGCTCTGACTGCACACCCTCGATCCACCTGTGGGGCGGGTGTCCTGAGGCCCCAGCCTGCAGGGTCTCTGCGGAGTCCCTCTCACCAATTCTGACTGGCACCCACTGTTTTCCTCAGGGCACCGTGGTGGCCACAATACGTGTCTTCGATGCAGACGTGGTGCCGGCCTCTGGGGAGCTGCTGAGGCGGTACACAAGCACACTACTGCCAGGGGACACCTGGGCCCTGCAGACTTTCCGTGTCGAGCACTCACCGAACGAGACCTTGGCCCAGGCTAATGGCAGCTTCGTGCGAGCAACTGTGCATGACTACAGTAAGAGGGGCTGGGCCTGGCCTGGCTGGGCCCCCTAGGGAGCCAGCAGCCCACTCTTCTCACAGCACCCTATACCCACAGACACTTGTCCCGGCGTTCCAAGCCCCAGGCTGCAGAGGCTTCCACTCCACCCAACCCTTCCTTGTCTCTAATGCGCTCACCTTGGCGGGCTTTTATAGGGTTTCTTCTCTCCCTGAACTGCCTCCTAGCAGACTTTGGTAGGGCCGTACCACACTTCCCATGCTGACTATGCCAGGGCTCAGTGCCTACTACAAACACATTGCCTAAGGCCTTCTTCTGGCCTCTGCTTTGCAATCCCCCAGGGACCCAAGTGCCTGGGGATTATTTCTCCCTTGACCCCACAGCCTTCTACTAACAGGGGTTAGTATACAACAGCAGCTCTGTGTGTTATAGCCACAGGATTCTGCACAGATAGTCCTGTCTGGCTTCTGGAATGTACCGCAAGACTGAGCTCCAGGGGCCCACTATGCTCACCTATGGCATGGGGCACCTTCATCAGCTGCCTTGTCTCCCCTACCCTCCTGCCCATGTTTTCTGGGATCACCTTCCAAATACCTGACTGGCACTTGAATCCTTGATTTGGGATCTGCTTCTGAGGGATTCCAGAATCGCTGGTACTGTTACCCCTTACTGCCTGGACCGATCCTGTTTGTTTCTCATCCTCCCCACCCCCACTGAGGCTTTGAGGGTCTCCTGCCCTGTATAAGGGAAAATGTCATCTCTGCCAGGCGCTCTCATTCCATACACCACGTGTACCCAAACCTCCTCATGCTTGTCCTTCCATCTCTGCAAAACTAGAACCATAGCACAACACACAGCAGGTACAGAGGTGGGCAGGCTCTGGGCTCTGGGCACTGGGGGTCTGTGCAGTCCAGGGCTCCACTGGAGGCTGTGACTGTTGGGATAGTTCTCTTGGGGAGTGGAGGCCAGCATAGTCTTCCCAGGGCCTCAGTGATGATAGATCTTTATCTCATGTATACGCACATACATACCACACACACACCATACACATGGGTGATCTCCCAGTTGAGAAGGCTTCTCTCAGCATCCAGCTCAGCACAGCAGCCAACATTTAAACAATGGTTCCAACTTAGCCCCACCAGCCAAGTCTGTGGTCCACATGGCCCAAGTGTGAAGTCTGTGTTTGCACACGTGTGTGTTTGTGCCAGATGTGTGGCTGGGAGGAGACACACAGCGGCTTGGGACGGTGGTCCCAGGCCCCTAAGCGACGAAGCAGTCATCACCGTGCCCCCCCCACCACAGGGCTGGTTCTCAACCGGAGCCTCCCCATCTCGGAGAGCCGCTCCCTGCAGCTGGCTGTGCTGGTCAATGACTCGGACTTCCAGGGCCCCGGTGAGGGCGTCCTCCGCCTCCGTTTCAACGTGACCGTGCTGCCTGTCAGCCTGCACTTACCCAGCGCCTACTCCTTCACTATGAGCAGGCGGGCCCGCCGCTTTGCCCAGGTGAGCCCACAACCCGATGGCTGCCGGGCAGGGGGCACAGAGGGGTGGAGGACCCCCAGGGTGGGGCACTCCATTTAACAGATTGCAAGCAGGGCTGGGGATGAGAGACACTCCTTCTGGCCTAACCAGTACGCAGAGTGGCCCAGGGGAGCCACGGGTACAGGGCCAGGGAAGCTGGGGCCATGGCGAAGTTGGCAGAGTCATGGGCAGGGTTGGTGGGCTCCATGGGCCTCTCGTTTGCCCTTTGCTTTCTTGGTATCTTTAAAGCGTGTTTCATCCTAACGTAAGAGCAGTGCCAGTTAAGTGTACATATGGGGACCTAGAAAGATGTTCCTGATGAATTATTAAGTGAAAAGTTGTTTGTAAAAAGACTGGCCTCACGCGACTCGCTGTGTTTGAAAACAAGTTTTCAGTGACGGAATATACAAGTATGTAAATGCGGGCATCAGTCAGCAGTGGCGCCCTCTGCGGGGAAAGGTGGGGAACGCTTCCTCTGCCTCCTGCAAATGCGTTTACTAGAGCTTATCTTGGCGTTTGTTGTTGGTAAATGAGAATTAGAAGTGGAAAATAAGAATTAGAAGTGGAAGAAACGTGAAGTAGCAAGTATCCATTATCAGAGAGGGCTGATTCTTCTCGCCATTATCAACTAGTGCTTAGCATTTTGGTAGTTTTTTCTAGAACACTTCTCTTAAGGACTTTTGTGATTTTATTTGGAATTGCAGCATGCATTGGGCTTCACATACTGCTTGTTCCAATAGGGCAGCTTCAGGTACTTCCTCTTCAGAAGGTCACACTTAGGGCCACCTCCATTTGTTCCAGTTCCTGTGTTTGGTTCCCATGCCCCCTCCACTCCTGACAGCCACCCAGGTCCCGCACACAAAGGACCCCACCCTTGGACACATCGAAGCTCCCTGACCTGCCACAAAAGGTCTTTCATGGAGGTAGAGGCCATGGATGGTGGGAGGTGACAAGGCAGAGGGGCCCTAAGGGTGTCCAAGGGGGTATTGAATGGGAGCAAACACTGCAGGAGGTGTGTCACCTGTACCCCAAAACACTCAAAAGATCACAGGGACCTGAGTCCCCATCCAGCCTCAGACTTGCTGTGACCTTTCACCCCCTCTCCCCAGTCTTCATAACTGCAAATTGAGGTTAGTGACCTTGGGCAGTTTGGAGGCGCCTATGGGAGAGTGGAAACAAGCAGGCTTTATATGGGGATGTGCTGGGACATCTGGGAGGTGGTTTGGTTGTGGTATCAGGCCTGGGTGTGGAGGAGCCTGGCTCTGCCCTCGGTCTGAGCAAGGCTGAGCAAGGACCTGCTACACGGCTGCAGGCAGGGCCTCACCTGCCCCACGCCTACCCTCTGCCCGCCCACAACTTGACTAGTCAGATTTTCTGGCTTTAAGCCACCGACACTCTCATTCTAACTCAAGTAACCGAAGGATAAAAAGGAGAGTTCCAGATGCCCAGTTCCGGGCCCCAGCAGTGGCATGGCCAGCCTGGCACCCCCTGGAGAAGCAGCCTGTCTTTCCCAGGGCTCCCAGCAAGACTCCCAGGCAGGCCCCTTGGGGCTCAGGTGAGACAGGCAGCGATGCTGCATGAAATCACTTGGCCCCAGTGCAAAGCCCTGCCTGCCCAGGCAGGGATTCTAGGCAGGGTGTGGGGTACCCCAGCCCCATGCACTGAGGATGGCAACTGGTGGTTCCCAGAATAATACTGGCCTGGCCAGAGGCAGGGAGGGAAATGAGCAGGAGGGACCAAATGGATCTTCCTGCCTAAATGAGTGAGTGAAGAATGAGCTGGTGGTGTAGGCTCCTCTCAAGGTGGTCACTAGACCCAACCTTGGTGCCCTGTGTTGTTTTGCCTCTGGCTCCCAGGAGCCGGGGTGGGTGGTAGTGTGATGGGCAGGCCAGGGCCCGGCAGGGGGAAGGATCTGCAGGTTCCAGGGATGTGGAAGACCAGGACTTGGTGGTGGCTGGGGGAGGTCTATCGTCCCTGGACCCAGTAGGGAGCTTCTCCAGGACTCGGACTACCCAGAAACCCTGCCAGCCCCCATCACAGGCGGGAGCAGCACCCGGCTGAGACGTTCCTTGTGCCCCATGCCTAGATTGGGAAAGTCTGCGTGGATAACTGCCAGGAGTTCAGCGGCATCCACGTGCAGTACAAGCTGCAGCTCTCCAGCGCCAACTGCAGCGTCCTGGGGGTGGTCACCTCCACCGAGGACACCTCAGGAACCCTGTTCGTGAATGACACAGAAGCCCTGCAGCGGCCTGACTGTTCTCAACTGCAGTACACAGTGGTGGCCGCCGACCGGCCAAGCCGCAGGCAGACCCAGGCCCCGCTGGTTGTCACCGTGGAGGGGACATGTAAGTGCCAGGGCCCCGTGGAGGGTCGGGACAGGCAGGGTGTGGCTGAGCCACAGGCTTCCCCCACACAGAAGGGGCCCCACCCTGCTCCCTTCCCCTCTTGGCAGCGTCCCTGTGCCTGAGTCTCCTTCCCTATCAAGTGAGAATCGCAGTGCACCCTGCATAGCCGGGCTGGGAGGGTGACGAGGAGAAAGTTTAAAGCAGCATAGCCCAAAGGGACTGGATAGTCAATGGTTGCTACTCCCCACCACCACTGTTGATCCATTCTGTACACGCACCTGCTTTAGAGCTGCCAGAGAAAATACGAGATCTTGGCTAAATTTAAATGTCAGGTAAGCAACAAGGAGCTTTGTGCTATAAGTATGTCCCAAGTAGCCTTTGCAGTCTCTTAGAAGACAATCTTCCACGGGTGTCCATGCAGTGTTAGGGACACAGTCACATAAAGCAACTATTCACTGTTTACCTGAAATCCAGGCTTAACTGGGCCTGTGTGTTTTTGGCTGAGTCTAGGCACTAGCCTGCTCACATCCTCCCTCCACACTTACCCCAACCGAGTAGTGCCCCCCTTGCTGTGACTGCGGTGACAGCCCTCTTCCTTAGTGGGTCCCATCACTGCCCCATGCCCTGGTGCTCAGGCACCCCCACCCCTCTGGGCTCACCCAGGAGAGGAGCTTGACCAGTGCTACCCTCTGCCCCCGGATACTGGTGGGACACGAGGTCCAGGCCAGCCCCTGTAACCAGCTTTCTGCCATCCACAGATGTGGCCGAGGAACCAGGCTGCCCCCTGTCCTGTGCAGTCAGCAAGAGGCGGCCTGAGTGTGAGGAGTGTGGCGGCCTGGGCTCTCTGACGGGCAGGTGCGAGTGGAGACAGGGAGATGGCAAAGGTAGGCCCCACGCAGAGCCAGGGGCCAGCGGCCAGGCGGTCGAGAGGGGTAATGGTGGCTGAGTGGAAGCGGGGTCCTTGTGGGCCCTGCCGGCCACAGTGCTGGTCCTCCGCTCTCCACATCTGTTGTCCAGAGCCTGGTCCTCCTCTGTAGTACCTGATGTTGAGAGAGGCTGCGCGAGTAGGGGAAGCACGAGGACGCTCAGGCTCTTCGTCACTGTGGGACCACAGGTCCCTTCGGGTTTGGGAAGCCCTGGGCCAAAGTTGGAGTGTGCAAGGAAAAGAGAGGCTCTGCCTGGGAGGTCCCAGGCCAGGACTTGTGGCCCCAGACAGCAGGGCTGGGGCATAGATAGTAGCAAGTCCAAGCTGTGCCTACAAGGATCCCACTCATGGGTTCTCGGCTCGGGCCTCAGTTTGCTCCTCCGAAGGGGGACAGAATTGGCCGGGAGGCCCTGGAGTGCCGCCCTTCTGGCTCTGGCCATCTAGCCAGGGTGGTGTTCCTACGTGGCAGTGACTGGCCTGCTGTGTGTTCCAGGAATTACCAGGAACTTCTCCACCTGCTCCCCCAGCATCAAGACCTGCCCCGATGGCCACTGTGATGCTGTGGAGAGCAGAAACGTCAACATCTGCCCCCAGGACTGCCTCCGTAAGCAACCACTGGGCCTGCAGGTTCAAGAGCCGGCCGGCCGTGGGTAGGGGTAGCCAGTGGGGGAGGCTTGGACTCCCACCTACACTTCAGCCAGACCAGCATCATTCCCGAGTTTATTGTGCAGAAGCTTTTTTCTAACATTTTGTTTGAACAAAGTGTTCTGCCGCATCCAAACTCTGGAAACTGGTGCCCTGACCTACTGTCCCTTGTCTTCCTGGCCAACTGACACAGCACATCTCCCAACCCCTGATTCTCCTGGCTCCCTGCTGCCCATTCCCTGCTCTGTGAAGTAACCATGTGTGGACCTTGGCAAGGGCCCTGCACAGCTTGTGTGTTCCTCCTCCTACCTGCTGAGGCCAGGGACCTGAATCAGGGCAGACTGTGCTGATTCCTGCTCAAGAGACCCAGATTCCAGAGCTCACTGCCCTCCCTAGGCCTGAGCATGCTGACATCCTGTGGGGAGGGACCTCTCGTGCTTCTGCCTGGGTGGTCCTCGTTTGTGTGGTCACACCAGGAGGTTTAGTGGGCTGCCTCTGTCCCCAGGGGGTGGCAGCATCATTGGTGGGCACGAGCCTGGGGAACGCTGGGGGATAAAAGCTGGCTTCGGTATCTGCAACTGTTTCCCCGAAGAGAAGAAATGCTTCTGTGAACCTGAAGACAGCCAGGGTGAGTCGGTGGGGGGCACTGCTGGGGTCACAGGCAGAGAAGGCCTCCCCACACCTCTCTGAGCCCCAGTGAGGCAGGCAGAGTGGAAGGAAGGCAGGTAAAACCCAGGAGACCCTCTTCCTTCCCTCTGGGCCTCGGTTCCTCAATCTGTGCAGACAGGTCTAGGTCAGAGCCTCCACAGAGCAACCTCCTGCCCAAAGTTCTATGAGAAAGATTGGGCTGGAAAGTTCTTCCACCAAATAACTCAGCATCAACTCAGATGGTTCCGGTACAGGGCCTTCTCTGGGCCCATGGCAGTGCCTGGCCAGAACCCCGCCCTCCCAGCCAGAGCCTGCGGGGGTGCCTTCTGGGCCAGCAGGTGCCAAGGGTGGCCAGGGCCTGTGCACCTGGGGAGATTTCCTGCCTGAGCCCAAGGACGGTTCTCTCGTATTTGAACTATGGCTGCATGACACTAGGTCCAGAGTCACTTTCCTTGCCTCTCCGTTTTATGAAGAAAATACAAAACACATGGAGCACATCGGGGGACTCTGCCTCCCTGCCAGTGCTCTAGGGCCAGCTGGCTTCCGTGCAGCGTTCCACAGCTGGCGTTTCCCAGACGCACACTGCCTCTGCTCTGTGACCTCAGGCCAGCTGCTTAAACTCTCTGGGTCTCTTGGCCCTTGTGGAGGAGTCTGACCACAGTCTCTGTAGCAAAAACCTATGGTATAGTCCCTGCCAAACGGTGGGTGCCATGTGAGTGTGTGCACTGCTCTCACATCCCACCGCCCGCTGCACTTGCCGGCGGCTCAGTCTGCCACGGCAGACCCCAGCTGTGGGCACCGGGGCACCCTCCCAGGAGCGCCGTCCCTCACGGCCACCCCTGCCCGCAGACCCGCTGTGTGACGAGCTGTGCCGCACGGTGATCGCGGCAGCTGTGCTCTTCTCCTTCATCGTCTCCATGCTGCTCTCCACCTTCTGCATCCACCGCTACCACAAGAATGCCCACAAGCCACCCATCGCCTCTGCTGAGATGACCTTCCGCCGGCCGGCCCAGGCCTTCCCGGTCAGCTACTCCTCGTCGGGCGCCCGCCGGCCCTCCCTGGACTCCATGGAGAACCAGGTCTCTGTGGACGCCTTTAAGATCCCGGTGAGGCTCCAGGCAGGGCCTGGGCCTGGGAGGCAGCTCTCCTGGAGGCCCTGCAGGAGGTGCCGGCCTCTGGCCTGAGGAAGCAGGGAAGTGTGGGGAGGGGTACCCAGGGCTCGGGGTGCTGAGTGTCGTGTAGCCCACAAGCAGCTTGTGCACCCTCGCCCACCAGGAAGACTCTCTGGGCAGCCCTTCCAGGGAAGGTAGGCAGGCATAGGGCTGTTCAGGGCCCCGGGCAGTTCAGCAGAGTGGAGTGCCAGGGGCTGATTCACCTGGACTGAGATTTGGGAGGTGGGCCACGCCATACCTGATAGGGAACCATCCTGTGGAAGCCCCAAGGATGGGAGGAGACCCTGAGGAAGACTGGATTTTATTCTCCGAGGAGGAGGCCCCGGGTCTTGGGTGTTCAGCAGAGGAGACCCCTATTCGGCTTTCGTTCCTGCAGGCTGCTCTGTTGGGAAGTCTCTGGCGTGTGTACAAGAGTGGGAGCCCCGTGAGAAAGCACCAGTCTCCTCATCCAGGCAGAAGGCAGCGGCAGGCAGGGGCTAGGCCAGGGTGGCAGTGGTGGGGAAGGGAGTTCGTTTACGGGGGAGAAAGGGCTATCATGGGGGCCCCTGGGCCAGCTACCGCAGAGGCTGGCCCCAGGACATGTAACCAGCCCGCTGACAGAGAGGCCGGCCAGCGCCAGCAGGCCCCCATTCCCCCTTCTCTGTGGGAGGGCCTGGGCCCGCAGTTACCCTGTGCTCCTTGGGGCCTCCTGGCTAAGGCTTCCCTCCCTGTGCCCTGCTTCTTCTGTGTCCCTGCGGGCAGCTGCTAGAGAGCAGGACGCCAGGTTCTAAGAGGGACTGAGAGGAGGGGTTTGTGTAAGCAGAAGCTCCACCTCCAGGGCCTGGCAGGAGCACGGTCCCTTGGCAGGAGCCTCCAACCAGAAAGCTCAGGAGTCACTGGGCCTTTGGCAGTAACCAACCAGAGCTGGGAGGCGACCACAGTTTGTAGGAGGAGCCACCCAAGGGTGCTCATCCCTTAGGATCGGTCTGGGCCATGGGAGCAATCCCCTCCCGTGGTAGACCCCATGGCCTCTCTCCGAGCTTTCCTAGTTCCAGTCACTCAGCAGACGGGGTCTGTGACCCCTGTCCTGGGAACCATCTCAGTCTCCGAAGCAGGCCTCTGGGCTGAGCCATTTGATTGCTTTACAAACCCAGGCAGTTTGTGGCAGGGTCCCAGGAAGGGCAGTGCTGGTGGGTGTTCACGCAGGGGACACGCACTGCCATCGGCCGATGTCACCTTGGACCCTCTGCACAGAGAAGCCAGAACCCAGCCCGAGGCCTAAGGGCTTCGCCGACTGGTTCTGAGGACATGCTGCTCAACTGCTTGACCTTAGTTGTCTCTTATATGAAGTGAGGAGAACTTTTCACATCTTTTAAGAAGATCAAATCAGTGCAGTCTACACAGGCTCAGTGCCGTTTCCATGTGCAGTGAATTCTTTCCCAGGGCAGGGTGGAGGTGAGGACTCCAGGGTAACCACGATGATGCTCGAGCCCAAGACATGGTGCTAAGAGGAGGCTGCCTCTGCCCACGAGGAGCGCACACACCCGTACTTGGGTGTTCGGAAGCACAGCTGGGCTCGTCAGGGGCCATCTGTGTGGGTCAGAGCAGTGCACCCAGGCCACCCACATCCAGCTGCAGGGAGAGTTGGGGCAATGAATGCCTGGTGTTGGCATAGGAGGGGAGGTCCCAGGACTTCCCAGGATCCCCAGGACTTCCCAGGATGGGGCCAGGCTGGGGCCTGGGAAGCTGTCCCAGAGTCATCTCAAGTGGGATTCCGGTGGGAAGACAGGGTGGGTAGAAGGTAGCATGATGGCAAGTGGGTGCGGGTTTGGGGAAACGGCCAGTCCCATGACAGGACCAGCTCCTTCCACGGGTCAGGAGGGAGGTTCCCAACTACCACTGTGGTACATTTTCTGGGGCAGCACATGGGAAAGTCTCCCTGGACACTTGCATCCATAGCTGGGGATCCTGGACAGCTTGGGCCTCTGGTGCCAATGGAGTCCTCTTGGGGCTCCTTTGGATCTCTGGGGAGGACAGACTAGGACCTGGTCTGTAGGACATCAGTGGCTTGTGGGCCTGGTGTCCGAAGCGGAGGCAGCACCAGGAAGCTTGGTCTCAGCTCCCAGGGAAGAGGCCACACTTCCATGTGAAACACACACACACCACCACCACCACCACCACCCCCAGAGACTAAGTAAGCCCTGAATTCCTTGTTTGAGAGACGAGGACATGGGCCTGGGATGGCTGAGGGCATGTTCAGTAAACCGGGGACAAGCAAGGGTCCAGGTATCCAGTGTCAAGGCCATTCTGTGGCAACAGCTGTCTTTCCATAAGGTGCAGGGTCCTGCCCTCGGTGCAGGGTCCTGCCCTTGGTGCAGGGGCATGCCCGTTGCCCACTAGGTCAGGTGGCAATGGTTTGCACACTGGAGCTTGTCCACTGGGGGCTCATTGATGGGTCTTGTCAATCTTCTTTTCCTCTTACCCTCACCAACTTTCTCCCTTCTCCTCTTCTTTCCCTTCCTTCAACCCCACATAGGAGGATCCAAAGTGGGAATTCCCTCGGAAGAACTTGGTTCTTGGAAAAACTCTGGGAGAAGGCGAATTTGGA
Organism: Mustela lutreola; assembly: GCF_030435805.1. NCBI lineage: Eukaryota > Metazoa > Chordata > Mammalia > Carnivora > Mustelidae > Mustela > Mustela lutreola. The sequence goes on from NC_081293.1 coordinate 37,263,045, forward strand.
AAAGTGGTTAAGGCAACAGCCTTCCGGCTTAAAGGCAAAGCAGGGTACACGACTGTGGCTGTGAAGATGCTGAAAGGTACCTGTCCAGACAGTGTGCACACGTGGCTCTCTAGGAGCCCTGAGGGCTGGATGGAGCCACCATGAAAACCAGAGTGCTGGCAGCCAGCGCGGGGCTTTCTAAAGAGCCCCCCCACCCACCATTCCTATTCTTGAGCGGCTGCATTCGGGAGACCCCTGCCATGGATGACATGGGCCAGGGTGGTCCCTGGAGAAAAGGGGCAAAAGGACTTTCCTCAGTTGGAAGGTTCTAGAGTGGTGCTGCTTCTGCACCAACGTTGGGTAAAGATCGGAGTTTTTAAAAAATTAAAAGCCCTTTTGGTCTTGAGCTGACAGCTCTCCCACCCTAGTCTGCCCCACTCATTCCTCTCAGCCAAGTGCCTCTGGGGTCCTGGTGAAGAAGCCACCGTAAGGACTGGCCCCTGTCCCTTGGGGCCCTGCCTGGCCCAATCCCTGGCGGCCCCCAGTGGGTCTGCCCCACCTCTGTGACGAGTCGTGCCACAATTCTGGCCCTAAATGAGCACATAATCACTCACACACATACTCTCACTGGTGTTTCTGAGCAGAGACTGGGTGGACGGCCCTCTGCCGTGGCCAGTCCCTGGTTCACATGGACCAAGGGCCCAGTGGCCATGCAGTGGGCACAAGTCGGCCAGTGCAACACTCTGGGTTACACTGTGCAGGGTGCTTCTGATGCTTACCTAGGCTGTCAGAACAGGGTCTCTCCATCCCCCCTGAAGCCCCAGGCACTAAGGGGGCCCACTGAGACCATCTTCCAGGCCACCATATGTGGGTCCCTACAACCTCTCCCCCAGCTGTCCTCTCTCTTCCAAAGAAGCATGTGGCCAGAGGAGGCAATGAGGTACCGCTCGGCAGCAGGCTGTGCTGCAGCTGCCCCGGGAGGCCTGTGCAGCCCTCGCTTCTGGCTGCATACCCCTCCTGTCAGGCTTCAGCTCCTGGTGGAAGCCCAAGCACAGCTCTGTCTCCGCCCACCCAGGATGCATGTGTTCAGTATGGCAGGAGGCCACCTCTGTGAAGTCCTATCATTCCCAGCTTTCTCCAGAGCCTCACCCTCCTGTTGAGTGCTTGGTCAGCAAGGGTTTTAGGACATGAGACAGTCCTCTTACCTTCCAGAAGGTAAGAGATGGTGATTGCAGAGAAATACTACCACATACATACACAGCCTGGTCCCAGGAGGGTTTTTGTGGAAAGACCCTACTGCTGTGGAAGTTGGCTGCTGGGGGTTGTTATTCCCTGGGAGCAGATGAGGCCGCTTTTGACTATCCTACAGGCTAAGAGAAGCCCCAAGCAGCAGGGTCCTTGGGGACCTTGTCTAAACCTGGGTAGGCTATCTAGGAAGGAGATAACCAGGGTCTGTGCAGACCTACCTTGTGGGTCCAGTGACCCAGACTGTTCACAGAAGGGGCTTCTAGAAGGGATTGCTGTTCAACTCACTGTGTTTATGTGCATTTCAGAGAACGCCTCCCCAAGTGAGCTGCGGGACCTGCTGTCAGAGTTCAACCTCCTGAAGCAGGTCAACCACCCGCATGTCATCAAGCTGTATGGGGCCTGCAGCCAGGATGGTAAGGCCGGCCAAGGGACAGGCAGCTACCCGGTGCAGGCCGGGGGTTCTGGGCTCCTTTACTCCTCCTCCTTCCCCTTCCTTGTCCTCTGTGGCTCTGGCCCCCACCTGGAGCATGTCCCCTCCCATGTTGGTGAGAGGACCAGGAAGGCCTGCTGCTGGAGTGCTAGTGTGAGGCCTCCGCTCTGAGTGTGCTCCCTGGGCGGGCTGCAGCTGCTCCGAGGTCTCTGGTGGCATCCTGGTTTGTCAGGACCCTATTCCAGGTGGATCCCAGGGCAGGGAGCTCTAGAAACAGGTGGTGCGTCCTGGGCACCTCCTGGGGACTAGACGTGCCATGACCTCCAAGTGACCACTGCCCTAGCCCTGCAGGGTGAAGGCACTGTCACCCTTTCTCACATAAGGACACAGGATATTGGCCTGGTCTGTGCAACATAAGGTCCTCTTGCCATTATGTGTGCATGTGTGCATAGATGTGCGTGCCGTGGGTATGAGAGGACAGGTGCACCAGGGAGAGGGCAGCAAGGATGCTGGTCGGCACCCGCAGGACTCCAGGCTGGGCCTGGGACAAGACAGCAGCTTCAGAGATGCTGAGGGCTGGGAGCAGGGAGGAAGCGTTATGTGAGGCTTCCCATCCTCTGCCTGCATCAGCCGTCGCCAGCCTGAGCTGCAGCAGGGCCGAGGATGTAGAAAGACACAACGTCCGAGCAGCAAGGGCATGCCTCCCAGGGGAGCGCTGTGTACAGTGGCCGACTGCCCTAGTGGATTGTGCTCAACCACCCAGGGAGCCTGCTTTAACACGCGCAGTGCAAGGAGAGCAAGCCATGCACGAGTGAGCTGGGACTGGAACACATAACTCCTGCTACTTGGCTCCCAGGCCACTGGCCAGAGTGGGGCTGTATCCTTCTGCCCACTTCTGGCAGGGTCGAGAGCCCGCCTGGGGACCCTGCAGCCTCCTTCCCTGCTCCCAGAGCTGGCCCAACTTCTGACAGCCCAGGACCCTGCAGACAGCCAGCTTACAGCCCCCTCTCGCCCCCCAGGGCCACTCTTCCTCATTGTGGAGTACGCCAAGTACGGCTCCCTGCGGGGCTTCCTCCGGGAGAGCCGCAAGGCTGGCCCGGGCGACATGGGCAGCGGGGGCAGCCGCAGCTCCAGCTACCTGGACAGCCCCGGGGAGCGAGCCCTGACCATGGGCGACCTCATCTCCTTCGCCTGGCAGATCTCTCGGGGGATGCGGTACCTGGCGGAGATGAAGGTGTGTGCCGCGCCCTCCCGGGCCCCCACTGCCTGTGATGGGGGCCCAGGTTACAGGGGTCCCTGCTGTTGTCTTCCTCACAGCTTGTCCATCGGGACTTGGCAGCCAGAAATGTTCTGGTAGCCGAGGGGCGGAAGATGAAGATTTCGGATTTCGGCCTGTCCCGAGATGTTTATGAAGAGGATTCCTATGTGAAGAGGAGCAAGGTACCAGGTCCCCTGGGTTGGGTGACCCAGGGCTCCCTGGCAGGGTGGAGGGCAGGGGGCAGGGTTCCCACAATGGGTGGGGCAGAGCCCTTAGGACGCCGGGGGAGTGGAGAGCAGAGTCTTAGCATATGAACTTCTAGCCCTCAACTTCAAATTCTTCCCTGATTCCTGGGTCCCCAGACACCCAGCTCAGGGCTCACCCTGGGTCTGTTTCTTCTCTTCCTAAGGGCCACACCCGACCTTTCAGGGCACCCACTGGGGAGCTGGGGCCCCGCAGCCTCCCTTGGTTTTAATCACGACTGCTTTTGAAGGTCACCTAGTGCTATGGAAGTGATAGTTGTCTCTGCAGTGAGACAGGGTCTTGCTTCTACAGGGTGAAATGTCCCCTGTTTCCTCTGTGTAGCTTTAGCTCTTTACTCAAAGGAGACTGAAGTCAATACAGCTGAGCGTGACAATCATTCTGAGGCAGAAAGGAATGAACCACTTTACGGGTGAGGGTTCCTCTGGGCCAGGGGCCTGGGAACTCCCAACTGGGTGAGTTTGGAAGGCTCACAGGGAGGCCCTGGAGATGGAGTCCAGAAACACGGCATGGGGTTCTCAGATGCTTTCTCCAAACCTCTGAAATAGGTGGACTGGGGCCCTTCTGGGGAAGTCTGCTTCGCTGTGTCATCCAGTTCCCTGTGGCCCTTGTTCTAACCCTCCTAGTTCCACTGCTCTGTCGGTCACTCCCCTGCAGCCTCCTTGTGACAGACCAGATAGGACCACTCACAGGGCCATTCAAGAGCCACGGCTGACTGGCCTTCAGAACAGACACTGCTCAAAACAGCATACAAAAACCACTTGTGTAGCCCTCAGATCTGCTGTAAGGGGCCCGGAGAAGCCCCACGTCACCACAGGCTGTGAGGTTGAGGTTTCGTTTCTTCTGGGGTTTCTGTTGCAACGGCATCTCTCAGAACTGCCGAAGGGGAAGTGGAGAGGGGCTGCTTTCTGCCCCATGCAGGGGTGTGGACAAAGTCTTCCTACTTCCTGCTCTCGGTCCCCTGAGAAGAGCCCATGTCATGGAGCAAGGAAGTGTAGGTGTCTACACACGAGGCCCCCTGGAGAGCCCGGGTGGTAGGTAGTGTTGTTACAAACATGTGCCCCAGAAAGTCACACTTCATTAAGGATGTAAACGCTAAAGAATGCTTTAAAGAAAAAGAAATTACAGGACATGTTGCATTAAAATGCAACACACGCATTTTTGGTTGATTTTTGTCCTAAGACTTACCTATTCAAAAACCCTTCCTCAGGTTTCATTGGAAAGCGTCCATTAGGTGTGGCCCCAGCACCTCTACAGTGGGGACACTGTCTCAGAGGATGCTAGCAGGGCTCAGGAACAAAGTGATAGGTAAAAAAAAAAAAAAAAAAAAAAAAAAAAAAAAAAAAAAAAGCAGCCTCAAGGCATGGGAAACAGATTTCTTCCCTCAGGCCTTCTCAGAAGAGCTTTTAGTGTTTTTGTGTCAGAAGTCCACAGGATGGAAACACTGGAAGTTGGTTTCCCAAACTCATTCACCCTCAGAAAGGGGGAGATCTTCTGGATGTTGATCTTGGCCCACATGTTGGACATCACCACCCAGGGCAACCTAGAGAGCCCTCTGGACATGGCCATAGGGAGGCCTGACATGGGCATGGTGGTGATTCCTTCGGTTTCTTCTCACTAGAGATGTGGTGCGTGACAAGGATGCCCTGTGTAGCTATGGGCAGGCCAGCTGACTCCCTCCAGTATCTCAGCCATGCCTGAGAGACCCAGATTAGAATCCCAGCCCCTCTGAGGCCGTGCTGCCAATTCTGCATCTGGACGCACTCTGGATGGCATTACTCAGCATCCCTCCAAAGCTGGAAATGCCTGGGACACGGCCTCACCCTCCTCCACACCTCCCATCCCTGGTTCCCAGGGTGTCAGAGCGTTGTTAATGCCTTTCCTTCATTCCCTTTTTAGGGTCGGATTCCAGTCAAATGGATGGCAATCGAGTCTCTTTTCGATCACATCTACACCACCCAAAGTGACGTGTAAGTGTGGGTGTTGCCTTCCTGGGGTCGAGGTTACATACACAGTGCACCATGAGGCCTCTCTGGGCAGCTTGGCGGGGGGACAAGCGCCTATTGGCTCACACCAGCCATCTGCGATGACTCCCCCCCCACGCAAGCTGAGGGGCCTTTGTGTATTTGTTCAGCAAATGGCAGGGGCCTATAGGATGGTTCTGAGAGTCACGGTGGAATGCATGAGAGCTGAGAGCAGGGAACTACAAATTCCGCTGATTGCTCCCCTTCCCAGCCCCTCCCTCTCTACTCTGGGCACCTTAGTGCCACCCAGGCCCAGCCAAACAGTTCGCCTCTGGGGACCTGAGCGTGGACTGGGCTCAGGCAAGTTCCGCTGGGAGTGGAATGGTCCCCACCCACAGGTAAGCTGGCCTTGAGTGAGTTGATAGGATGGTGTGTCCCTTACTGCTCAAAGATGGGAACCAAAACTTAGCCTTCCAGGTCAAACACAAGACTTGATAGTTTTCAAAAATACAACAGACTCATTTCTGAATGTTGTGCCATCCATAGAAATGCATGTCTTGAATACTGTGGGCTGGGGAAAGGCAGTGCCTGAGCAGTTCTAAACATCTGTGTTCAGATGACGTAAAGCCAACTGTAGACTGTTGGAAAATGCAGAGAAAAGGGTAATGAAGCCACTGAAAGTCAACTTGGATCCCACTGCCCCTAAGTAACTCCTGCCAGTCCTGGCATACATGGACCTTCTAGTGTTTTCTGTGGTGTGCCGGTATATGCTTCCTATTGCTCTAAGTGGGCTCATGTGATAATGCTGTTTTGTGATACGATTTTGTTCCCACTTCACAGTAAATTTTCCCTCACAATTAGATATTTCTCATAGCAGTGCCTTTTCTCTTCTAAGATTTTATGAAAGTTTCCAAGCCCACAGGAAAGGTGAAGGAATTGTGCGGGCAATGCTGTGTCCCATGGCCTAGGTCTCCATCTCGAGTGTTGCTGTATATGTTCGGCTGCTCTGTGCTGTCTCGGATGGTTTGGCGCGTCGCCACAAGGCCAGCCAAGTACCTCTTGTCGGTGCGAGGCCCAAGCCCAGACAGTGGCTTCATGGGGCTTCAGCACTGCAGGCATGAAAGTTGGGTGGTCAGATGGCTTCTTCCCCGCCCCATTCCACACCTGTCCATGCAGTCAGGCCTTGGCTGGCTCTTTGCCCTGGGGGCTGATTGGGTCAACAGCTGCTGGGAGGAGGGACGTCTGGCCTGCTGAGCCTAGTATGGCCTCTCACGGGTCATCTCGCTTCTCTTAGGTGGTCCTTTGGTGTCCTGCTATGGGAGATTGTGACTCTAGGGGGCAACCCCTACCCTGGGATACCTCCAGAGCGGCTCTTCAACCTTCTAAAGACAGGCTACCGGATGGAGAGGCCTGACAACTGCAGTGAGGAGATGTGAGCAGGCTTTGTTTTGGCCCATACTCCCTCCCTCCCTGTGCCCGAGCAGCCCTGGGCACAGGGTGAACTGGGTGGTGGGTAACAATAGGTCAGAGCACGCCAAGGCAGAAGTCAAAGAATCACCGTTGGGCACAATGGCAGATGCTGGGGACCCTGATTCTGCTGGGGGCTGAGTACGCTTCCTGGGACCAGGGTTGGGGCCGTGGTGATACATGAGGATGGAGAGTAGGGCCAATGAGAAGTAGTAGGAAGGATCAAAGGGTTCTTCAGGCCCAGGAAGCAGATTAAGCCCAAGGCCTATCCCCACAGGACCGTTGGGGAGGGGCAAGTAATTCAGAATGACCTTAGGGGATGCGTGTTGGGGAGTGCCCGCGTGGAGGCACAGAGGTCAGCAGGGGTCAGGCAAGAAGACCTGGCACTGCCACCCAAGAGCACCTTCACATACAGTGATTCCAGCAGATGCTTCTCAGAGGACAGGCTGAGAACCCATGAGAACGGGGCCATCACAGGCAGAAATGTGCTAGTCCATTCATTCCACAAAATGTGTTGTGCACCTGCCACATGCCTGGCTCGGGGCTAGGTGTGGGAGTGCAAGGGTGAACAGGTGCCATCCCCCTGGGTGGCCTGAGCTGGCAGCGGCTGGCCCAGTGCACAGCCACATGGCAGCCCGGGGGCCCAGCAGCTGTGCCAGGGACCCAGGGAAATGGGGAAGTGAGGAAGGCAGCAGACAGAGGTATAATTGGCAGAAGTTTCGTTTGTCTGTTTCTACAACCAGTCATATTGCCTAAGAGTTTGAAAGACTGGCATTGCTCCCTCAGCCACCGTAGTGGGTTTGGCATCCTCTCAGCTGTTTATCTGAAAGGAAAGTGAAGACAAATCTCTCTCAAGGGAGAGGAGGAGACTCAGAAGATGCTGGACCACAGCACCACGCACCCTGAGCGCCTAGTGACCCCTCAGATCCTGGCCCAGCTCAGAGAACAATGTCAGCGAGCAGAGACAGCTTTGGGGTTTGAGAACAGAGCCGTCTGGGCCCAGGGCATGGTGCCAGGTGCAGCGGCTGTGGTTGGGCAGTCCTTGCTGGGTCGTAACTGCCCACCCGTGCTTCCCACCAGGTATGGCCTAATGCTACAGTGCTGGAAGCAGGAACCGGACAAGAGGCCGGTGTTTGCTGACATCAGCAAAGACCTGGAGAAGATGATGGTTAAGAACAGAGTGAGTACCTCGAGCCAATTGCTGGTGTCGGCCATCTGTCGGCTGAACATGGCAGTGGGGGGACTCCCACCTCACCCCAGTTCTATGGAGTTCCCAGTGCAGGGGCAGAGCAGGTCTGTACAAAGGGAGGTGGTCACGCTGTCTCCCGAGGGCAGCTAGCATCTGAACCCTTCTCTTTGAACCTGGCCCCTTCTCAAATCATAAAGAAACCCAGATTCTTCCCTTTATACTTTGAAAGTACTCTCCATCGATAGGTGTGAGAGGCAAATCTCAAGGTCAAAATAATTTTTAGTAACAGAACATGAGAGAGTAGAGTTGAAGTGGGTATCCTAAATTCAAATGCCACGAGGGGCCCAGTGGGTGGTTGGAAGTAGCCAGGGAGTGGTGGGGACTGTGGCAGCCAGGAGCACGCCAGCCCCTCTGAAGGACCCCTTACTGTAACCACACACAGTCTAGAGGCATAGGAGTGTCAGAGTGTCAGGTCTTCTGAATTTTAAAGGATATTTATGTTAAGTTTTCCAATCTCTAATGTTAGTAACTCATTTAAATTTCCAAAAGCTCAGTCTAGTCCAAATAAAGCATTTTTGGGAGCCTAGATTCAGCCCATGTGCCTCCAGCCTATAACTCTGTAGGTAAATGAGAAAGCCAACAAGTTTCAGCTAATATTTATTGAGCAACTGCTATGTGCCATATTCGGTCTCAGATGCTGGGAATACAAGTAAACAAGACAGGCGCAGATCTTGCTTTCAGGGTTTCATCTTCGCACTGACACATTTACTAAAAGTTGGCATTTCTTTATACACAAAAACAAAGGTGCATAGTGTAGAATGCTTGTAATAAAACCTAACATCAGTGTACCACTTGGGCCAAGCCTCCAGATCCTGGGAACACAGGGTTCCCTTAAATAAAAATAACAGGTGATGCCATGAGAACCAGCCTTCCTAGGACAGAACTGAGAAACAGCCAGGAAAATGGTAGAACTGTTCTTGACACATTTAACCAGGGTGGCGGCAGGGGCAGGCACTGGGAAATCACCAGGCTTAGGAGCTGAAGCCCCATAGCAGCACCCTATGGCCAGCCCACCTTGACAACTTCAGATTTCTGGCCCTGATGTGCTGTTCTAGATGGTAGGGGTCCTCAGAGGAAAGCTGAAAAGTGTCCAGCACTTTAAAAAAAGTGTCGGAGATGCTTCCTGGTCCTCCCACATGAGTAACGGGCTGCAATGAGCTCTCCCGGAGCCTCGGGTTTGGTAAACAGGCCAGTTCTCCCATGCTGGGTGTGGTACCCCTTCATGCTGCAGAGGTAGCACTAAGGCAACAAAGGAGTCCATTTCTGCCCTTCAAGAAGGTGAATTTCTAGAGCGAGCAATGAGGGCTGTGGAGCAAGGCCAGCAAAGCAGAGGCTGGGAGAGGGGCTGTCTGGCCAGGGCTCAGATATCGCAGAGAAGCTAGTAAGCCAGCACGGGGTGGGACTCAACCAGGCCTTCTGCCTTTGGGCGGGGAGGGGCTGGGGGCAAGTCCACCTGTGAGTGGGGTGACTGGCCATCTGTCTCTTCCAGGACTACTTGGACTTGGCCGCGTCCACCCCATCTGACTCCCTGCTTTACGACGACGGCCTCTCGGAGGAGGAGACGCCCCTGGTGGACTGTAATAGCGCTCCCCTCCCTCGAGCCCTCCCCTCCACGTGGATTGAAAACAAACTCTATGGTAGAATTTCACATGCATTTACTAGATTCTAGCAACATCGTTCCTCTCTGCACTATCCTTAACTCTCTGTAATGCTTTTTAAGAGTGTTTCTGGTCTGAATGAAACCAAAGTTCCCTCTGAACCTTTTTATTTGTAAATGTCTGACTTTGCATCCGTTTACATTCAGGCATTTTTGAAACTATGTTTGTTTTGTTTTTTTTTTAAAGGATGTGAAAATAAGTATAATGACCACTACTGCCCAGCCACTTAGGATTATGGAGAAGAAAGAGAGCTGGGCAGAACTCTCAGGGGATATTGAGAAAATGATAAATAAGTCATTTCTGGGGTGGGGAGGTATCAAGTCATAATATTTCTTATTTAACTACTGGGATAAATTTACCCAATGTGGGGAGGCATTTAATTGGGACAGGAGGAACCAGCGCCACCCTGACTGCATTGAGGGCACAGCCGGTCCCTCCCAAACCCCACGTGGGCGGGTAGGTGGCTCTCAGAGGCCACTCAGTACTGGGAAGCAGTGGCCAGCCCGGTCCGAGCCCCGCCCACATGCCCGCAGCCAGGGAGGATACGTGCAGACTCCTGTTTTCACATCCTTTGCATCACACACTGTCCTGACAGTTGTCACTTACGAAGTCAGTGCTAAAAGCTGGAGCAAATGCTTTTGAAAGAACATAGTCTGTGGTGCTGTGGTCTTGCAATGGACAGTAAATACGGTTCTTGCCAAAACTCCTTCTTTTGTCTTTAATTAAATACTTGAAAATTTTTGTGTTTCCTAACTTAATCATTGACTGTTTTTAAATCTGGGAATTTGAAACATTTTTCGGCCGAGATTGTTCCTTTTGCATGCCTCCTGAGTCACTGATTCCTTGCTGGCTTTGGGTCTAGCGCTACACGCCATTTGTCCTGCCGACGCTGTGGGGCTCGCCCGCGTGCACCCTTGATTTGGAAGATTCTGTCCTCCGTGGTGGGCTTGGATGGAAGACGAGTAGGCTTCTTACATTAGAGAACTTTTTATAGAAGCTTCCCCACTGCAGTAAGCCCTTTAACTCACCACTGTTTTATGCTGCCTTAGAAAAAAGACTGAAACAGGTCAACAGATATTTATATCAGATTTCGGAGTTCGAAGCTCATAAAAAGGCAAAATTGGCAGTTTCTGTTATGTTCCAGTTACCAAGAGAGCATGTGATCTTTCCCCCAAAAATGTAACCTTGTTTTTGGAAAGCTGGAGCATGAAAACATTCGTGTAATTGGCACAGAAACTAGAAAGTTTGGTTTGAACCTCAAAGGGAGTTTTGCCAAGGCCTTACTGTTTGCACATGAAGTGTTGGTTCTTCAGTGCAGAACAAATGATCTGTTTTCATTTTTAGGCATGTCAGACCCGAACTGGCCTGAAGAGAGTCCTGTACCACTCACGCGAGCTGATGGCACTAACACTGTGTGTCCAAGATATGCAAATGATAGTGTATATGCTAACTGGATGGTTTCACCCTCAGCGGCACAATTAACGGACGCATTTGATAGTTAACATTTCTTTGGGAAAGGTAACGGGCTCCCAAGGGGAAGAAACGTACCGAGAACGGAAAGTCTGCCGGCCCCTCCTTTGTACACTTAACACTGGCTGGTGATTTTCCCTCCTGGCAGACATAGCCACTGGACCCAAGTTGCGAGTCCAGCCTTTTTTTAGTCCTTCCTCTTTGGCCCTCAGCAGCAGCCTGTGTTGGCCCGTGTTGACCAGGGACAACCACACACTCTGTGCTCACACACGTGGGTCCCTCGCTCACTACCTGAGCTGTCTGATTTTTCTGGTTGCCGCCAAACAGGGCACCAAGGTTTAAACACGAAGCACACACACACACACCAGAAGGGCGACAGGAAAAATAAATAAATTTTAAAAACCTGACCCAAACGACATGTCCTTGTTCAGAACAAGAGTCCAGCAAGGCCTCAGAGTGAGGTCAAAGCCTCCCTCTACCCGCACCCGCCAGGGCTGGAGGGGACGAGGGGACCTCAGGATGGGCCTCCGCTCAACGTTTGAGATCTTAAGAATGGTTTTTTAGAATCATGGCACCATTTCTTAGGAAGACATTTGATTTTTATCATGATTTAAATGATTCTTAAATGTAGCACAATGGAGAGGTTGGCTGCCATATTTGCGATGTAGAGGGGTGGTGTGAGGGGAGAGGGCTCACCAGACACTTCAGTCCCCATCACTGAGTAATCACTGCCCCCTGACGAGAACGGTATGAAGCAAAGGGGCATTTGAGTGGCCTCGGGTCGAAGGGATTGCTGACTTGGCCGCCATGAATTCCTCTGCTACCAGCCTGCCAGCTGTCAGCACACCACAACATCTGGTGCCCGAAAGCAGGGGCTCATCTCACACAGCGGGAGTGGGTGGGGCTAGGCTCAGTCTAAAAGGGACCGTCAAGCTAGCTGTGTTAGAAGTAAGGCTGACAATAGCCAAGGACTGCTACACCTCTGATTACAGTTCTGATGTGGAAAGACAATGTTTTAGCTCTCATAGAGCTTGTGTGAAAAGGTATGTGCATCCACTCTTTTCTGTGTTTGTAACGCAATGCTGCTCTAGCAGGACATTTCTGTTTACTAGATTCTGATCATGACTCATAAGCTTTTTGTCATTCTTCACGGCTTGTTTGTGGTCACGGACACTCAGCGCTCCTCCCATCTTGTGGGGGTGGCTTTTGGGAAGTCCCCGGCAGCTCTTCTGTCTGCAACTTCGGCAGAGAGACTCGGTGACCAACACCCTGCCGGTCTTCCGACTTAAAGCCCGGTGAAGACAGTGTCTCATCCAAATACTGTAGCTTAGAGGCATTTCACAAAAGCAGTAAAATTAGGGCATTTTTGTAGGTTGGGTGAGTATGTATCAGAGCCTCACGGGTATGTGTGTGTGTGTGTGTGTGTGTGTGTGTGTATGAGTGTGCACACAAACCCAGAGAGAGAGAACTGGAAAAACACTTACAGGAGATGTGACCTGGCTTTAGTTGAGGTTGTTTTTCAGACACATTGTGGTAAGTTCTTTCACAAATATCTAGCTGTGGTCAACTTTTGGTTTTCAGATGTGATTAATGATAGTCTTCTTAAATGAAGAAAAAAGAATAAACTTTCTCAAATTGTTAAAGATACCTACTCAATAAGTGTGAGTTGCCACCGTAGGTTTGTCCTTGGCAGGGTGAGAACTCCAGGTCTAATTGGCTGACGCAGTGATGGGGAACTGACCCTTGACCAGTTATCTAATTGTCTATTCCTGAATTTTAAAAGCACTCCTACTTACTAGTCCTTCCAGACAAATTTCGTATGCATATACACCAAAGTTACTAAGTATTAAGTATTATGGAGTATTAAGTAGCAGTCTGTCAGTTATTAAAATTTGTAAAATCTATTTATGAAAGGTTATTAAGCCATATCATGTTAATTTGCTTTTGTAATCAAGGTGACTAAGGAAATAATTTCAGTTATACAAATAAAATCATGTATCATAAAAGGCGTAAACTTCTTTTCTCTTTTTAACTCCCTCGTTAGAAACATCAGGTTCCTGATTTTGATGTTTCCGTGTAAAGATTGAAATATCACAAGGAAATCTGTTGTTGTCACCCCTGGGGAAGTAACAATGCTCAAAGAACTAGGAGGTGCTCGGTGGTACCTTTGATTTATCTTACACAATATGTATGGGAATAGGTACATTTGTGGTAACTGTTAAAACTCCCCTTATCCCAACCTTCAGGAAACTTCTTCCTTCATGTTTCCTTCCCTGAAATAGAGCAGCAGCCATGTCGAGTTCAGGTATCTGTGGTTCTCTAGCAAATGTGGTTTATTTCTTGAAGCTGGAGTTGGACAGGTATATGAGAGAGGGTGTAAAACTTGTAGCCAAAGCTGTAGGCCCACTGCAGTCAGAGGAAACATTCTGAGCCACTATGAAGGTTAAAAGACTACATGCTTCTGTGTAAGTCCTGTTGGGTTAGGCAGGCTCTCTCTGAACTCCTCCTCAAATGCCTGGCAGGGGTCCGGTGGGTCAGTTGACAAACACAAGCTGTTACCAACATAAATCTGATTCGTGGTTGTGTTGTGTACTAGGTGCCAAGGGCCCATGTTGTTTCCCATACACATGTGCATGCATGAAGACACACACATACACAAACACACACACACACACACACACACACACACGCATGAGCTGCTCCTGGCCCTCGGAGCTCCAGCTCCTGGCCCTCGGGACCCATTTCTGCTCGTGGCGTCCTCCTTCAATCTGGATCACGGAAACTGGAAGTAAATATAATTCGTAAAGTGGGCTATTTGTTATAGCCTTTTCCTCTGAACGTTTAGAAACCCATGCTGAGAAAAGCTAATACTAAAATACTAAAAGCCCCTTTTACAAGAGCTTTGAACTTCCATCAGGAGTGTGTGTGTATGTGTGTATGTGTGTGTTTGGTTTATTTGTCTTAAAAAGCACATTTCTCCACCAACTTCCACACAGGAAGCTTTCCCACCATAAGGCCATCTTATTTTAAGGGTGGAAATTTAGTTGAAGATAATGTCTGAGAACAGGGCGTGGACAAATACTTTATATATAAAAGAAAATTCAGAAGAAAAGCATAGGCTTCCCCAATATAAATGAAGCATTTGTCCCCCGGTGAATGGTTTCCTCTTCTCCTTTGAGCATATTCACATGTAGGATATTTAGCAGGTAACATTTTAGGGTGGTTCTAGAAGGTGCCTGAGAAACCCTTGGTTCTGTGGCCCCAGAAAGACATAGCATTGATCTGAAGGCCATGTTCAGCAGCAGGGCGGGGTGGCGTGGGGGTGGGGGCGGGGTTCCTCATCCTTTTGGCATGAAGATGTGTGTGGAGCTTATCCATAGCTCTTGCCCTCGTATGAACAGAAAACAGCCCTCTCTTCTGGGACTCTTCTGTTCTCGTCTCTCCTCCACAGGCAGCAGTCTTGATGGCCCCTTTAGAACTGTAGGGATTCATAGGAAGATTCTTAGCTGACATCACAAAAAATCAGCACCTCCACATGGAGAATCTTTCCATTTGAAACCCCTCTCCCCATCTGCAGCCGAGGCTGGCTGGGCGGCAGTGTAATAATGGCAGAGAGAACACGCCTCGTGCCCAAGGTTAAGGGGTACTATGAGTGCCCAGAAGAAATCACGGTTTATCTTTGCCACTCAGGTTTTCATGGTTGTGCCAAGCAATGAGATATTTTTGCAGGTGTTTCTGGGATGTGCAAATCACAGGACCTGGCCAACCAACACCTCTCAACCAGAGCCTGGGCCCAGAGTGTGACAGGAAGGCCATCGACAGGAACATGGTGACTACAGGAACATCAGTGTCACAGGGAACCGGGCCAGGTAGCATGGAAGGAGTCACAACCTGAGACCACCCCAAGCACTGTGAGTTCAGGAGTTCTATAGTCCACACCAGGAGGCACCATAATCCTGCATCCTTTCAGAGGACACTGAGAAATTCATGTTCAAAGTTAGCGTGAACAGGCAAGGTAAGTACCTTCCAAAACTAAAAAAATACCAAAAAAATTTTTTTGAAAAGGAAATAATTTTGATATGCGTACACAGGCAATATTTACTGTGAAAAGGGTCAAATTCATGAATAAAAATGTTATGTTCATTTTAAGTGTCCCTGTTTCTGTTTATCTTGGTCAATTTTGTAAGCAGTGCCAGGGTAAGTCATATGCTTTTTGGTTGCTCCTGTTTGTCACCTCTGCCAGTCCTTTTCTGCACATGTCATTCACCCCGTGGAGGAAAATCATTCCTGTGTGCTGGAAAGGGTCCAGCCCCAGAGAAGGAAGTATTTGAGGCTGCCTCTTGTTACCTGAGGCAAGAGACTTTGCCTGGAAGTCTGCAGAGAGCCCGCATGGTACCTGCATCACAGCCTGTCTTCAGACACTTCTCCCACCAAGGGCCTATGATGTGCTGCACGCTTTGTGCCTCTTAAGAGTTTTAAAGAGCTTAAAAATTTTCCTGGAGGCTCTGTGGCCACAAGACCTGGCAGTCCAGGTGCCTGCTAAGGGTCTGGGGGACTCCCTAAGTATATGGAAAGAAGAGATTATCAGAAATGATTTTTAAGAAAAGAAATGGCACAGAGGATGCAAAGGTTCTGGTTTCTCATAAGGTAGTCATTAAAAGAAGTAAAAGAAGAATTGTGGTAGAAAATTGTTTTTTTTTTTTAAGAGAAGTCCAATTACATATAATCTTTAGTTTCACAGAAGCAAGTAAAGACCATCCAAATGAAAATGAACAGAGGTTGTTTATTCTGGACTTGCTATAGCGAGGGAGTCAACCACCATCACTTGCTTTTAAAATAAATGTAAAGCAGGCAGAGGAGGGGAAAAGATTTATAGTTTAAAAAGGAAGTGAGGGAGGGAGGCTTCAGGCATGTTGTGACTGGAGGTTGTTGGCACGGGGAATCTGGAGGTAGGCTACCTAGAAGCCAGGCATCTTATGAGATTGGCTTTGGCAATATACTTGGCTTTCTCTGGTTGGTCCTGATTTGGAAATAACAAAAGTGGGACCAGCCCTGACCATTCTGGACTGGTTCCTGCAGAGGTGTGGGTCAGAGTTTCTCAGTTTACATGTGGTCCAATCATTGTCTGTTTGCATATTTGGACTCAGTCCTCCTTTCAGATCATTTGCTTGCTTGTGAGAAGTTGGAGAATTCAGGGAAGTCTAGAAATCCAGATCTTCGCCACTTTGAGATCGATTGTCCAGTCATCTCTCTGGCCAACTGTACCATGAGGTCTTTTCAACCTTTCTGTTATATCATCATGGAGATCATGTGATCTGTGCAGAAGCATTTCAGACCCTGGAGAGAATGCAGTGGACCAGTATCACGACCACTATGACAAGAACAAGAACAATTAATAACCCCTGTAAGATGCTTTGAACCCAGAACCCTAATAACCCAGGCCATGAATAAATCCCAGGAGGTAGCTTTTGCTCTTAAGGTACTGTATTGCCTGCCCTACTTTCCCTATGTCACTGATCCAAGTATAATATTAGGAAGGGCACACACCATGACTAACCCACATGAAATTTAAAAACAATGCAACTGTCTATTTACAGCTTTTTTAGTGTTGCTTTAAGGTAGTAATCAATTTGTGCTCTATGAGTAGTATCAGGGAGAAATTTAGCTGTTTGGCATGATGATCTGTAGTGTTTGCTTGAGTTTCAACCTTGTCTCTTTTTGCATGGTTCTCGAACTTCATAATAGCCACCTTTGCAGTAAGTAGAGTGCATCTAAAAACTGCTTAACTTGCTGTCCATTTTTGTGGGGGTTCTAGCATCCTAAAGTCATGTAGTACTCCAAAAGCCTATTTTCTGTCTACATATATGTTTACTCTCTAGTCTTTGGCTAGTTAACAAGCTCTAGTAAATACAATGTATTCTGCCATTTGGACTGATTTTATCTCAGGAGAAGACTATATTCTAAAGGATCTCTTCAATTAATGATAGTATATGCTGCTTGATAACTTCCAGTTTCGAGAATGATTCATCAGCAAACAGGATTAGCTCAGGGTTCTCAATATGAGACTATAATTAACATATGAGTAAGGTACAGAGAGTTCTCAAATTATCTGATTATGAAATTATCAGCAATAGGCTCCCCTTCTTCTGATAGAGGAAGGAGAGTGCCTGGATTCAGGGTGTTGTAGCAGTAAGTAGGACCTGAGAGGGAGAGAATAATAGAATTTCATAAGAGTTTAATCAGTGGCTGAGAAGTGCTATGTTTCCAGTCAATAGTAATGTATCTATTTCAGGAAGAATCATGAGGTCAAGCAAGGAGCTTGGAACTAGCTCAGCAGAAGCATCAACAAATTTTGTAGCTGAGCACTTGCCCTAACACTGGGGGGATAAGTATTTACAGTGTGTCAAGGGAAGGCTACAGTAAGTGATGGGTTTTGGATAGTTCCCATGGAAGTCCAAGGGCTTGTCCAGATTGCTCTTGCACAAACAGGCAAAAGGGCTTTCTCCTGTCTCAGATGTCTAGGGAAGGAGACCTTTGAGGAGCCACCCACAGGTTCTAGAAAGCCTGTTCATATCTGGGCTCCCAGAGGAGAGAATCTCTTATTGTAAGTGTTGGCAATCAAGGGCTCGATGCTTACAGTTAACCATTCAGAAAACAGAGGAAAACTGTGGGTTGTTTGAAATGCTTTCCATATGCCATATGTTTACTCCCAGGAAAAAACTGAGCAAAAGTGACAGGTTTTAATTCAGAAAGAGTGGCACTTGAATCTACCAGAAATTGAAGAGGTTGCCATCTATAGTGGGTAGAATTGACCCCCCCAAAAGATTATGTTCAAGTCTGTAATTCCACAGCCTGTGAATTTGCCCTTATTTGAAAATAGGGTCTTTGTGGATGAAGTCATATTGCACTATGGGGGCCCCTAATCCAGTGATTGGTACCCTTATAAGGAGAGGGAAATTTGGACACAAGGAAGACACAGGGGAGAATACCATGTGAAAATGGATGCTGGTCTGGAGAGAACCCCAAACTCAGGTCTGTGAACCAACTTGAGCAACAGTGTTCTAGGGCCTATGCCAGCGTTCTGCCCTATGATTCTCCATATGTTAAACAAACTTTTAGAAAGTAGGCAAAACAGTAACATAAAAGACAGCAAAAGGTGATAAAGGGAATGGTCTGATTCCATCAAAGATTCCAAATAAATGGGAATCAATAACAAAACCAGATTCCCAAACTGAGAATTAATAGCCAAGGAACTCAAGGCAAAGCAAGCAGAGGTCAGACCCGATGCCAATTTGCCATATCCTTATAAACCAAGAACAGCAGGGCACAAGGGGCCTCTGTGAATACCATGCCTGAGTGAAAGCTATGGTCTGAGGCAATAAACAATGAAGGCCATAGCTTGGTGGCCCCATTAAGGAAACTATGGAAACAAAAATGGCTCAGTGAGAATAGGCAAAGGTTCTTTAGAGCTTGCTATATAGCAAGGGAGTCAGCCCTCATCACTTCCATTTGGCAAGAGCTCAAAAGCAGGTTAGGGGAGTGGGAAAGCTTTATAGTGGAGGAAGACGAGGATGAGGAGTTGGGGGGTAGTAGGAGGAGGGGGAGGGGGAGTAGGGGGAGGGGGAGGAGGAGAAAGAAGAAGAAGAAAGAAGGCACCGCCACCTCAGAGTGGAGATTCTTGGGGGAAAAACTCTATTCTTCTGATATTAATATACCATAACAGTACTTTTGTATTTTTCTCAATGGAACTACTTATTTTATTTGTATCACCCATTATCTGCCACAGAACTTGAATTATGCATTATTGTCTCTCCAAATTTAAATTACATGTATTTAGTATTTGATTTAGCAATTCAAAAAATAATAAAAGCTAACAATTTAAATCCATTGATGGCAGAACCTCAATTATTTTAAAAACAACAATGCTAATGAAGAATCCAACTAGCAGTGTACAAGACATGACTGCTAACCCTAACCGCACTGCTTCAACTTCTGGTCGGTTCCTGTCCTGGGTGAGCCTCTGCAGTTTCCTCTCTGAGTTTCTGTTTTCTCTAAGGTAAACTGATGACCGTAACCTACTCCACAGGGATGTCAATAAGATTGGAAGGGTTAAAACTGGGAGAAGCACCTGCTGCTGAATGCAGCCTGTGCCACACATGGCTACACAGCATGATCAGTAAGGAAAGTGTAGGATAAAGGAAGAAAAACAAAATGCTATAAATAAAAAAGAAAACCCAACACTGATAAGGCTAGTGGAGGTAGACAAAAAATAGAATGTTTAACGTGGAAGGGAGTGGTTCTACTGTGCACTGCCACACAATGGAAGGTGAGGCTCTTTTGCATCTGATTAGTGGAGTAGACTTATCTTGCTATTACTTGGCCCCCACTAGAGGAAAGTTAGAGCTGTAGAATTCACCAGTATTCAGTCATTCATGCATCTGTGGGTATGCAGTGGGCACGTATAATGGCTCAGGCCCTGTGCCTGGCTTAGGGGTCCTTGAGAGAAAAGGAGAAGCCATGTCCCTGCCCTAGGAGAGCAGATAGTCTCATCCAATTTAAAGTCTGTAGCGGCAGCAGAAAAAGAAAAAAGCCTAAGCATTTGCCGTTATTGGATATGAAACTGGAGGACGAGATCCACATACCCCTTTTTCTGTAGACTCCTAAGGTCCATCAGCAGGAATGTCAGGTACAGGTTGATTACAATGTCTTAACTAATAATATGTAGTAACTTAGAGTGGGATGGAGGGCTTCAAAGCTGCCAGCCTAGGAACATAATCCCCTGACAGTTCAATGGACTTCCATTTATATTTACTTGCAGTAACCCCTTAAATATTTAAAGTACTTCTGTCTTATCCTCTTAAATTCACCAATACTGTGCTCTGTACCCACTCCCTAATTCTCCCACGAGAATTTACATTTGCATTTATACTCCCAAGCTGGATCCTCAGGTTCACAGAACAAAAACACCCATGGCAGTCTTAAACTTTAGAGAATTTATGCTAAGTAGACTCACACAAGGCTGACTGCCTTACCAAAGCATAATCAGGCATCTGTACAGAAAGCTTAATCATTCATGCCATCCTCTTGAGGGGTCTGAGATTCTGGATAAAGGAGAGATACTTGTGTATTCTTATTTTAACCAATTCAATTCACATTTATTGAATGCTTCTTACGTGCCGAGTAGTGGTAGATGAAAAAGACATGGCCCATATCTTCACAAGGTCCCAGACCCATGGAATCTATGACTAGATGAATTATTTACTCTTGGGCCAGGTTGAGGGAAAGAGTGTTAAAACTATAAATGCTTATAGTTGCTCAGAAATGACATGAGAGTGGAATGACACCTTGATATTAGGAAGAGGCTGGACATCCAGCAAGCCTGGCTTAGAAGTAGGCTATCCACTCTCTTAGCAATGGGATTTCCCACAAGACGTATGGGAGGAGAACATCTGTATTAAAGACATCCCAATAACCATCACACAATGAAGACAGCTGTGATTGGGAGCAAATCTTCCCTTCTAGGAATGCCACTTCTATGGGATGCATCCCATAGTCACCCGTCTTCTGCTCTAACTAATGTACTTAATGGTGACAGTGAGCTTCAACTGCCTGCCACCTGCCAGGCAGTGTGCCAAACGCATCAAACACAAAATTGCATTTAACGCTCACAACACCCTTAGGAAGCATATGCTATCATTACTGTCCCTACAACACAGCTGAGGAAACAGGCTAAGAGAGGCTAAGTGTGGTCACCTGCCAGGGTAGCCACTAAGGAAAGCAGAGCATGGTGGGAGGCAGACCCCACAGCCACTCTTAACCACCTCCGTGTCCTGCCCAGACACAAGCAGGGGCTGGTGCTGCCTGATATCTCTCCCCCTGCACAGGCTATCACTCTTCAAGGCAGCGTCCTTGGGGGATGCTCTGAAATAAGCAGTTGAGTGGAAGGGATGTTGGGGAGGGCTTTCTTTTTTTCCACTCACTAAGATCATACAGTCTTAGCTCTCAAGCCATCTTCCACAATGTCTCCCTCGTTTCACATATAAGGAAACCCACCCACGTCCAAAGTAATGGAAATGGCTAAAGGTCCAGTGGCAACTCAGGACTTCCTCGCTGGGGACATCAAGCGCAGCCCAGCACCCTCGAGGATGCTGGGACATCTCTGTCGATCTGTCAGTCCTTAGCTCAGTGCCCACGAAGGCACTCTTCGCCCCTTCGGGCTCCCAGGACAGAGGTCGCGAGCAGAACGGCGCTGCCATCCTCGGCTGAGTCCCTCCCTCTCGCAGTCAGCGGTCCACTGGAGCTGGTACTCCTCTCCCTGCAGACTCTTGTTCCTGCGGGAACGATTTTCTGCCTGGGGCACTCTGCCGGTCGCTCTAAATCGTTTTTGGAACTACACACACACATATTCTAAACAGATAATCGATTAGTCGTTACTGTATGTCAGTTACTGAGCTTCCCAAGCCTGACAAGGGGCGCGGGCGAGAAAGTGGGCGGGGCTAGGGCGGGGCTGCCGGGGGTTGGGTGTGGGCGGGGCGGGGCAGGCGCGCGCCGCGGCGGCAGCCTCATTTCCTCACGCGCGCCGGAAGTGGCGGTCGTCTGCGCGGCCGCGTGTGGTGGGCTGTGAGGCGGTGATAAGCCCTGTGCGCCGGGCGCCGCCGGGGTATGCCCGCGGCCGGGGAGGAGGTGGCAGGGCGGCGGTGGCCTTGTGCGGACTGGTGAGCGCGGTGAGTACCCGGCCCCACCCGGCCTCGCCTGCCAGTGGCTCTGGCGGCTCGGGCCGGGGCAGTCGGGGCGCGGGCAGAGGGCTGTGGGTCCTTGTCCGGGTCGGGTGGCTTTACTGACGAGCCCGCTGGGGGACCCTATCCCAATGGGGTCGCCTCCCGGACAAGCCCTCGGGAGGCCGCTGCTCTGTCAGGAAAAGTCACAGTTTTTTTCGGAGCGGTTTGAGTTCTCTTTTGAGAACGATGCTGTCAGAGGACCGTTGGTTTGGGTGTGTTTTATTTTTATCACCTTTTCTTTTTTTTTTTTTTTAATCTAACTCACCACTCTCTGTGCTTCTCTCAGTGCATAAACTTTGTAGTCAGCTGTTACCTCTTTATGGCGTTAATGTAGTAGTCTCTTGACAGCAGCCCCTCGCTCTATCTGCCAGAAACCAGACGCCTTTAAAGACGCACATCTGTGTAGGAATTAGTGGGGCCGAGGAGACTACAGGACCGGGAGCTTCTTGCATTTTCAGTCTTCATCTAGAAAATTGCGCTGTTTCTGAACAGTGGGCGGAGGAATCATTTGTAAACGCAATACTGATGCTTTTATTGGTGATGACATTATTTGCAGAATGAAAATTTAATTATAAATCTTAAGCTCTTATCCTTCAGCCTGTTCTTGAGATTTATATGCAGCGTCTGGACATTTAACCTCATTGAAGGTTCTCAGGAGCTGGGTCTTTATTTCTGGTGCAATTAATGTTGTCTTTAAATGTATTAAAACAGTGCTTCCAGGGCGCCTGGTGGCTCAGTCCTTAAGCATCTGCCTTTGGCTCAGGTCCCAGGGTCCTGGGATCGAGCCCCGCATCTTGTCTCCCTGCTCAGCCCGGAGCATGCTTCTCCCTCTCCCCCTGATTGTGTTACCTGTCACGCTGTCTCTCTCTCTCTCTCTGTGTCAAATAAATAAAAATAAAAATCTTAACAAAACAAAACACAGTGCTCCCAAATTTAGACATGGGAAATCAAGTATCATGACTCAGAATGCTAACCTTCATTTTGTATTATTTTTCTGATACCATTTGTTTAAAATCATCTTACAGCTAAAAGAATATAAAAAGGATTTGGGGTTTCCAATATTTATGACTGAATATGGTTGACTACAATATTTATTGAATATTGACAGCTTGGAAATTACATTTTTTCTTAACTTTTCTATTGAGGTATAAAATACATGTGAAGTCATCAGGTACATAAATCTTAATTATACAACTGAATGGATTTTTATATATTTATTAACTTGTGTTACCACAAGCTAGACCAACAAATTATATTTACAGAACATTTCCATCATCCCAGGAGTTTCCCTCTGTTTCTTCCAAGTTTTACTCCTGCCCCCAATCAGTGTTATGATTTCCGTCATCATCTTAGTTTTGTCTGTTTTGCGCTTGGTGTTAATGGAATCATGCAAAATGCTTAGCATATTGCTTGTGAGAGTTACCATGATGTTTCATGTATCAATGGTTCATTAACTTTTATTGATGGTTAATATGCCATTGGTATGACTACATGGCTATTCTTTTGTTGATGGATATTTGTGTTTTCAGTTTCTGTTATTACATATTTTGAAGAATACTATGAACATTCTTATAAATGTTCTTGGTGAACACCTGTGTGCATTTCTGTCAGCTATGGAATAACTATCATAAGGTGGGCAGAAAATTGTTTTAACCAACATGGAGTCTTTCTTTTTCAGTAGAATTTGTTATTTTAACTTCTGTAACATTAAAGATTGGTAAAAAGCAAAACTATTTTGAGTTCAAGACTTAAGCGATTCATTACTGTATTATTATTTAATTCTTTAGTTGCACATCTGTGACAATCTTCTACCAGCCTCTGATTACTTGTTTAACTGTTAGATAAGTCTGTTAGAGCTGGTGACGATCTGTCCCTGAAGCTTATTGCATAACACTTAGATAATAACTGTGTTACTCAAGTTGGTGGTTGTTAAGGGAAATGAAACACCAAAATGATGTGACTAAAAAATGGATAGAAAATCATGGGTTTGCAAGTTAAAAAATTATCTTGTTGTTGTCATACTATACAAGTCTGGGTGTAAGTATAAAATTGAATTATAGGGTTAGTTACAAATGTGAATTTACTGCAGGAGTACAGTGATTACCATGTATAATGAGATGCTGATACCTTTATAATGGGGATAAACAACAGAAATTAGTAGCGTGTAAGAGATATGTAGAACTGGATCTGAAGCAATGGAGTTGATGTAAGGAATAGAAGAAAACTTTAAAATTAATATTAGTATGCTCAGGTTTGGGAGGGCATCATACCTATTTAACATATATAGGCTGCCTTGAAAATAATTAGTTCTTGAATATTAAAAAGTAGAAATAGGAAAAAATAGTTATGACATGGAAAATAGATCCAGAAGAATCAATGAACATCTCATAGCAGTTCCAAGAAGAAATAGAAATTAGAAGAGAAGAAATAACTGCAGATCATGAGGGTAGGAGTATCCAAGCTGAATCTTGGGCATCCAGAGCCAAACAGAAAGATGTATCAGGAGACAAAGTGTTGGCCAAAAATCAGCCCTTCCCTCTCTGGTCTCCATTTCATCTGTGTAGTGGGAATGATCAGTAAGTATACCTTTTCAGCAAGCTTATAGAAAGATGTGACACAAGTCAAGAGTTTCTGGCCAGCTAACAGCTTCTATTCCCCATTCTCTTCCCCTTGCAACTCACAGTAGATGCCTGATTTCCCTTTCTCACCTTAGGGTAGAATGTCAAAAGAAGAAAGGAAAGCAACAGGAAATTTCTCTAAGAATTATCTGAGTTTATGAATGGACTGTCTAGTTCATTCATACAGAGTCTTTTTTTTTTTTTTAAAGATTTTATTTATTTATTTGACAGAGAGAAATTACAAGTACACTGAGAGGCAGGCAGAGAGAGAGAGAAGGAAGCAGGCTCCCTGCTGAGCAGAGAGCCCGATGCGGGACTCGATCCCAGAACCCTGAGATCATGACCCGAGCCGAAGGCAGCGGCCTAACCCACTGAGCCACCCAGGCGCCCCCATACAGAGAGTCTTAAAAGAGTATTGATAGACACAGTAGATACATTCCAATGAAATTTATTAACCTCATGGGTAAATTAATAAACAGTCACATAAGTTTCCAAAGAGAAACATATGGTTACCTATAAGGAGTGGAAATCAGATGTGCACTTAGTCTTCTAATCTTGAACATAGAATGTTAAATAGCAGTGGAACATTATTTAAAAAGTGCTTACGAGACATCTTTTGAACTAAGAAACATCCCTAACCAACCTGTCATTCAAAGTGGAGGCAAAATAGGGGCCCTGGGTGGCATGGTCAGTTAAGCATCTGACTCTTGGTTTCAGTTCAGGTCAGGATCTTGGGGTGTGAGATCAAGCCCTGTGTTGGGCTCCAAGCTCAGTGAGGAGTCTGTTTGCTGGAGTTTCCCTCTCTCTCTGCCCCTCTCAGCACTTGCCCACTCTCTCATTCTCTCTAAAATAAATAAATAAATCTTTAAAAAAAGAAAAAGGTAGGGGCAAAATTGTAAGAGTATACAAAAATGTAAAGATTCAGAGCACAAGTTGCCAAATGTGGCTGTTCACCTATTTTAGTATGATCTGTGACCCAAGAGTGGCTTTTATACTTTTAAGTGCTTCAAAACAAAACAGTAAAAGAAGAATAATACTTTGTGTCATTAATTATAGGTAGTTCAAATTTCAATATCCATTGGAATATAGCTATGCTCACTCATTTACAGATTTCTGTGGCTGCTTTTGTGCTCCAAGGCAGGGTTGATGGTTATGATATTTACTACATGGCCGTTTACTTGAAATGTTTGAAAATGAAATGTTTGCCCTGATTTAGAGCCAGAAATAGATCTCTTCCACATGTATAGGAATTTTGCTTATGGTAAAGGTGGGATTTCCAATTAGTGACAAGAACATGGATTATTAAATAACTGGTAAGAATTGACTATTTGAGAAAATAAGTTTTATATTAGGATTATTTCCAATAAAGCTGAAATGGAGAAGTCATTCAGGAAGAGACCATTTGACTCCATTAACAACAACAAAACAAAACTTTACATAAGTGAAGTAACACCTAACACTTACTGAGCCCTTAATGCTTGTCATGTTTTACTTGACTAATTGTTATAATTGTTATAATATAATTGAAATGTTGGTTTTATAATTATTCTCGCTCAACAGATGAGAAAACTGAAGCTTATATATATTTTTAAGGATTTTATTTATTTATTTGACAGACAGAGACCACAAGTAGGCAGAGAGGTAGGCAGAGAGAGAGAAGGAAGCAGGCTCCCCGCTGAGCAGAGAGCCGATGCCAGGCTCCATCCCAGGACCCTGGGGTCATGACCTGAGCCGAGGGCAGAGGCTTTAACCCACTGAGCCACCCAGGCGCCCTGAAGCTTATAGAGATTTTAAAAACTTACCTATAATGAAGAATTAGAAAGTGGTAGAGGGAATATACGAATTTAGCCAATTATATGGATAAGACAAACTAAGAGAAATGTTTATAATCTGTTAATACCATTTTATAGGTGTTATCTATGTCAACACGTCTGGGTCTACCTTATTCTTTATGAATATTATATGACTGTCTGCAGTTTACTTCATCTTCCTATTGATAGACTTTAAATTGCTTTTCTCTTGCTGTTACATATAGCAGTAGTAAACATCTGCATGTGACTGTATACTAGTATGAATATTTCCATAGTATAGAGTCTTAAAATCTTAAAAATGGAATTGTGAATTGCTGGATTAAAAAGCGTGTGCATAACATCAAATTTGTCCTCCAAAAAGTGTTTGTGTCTATTTTTAGTTTATCTTTAATGAAAGGAATTGGAACATCTTGGAAGAAATCTTGGCCATCCAGACAAATTATCTCATTTTATAGATGAAGGCCAGATAGGTTTAAGTATTGTGCCCAAGATTACACAGCTATTATACTTGACTTTTTTAGTTGCTTTTCCTGTGCCACAGGCTGCTCTTGACACATTTTTGCCTGTATTGATAGCATGAATATTTCTGTCATTTGTTTTGCTGAAATCTGAGTACCTTGAATATAGTTTAACCCAGAAACACTTCTCAAAATGATCTGGTATTACTTGTTCTTAGCACCCAACACAGTGTCTATCTTTTTTTTTTTTTTTAAAGATTTTATTTATTTATTTGACAGAGAGAGATCACAAACAGGCAGAGAGGCAAGCAGAGAGAGAGGAGGAAGCAGGCTCCCTGCTGAGCAGAGAGCCCGATGCGGGGCTTGATCCCAGGACCCTGAGATCATGACCTGAGCCGAAGGCAGCGGCTTAACCCACTGAGCCACCCAGGCGCCCCTAACACAGTGTCTATCTTAGTTAATTTCGACAGCCATAACAAAGTACCACAGACTGACTTATGAACAAGAGAAACTTATTTCCCTTAGTCTGAGATCAGGCACCAGCATAGTTGAGTTCTGATGAGGGCCCTTTTCTGGGACTGTCAACTTTCTGGCAGAAAGAGGGCTATGTTGTTCTCTGGGATATCTTTCATAAGAGCACTGATCCTATTAAGGAGGCCTCCCAAAAGCCTCATCCCCTAATATTATCACATTGGGATTAGGATTTCAACATATGAATGGGGATTGGGGGAGGAACATTCAGTCCATTGCAATACCTAACACACTAGGTATTCAAATATTTTTTAATGAGTACTACCTTCTGGTGACCAATACTTTTATTTCTAAATACTTACAAACCATTTATTCAATGACATATTTTAAAAATCCATTTATCATTGTAACTCATCAATTGCTCAAGAAATAAATGGTTCTAATTCCTTTCCTTATAAATACTGATATTTCATAAAGTTTTAGGTTTTGTTTTTCCTGTTGGTGCTTCTGTTTCCCAAATAATTTTGTAACTTTGTTTTCATTGTGTAAAAAGTGAACTAAAAATTACAAATTTAGTTTTTGAAAACTATAGTAAGAAACTGTGCAGAAATTTAGGAAGATTATACAGAATAGAACTTTTAAAGTAAATAGATTCAAATGGATTGTATTTTGCAAAAGGCAGTAAGTTACTCTTACTACATAAGTTATTTTGGCACACTGCAGTATAAGTGCCATGGAAACGATGTATGAAATATGTATAAGTAGTACTGTAATATTAGAGAATCAAAAGATTGAGTAGGGGGTGCCTGGGTGGCTCAGTGGGTTAAAGCCTCTGCCTTTGGCTCAGGTCATGATCCCAGAACCCTGGGATCGAGCCCCACATCGAGCCCCACATAGGGCTCCTGCTCAGCAGGGAGCCTGCTTCCCTTCCTCTCTCTCTGCCTGCCTCTCTGCCTACTTGTGATCTCTGTCAAATAAATAAATAAAATCTTAAAAAAAAAAAAAAGATTGAGTCGAAACTGCTTAAAGGTCATATTGTTATGTAGTGATCAACATCATAGGATGAACTGTGTTTAGCACTCTTCTGTTGTCTCAAAATCACAAGGCAAATAGAAAAGATGTGAGACCTTCAAAGTAATAGGAGTTCTGCTTTTTTAAGAGTGGATGTTGCTGATTTTGTTTTTTGTTTTTAAGTAATCTTTACACCCAACATAGGGCTCAAACTCATAATCCCAAGACCAAGAGTCATATGCTCCACCAACTTAGCCAATCAGGTGCCCCTCTTATATTGTTTTTTAAGTTCAAACTTGGAGTCAGCAAGTCTTCATGCTCATCTTTTTAATGAACAAAATGGAGTTTTCTTAAAAATGCTTCTTCAGTGCTACTACTAAAACTAAGTCTGATTTGGTTTTATTTTTTTAATGGCTTCATTGAGGTATAACTGACATATATATGCTATACGTATTTAAAATATATAATTTGATAATTTGAACATATGTATACATCTGTGCAATCATCACCACAGTCAAAATAATAAACCGTATCTATCACTCCCAAAAGTTTCCTTGTGCCCTTTTATAATTGCTTCCTTTTACCAGTTCCCTGACTCCCACCTGGTCCCAGGCAACCACTGACTCTATCTGCTTTCTGTCACTACAAGTTACCTTATATTTTCTAGAACTTTATATAAATGGAATTATACAATATGTACTCTTCTGTTGTTGAATTTCTTTCACTGAGAATAATTACTGAGATCCACCCAGGATAATGCATATATCAGTATGGCTGTACTACGGTTTATTTATCCATTCACTTGTTGATAAACATTTGTGTTGTTTCTAGTTTTTGGCTGTTACATCTAAAGCTACTATGAGCATTTGTGTACAAGTCTTTGTATGGACATATGCTTCATTTCTCTCAGATAAATATCTAGGATTGAAATAATTGAATCATGATAGGCTTATGTTTGACCTATTAGGAAACTAAAAACCATTTTACATTACTACCAGCAGTATATGAAAGTTCTGGTTCTTCCACATTGTCACCAACACACCCACTTTTTAATATTAACCATTCTAAAATTAGCCATTCTATGTAATGGTATCTCATTGTGGTTTGACGGTGTTGAACATTTTTTCATGTGCATATTTGAAGTGTTTGTTCAAACAGTTTGCCAAGCTTAGTCTGAATACAAGTCCTTTATGAGATATATGCTTTGCACCTATTTTCTCCTGGTCTGTAACTTACCTATTCATTCTCTTAAAAGTGTATTTCAAAGACTACAAGTTAACAAATTTTAATGAAGTCCAGTTTATCAGTTAGGGTGTTACTGTTACATCAAAGAAGTCTTTGCCTGACTTAAGATCACAAAGATTTTCTCCTGTGCTTGCTTCTATTTTCATAGTTTTAGGTTTTTCATTTAGATCTGTGATCCATTTTGAATTATATCCTAGTGAATGTGTAGTACCTTCTTGTAGTTTTGATTTGCGTTTCTCTATTGGCTATCGATATTGAGCCATCTTGCATGTGCTTACAGGCCATTCTTAATCTTTTTAGAGAAATTTCTAATCAGATCTTTTGCCCATTGGGTTATTTATCCTTTTAAATATTGAGTTGTAAGCGTTCTTTATATATTCTAGACACAGGTCCCTATCAGACAGATGATTTACAAATATTTTTCCCCATTCTATAGTTGTCTTTTTACTTTACTGAGGATATCCTTTGTAGGACTGAAGTTTTTAATTTTAATGAAGTCCAATTTATTTATCTTGTCTTTGGTCTTCTGGTGTCATATCTAACAAATCATTGCCCAATTGAAAACTACAGAGATTTACACTTATGTTTTCTTAGAGCTTTATATTTTTAACTCTTACATTTAGATCTTTGACCCACTTTGAGTTAATTTTTTAATACAGGGTAAGGTAGGATTCCAGTTTCATTCTTTTGCATGTGAATATCTGGTTGTCCTAGCACCATTTATTGAAAAGACTATTCATTCTCCATTGGATTACCTTTCTACCTTGTGGAAATCAGTTGATTTAATGTGAAGACTTATTTCTGGACCCTAAATTCTATTGATCTGTATGTCTATTCCTATACGAGTACCGCACTATTTTTATTTATTTGTGTATTTAGTTAGTTATTGGGGGGCACATGTGGGAGGAGGGGCAGAGGGAGAAGGACAGGGATAAATAGACTCCCACTGAGTGTGGAGCCCAATGTGGGTCTCTATCCCAGGTCTTTGAGATTTCAGCCTGAGCTGAAGTCGGACACTTAACCAACTGAACCACCCAGGCACCCCAAATTAATTGATTTTTAGATGGTACGCCAATCTTGCATTTCTTGGATAAATCTCACTTGGCCATGTTGTATTATACTTTTTTTATATGTTGATGGATTCATTGTACTAATATTTTGTTGAGGATTTTTATGTTTGTATCATTAAGGAATATTCGTCTGTAGTTTCAGTGTCTTTATCTGGTTTCGATAAAATACGGGTCTCAGAATGAGTTGGGATGTGTATCTATTTTTGAAAGAGTTTGTGAAGAATTGGTTTTAATTCTTATGAATGCTTGGTAGAATCCACTAGTGAACACATGTGGGCCTGGATTGTTTTTGTGGGTAGTTTTTGATTATTTAGTGTCAACATAGGTCTACTCATATTTACTGTTCTGTCTTGAGTCACTTTCAGTGGTTTGTGTCTCCAGTTGAAAGGGATTTAAATAATTTGAAAATTTATCATTATCCATATTGTTAACATTTCTGGTTTCTTCATTGCTTTTTGTAGATTCCTGTTTCCATCTGGTATCATTTTACTTCTGCCTAAGGAATTTACAGTGCAGGTCTGATGGTGATGAATTCTTTTAGCTTCTTAAAGTCTAAAGAATTATTTTCCTTTTAAGATTTATTTATTTACTTGAGTGCGCATGTGTACATTTGTGGGGGGAGGGCGGTCAGAGGGAGAAAGAGAGAAAGAAAATCTCAAGCAGACTCCCTGCTGAGCACAGATCCCAATATGGGGCTCTGTCCCATAACCCCAAGATCATTATCTGAGCCAAAATCAAGAGTCTGACACTTAACCAACCAAGCCACCCAATGCCCCCAAAATTATTTTGCCTTGTTCTTTTTTTTTTTTTAAGATTTTATTTATTTATTTGACAAAGAGAGGGAGAGACCACAAGCAGGGGGAATGGGAGAGGGAGCAGTAGGCACCCTGCTGAGCAGGCAGCCCAATGTGGGGCTTGATCCCAGGACCCTGGGATCGTGACCTGAGCTGAAGGCAGAAACTTAACAACTAAGCCACCAAGGTGCCCCTTGCCTTTGTTCTTGACAGATACCTTTTCTGCATATAGAATTCTAGAATTCTAGGTTGACATATTTTTCCTTTCAGTTCTTTTTTTTTTTTTAGATTTTATGTATTTATTTGACAGAGAGAGATCACAGGTAGTCAGAGAGGCAGGCAGAGAGGGGCGGGGGAGGAAGCCGACTTCCCGCCAAGCAGAGAGCCCAATGCAGGACTCGATCCCAGGACCCTGAGATCATGACCTGAGCCGAAGGCAGAGGCTTAACCCACTGAGCCACCTAGGCGTCCCTCCTTTCAGTTCTTTAAAGACATTGCTCCCCTGTCTTTGTTTCTTATATGTGATATGTGTTTTTCTTGCCACTTTCAGGATTTTCTATTTATTTTAGGATTTGAGCAATTCAATTATCATGTGCCTCATTTTAGTTTTGGGGGTTTTTTTTAAGATTTTATTTATTTATTTGACAGAGATCACAAGTAGGCAGAGAGAGGAGGAAGCAGGCTTCTTGCCAAGCAGAGGGCCTGATGCGGGGCTCGATCCCAGGACCATGGGATCACAACATGAGCCGAAGGCAGAGGCTTTAACCCACTGAGCCATGCAGGCGCCCCTCATTTTAGTTTTATGACATTTGTATTTGGTATTCATTGAGCTTCTTTTCATAAATTTGGGAAGTTTTCAGACTTATGTCTTTAAATACTTCTCCTTGTCCCCTCTCCCTTCTTTAGAGACTCTAATTACATATGTATTAGACTGAAGCTGTCAGACAGCTTTCTACATGCTCTATTCATGTTTTTCATTCTTTTTTCCTTCTCTGTTTTGCATAATTTCTATTGCAATATCTTCAATTCATTAATATTTTATTCTGAAATGTCTTATCTACTATTAATTCCATTCAATGTATTTTTCATCTCAGACATTGAAGTTTTCATCTGAAGTTTTCATTTCAGTTTTTTATGTTATCTGTGTCTCTGCTTAGTTTTTTTAACATGAGTATCTATTTAAAAACACTTATAACAATTTTATTGTCCTTTTCTATGAATTCTAGCATCTGTATCAGCTCTAGATCAGTTTCAGTTATTGATGATTCTCATTATAGGTTCTGTTTTTATTTTTCTTTGTATGCCTGATCATTTTTGTTTAGATGTCAGACATTGTGAATTTTATTTTGCTGGGTGCTCGATATTTTTATATTCCTATAAATATTTTGAGGCTTCTTGTGCAGTTAACTTGAAAACAATTTGATCCTTTCAGATCTTTGTTAGGCAAGACCAGAGCCATGTTTAGTCTAGAGTTAATTTTTTCCCCATTACTGAGGCAAGACCTTTTTGAGTACTATGCCCAATGCCCCATGAATTTGAGGTTTTCCAATCTGTCTGGTGGGAACATGCACATTATTCCTGGCCCTGTATGAATGCTGAGTTCTGTGTCTTCTAATTTTTTTTTTTAAAGCTTTAGTTTCTTTATATGCCTGCACTTGTCAGTGCTCTGCTCAGTACCTTAAGGGTATGCTCTTCAGATCTTTGGAGTTCTCTCTCTCTATGTGGCTCTCTCTTCTGGTACTGTACCCTTTCAACCTAGCTGCTTTGATCTCCTCAGACTGCTGGCTCCATCTCATCAACTCAACAAGTCACCAAGGCTCTACTTAGGAGGGGACTCCCTGGGATATGGCCTAGAAACTAAGGCAGTAAGCTGGGCAGTCATTTGTTTCCTGTTTCTACCAAGGATCACTGTCCTTTATTACCTAATGTTCAGTATCTTGAAAACCATTGTTTTATATTGGGAGGGGCGGATTCTGGATTTTATTGGTTGATTTTTTTTTATTGTTTTAAGTACAAGGGTAAATCTGGTCCTATTGTTCTATCTAGGCTATAAGAGGAAGTCTGTTTAGTCTGTCTTAAAGAGTAAGAAAATTAATGGCTCCTAGGGCACCTGGGTGGCTCAGTGGGTTAAAGCATCTGCCTTTGGCTCAGGTCATGGTCCCGGGTCCTGGGTTCGAGACCTACATTGGGCTCTCTGCTCAGCAGGGAGCCTGCTTCCTCCTGTCTCTACCTGCCTCTCTGCCTACTTGAGATCTCTGTCTGTCAAATAAATAAAATCTTTAAAAAAAATTAATGGCTCCTAGGGTTTCTTTCAACTCTGAGATCTATGATTTTGTGTTATATATCTTTAATAGCTCATTTTCCCATCTCCACAGTTATCTCATTCTCTCCTCACACTACTTAACTATTTGCTGTTTGTGCATAGAAAGTTGCTTGAGATTAACTCCGGGTTACAAATGAATCTTATTTATGATATGAACACATTACATAGAATAACGACAGTCAAGGTGTAACCGCTGAAAAATTGATGTTTTCTCCAACATGTTAATGTATTTAGAACCGTTATAATCTAGTCTTCTAGGATTTGGCTAAAGAGTTCCCTTCAAGAACTACACAAATAAGACTATAATTGCTATTGATGGCAGACAGGAAAGAAAATAAGCATGGTCTGCCTCCCTGAAAAAAAAAAATTTGTGTTTGTGGTTTACAATTAATTTCATAAAAATTGTATTGTTAAAAAAAAGACTATAATTGATACATTTTATTTTTAACAACCACAGAGGTATGCAAATAACACTTATATTCTAAAGTAATTACAGCAACTTTTCTTTTGTTTCAGTGGGTAATATTCAACTGTAAAAGATGTAACTGTAAGATAAGCATGTAAAGTATTGCAAAACCTGTATTTTGCTTAAGGGAGGGGAAAATGAAAAACTCAGCTTTAATAATCCCACTCAATAGTTATAGAACCTTACTTACACCTTTCATTTTTTTTAGCTTATTGTTCCTTTCCAAAATGAAGTTAATATCCACATCCATTTTAAAAGGATGACATAGAAAATATGTAAAAATACTTTATAAACCAGGATTCTTCAGGATTTTTGGACCACAGCTCCCTTATAAATATGTTTTATGTAGAGATCTCATACATATATATATAATTGCAATACAAAACTTATTATATGTGGTGTACACTGATATTTCCTGGTCTTTTTCATTGAAAAGTAATCCTGTATTTAGTGACCCATTAAATGGATCATATCTCACAGTTTAAAATATATTGTCTATATAATGAAAAAAAACTATAAAGTATCATATTAATAAAATTAATTAATAAAAATTAATAAAAAATAAAACTTAGATACTAAGTACCTCTTAGATACTTAGATACTTAGAACTAACATACTGTTAGTTCTTTTTCAAGTTTCATTTCAAAATAGTTTGAGTATAGTATAGTTATGCAATATTTTTGCAATTAGCACCTTTGCCATAAGCATTTTACCTGCATAGCTAATTGTCCATAAAGCAAAATCATGAAAAAAAAAAAGGGACATTTATTAAAAAGGACATATGAAACATGAAAAATGAACAAAATTTAAGACTATTGTAAATTACAGATACTTATATTAAAATGTGTGTAGATTCATGGCAATATTATATAAATAACTGATTTTATTTTGTGGATTGTACCTAAGTACTTGTGTTCATAGTCTTTTGCTCATAGTGTTGTACTTTTTTTATTTTTTGCTTGTTGATCCATGCCCTTGTTCAGCATTGCACTTTCTTTTTTCATGAAAGTTGTTTCTTTCATTAAAGAGGCATCAGTTTCCAAATACTAGAATATATATTTATAATTGAGCTTCCTATTGTATTGTGAAAGCCTTCTACACTATTGTTTGTTCTTGGCATATTACCAGGTGTCCATTGATAAACATTCCAAAGTTCTATGGGAAATGTGGGTTCAAAACTCTACCACTGTATAGATTATTATGAGGGCTAAGATTTATATAATATAAAAACAGGAGTACTGCATTGATGGAGCAGTGAAACCAAACTGTCAGCCAGTTGTTTTTTAGTCTTCTACAGGATTGCCTTATGGCCTATTAGCTATGCAGTGAAAATGCTTGTTGCAAATATGCTTACAGCAAAACTACCTGGAACCTAGTCAAATATGTATAATTTATTAGTAATTAATACAAGATTATGACTCTGCATTTCAGTTTTAGTCTTTTTTTTCCCTAACAAGCAGGCTAGTAAGAACTTAAAATAGTTAAAAGAGATACCTCTGAGTTTTAGCTTTCAAATGATGATACTCAAGTTATTTCTTATGCTAAGAATTATGGTTTTGAGACATGGTAAAGTCCTAGGACTAATAACTTTGCATCCTTATTTTTTAATTAGATACTTGTCTCTTTTTTTTTTTTAAAGATTTATTTATTTATTTATTTGACAGAGAGAAATCACAAGTAGACAGGCAGCCAGAGAGAGAGAGAGAAGCAGGCTCCCTGCTGAGCAGAGAACCCGATGCGGGACTCGATCCCAGGACCCTGAGATCATGACCTGAGCCGAAGGCAGTGGCTTAATCCACTGAGCCACCCAGGCGCCCCTTAGATACTTCTCTTTATACCAAAATTTTTCCTATTTTTTTCTGCATCACTTAAAACAAGCTTTACAATCATAAAACAAATGGCATCATATTAAAACTTCTTTGTAGTAGATTAAAATTTTCATTATACTTGGTTATCATTTGTTTATTGAAAGTAACAAATGGCTACAAATGGGTACTTAAGTACCCATTTTTAAGTCCATTATTTTGGTCTACTAGCTATAAGAAGTTTGAATCTATCCTACATTTTTATATAGATAGGTGCCACAAGGGAAAAAAAAAAAAGGAAAAAGAAAAAGGCATTAAGGCTTTCCTAATCACTGAGAAGGTGACTAGGACTGATGTTCCCCCAGTGATCTCCCTTAAGTTCTGCTGCACTGGTAGAAACCATCTCTATTAAAAGCCTGCTGGAGTATCACACATCCTTGACAAATACTTTGTTAGAATGAAAGTTCTCTCTGCAGTGGAGGCCTCCTGTCTCCTAAATTTAACATTCTCTATTTATAAAATTAAGGATTCTTAGTTTAAAAAGAAATACGGAAGAGCTCACACAACTGGTTGAGTTGTGTGAACAGTATGGTATGAACAGTAGTGTGTGATTTTACATTTATTTTAAGTGTTTTTTTAAATTTTTTTCCCAGTAAATAACATTAAAATGGTCATCTTTTTTCTTTAAATAGATTCTAAACCTTTCCAGACTTGTAGGAAATCTGTTGCTGTGTAATACAGTGGAAAGAATTAGGTGATCTAATGCTCAAATAATCTATGGGAGGACTTTGGATGTAAAAATGTTTCTTAATGTGTTTTCCAGATGTCTGTGACCTTTTGGAATTGTCTCTCCCCTCACACACAGACTTAATTTTAAGGCTTTTTTATTGGTTGGGTTCAGCCATAGGAATTAATGAAATAGAATGCTTGAATTAAATAAACTAGAAGAAAATATCTGTCCCTAATAAGCCATTATTAATATAACAAAAACAATTTATGGAAGCTCAGTTCCCAAATGGTGATATACACTAGGTGAGAAATGGCATAATAATCTAAATTTTGTGTTAATGAAGGGTTATAAATGTTAAAATTTTCAAATAATTAGAGTAATATCTCTGTAGCACAAAGTATGCTATACATAATTTTAATGCTCTGATTCATTCAGGAGGTTATGGTTGTGTAGACATTGTGGTTAAAAGTTTTAAATGTGGGATTTTAGTGTTTTATAAGATATTTCTCTTAATACTTTCTTCGAGCATTTACTGAATATTCTACATTGTATTAGCACTTCTCATGGTGTTCTACATAGAGTAGTCACATCACTAAGTTTACCGAAACTACCAACAATTTGATACATTTAAAGAAATAAGATTCTGGGGTGCCTGGGTGGCTCAGTGGGTTAAAACCTCTGCCTTCGGCTCAGGTCATGATCACAGGGTCCTGGGATCAAGCCCTGCATCGGGCTTTCTGCTTGGCAAGGAGCCTGCTTCCTCCTCTCTCTCTGCCTGCCACTCTGCCTACTTGTGATCTCTGTCTGTCAAATAAATAAATAAAATTAAAAAAAAAAAAAAAGAAATAAGATTCTGATCGACTCTATCTGTTTCTTTCAGGAAAATCACCACCCATATAATGGAATTATATCTGATTCTATAGATAAGATTTCTTTATTCTGGATATCATGATAACAATACAGGAAGTATGCACTATTTCTCATTTCTGCAAGTAGTCTTCACTGCTGAAGGAAGAAATTTTTAAAGCTATAACAGTTCATTTTGGTACCTTTAATGGAAATTCTGATTTTGTTAATTTTTGATAACTTTTTGCAAAGGTATGAACAACCAAAGAACTTATCTTGTTAGGCAAGTCCACATTAATAAGAATGCCTAGAAGAGGATTGATTCTTCAGACCCGGACCCACTGGCTACTCTTGGGTCTCGCTTTACTCTGCAGTTTGGTATTATTTTTGTACCTCCTGGAATGTGCCCCCCAAACTGATGGAAATGCACCTCTTCCTGGTGTTGTTGGGGAAAATTATGGTAAAGAGTATTATCAAGCCCTCCTACAGGAGCAAGAAGAACATTATCAAACCAGGGCTACCAGTCTAAAACGTCAAATTGCCCAACTAAAACAAGAATTGCAAGAAATGAGTGAGAAGATGAGATCACTGCAAGAGAGAAAAAGTGTGGGGGCTAATGGCATAGGCTATCAAGGCAACAAAGAACAAACACCTAGTGATCTTTTAGAATTTCTTCATTCCCAAATTGACAAAGCTGAAGTTAGCATAGGAGCCAAATTACCTAGTGAGTATGGAGTCATTCCCTTTGAAAGTTTTACCTTAATGAAAGTATTCCAGTTGGAAATGGGTCTCACTCGCCATCCTGAGGAAAAGCCAGTTAGAAAAGACAAGCGAGATGAATTGGTAGAAGTCATTGAAGCTGGCTTAGAGGTCATTAATAATCCTGATGAAGATGATGAACAGGAAGATGAAGATGGTCCACTTGGAGAGAAAATGGTATTTAATGAAAATGACTTCATAGAAGGTAATGTGAAAAATATGTTGATCCATAATTATGTTAGTATGACAATTCTATTACTCTATGCTGGTATTATAAGTCAGTAATTATTTACAGTATTAAAATATTTGAGTTTTTACTCAAATAATGAATTTGAAGTGGCTTTTTAAAAAAAAGTTATAATGTGACCATAATAAAATAGAGGACCAGGGAAATAGAATAAATCTATATATATATATATATATATATATCCTATAAGGGAATATATATATATATATATATAGAGAGAGAGAGAGAGAGAGAATATATATATTCTATATATATAAGAATATGCTATACAGGGCTCAAGTTGAAGGGCTCTTAGAGCTATACGTGTATTTGTACATGTATGTTTTTGCATTCTTATCTGGTCTTAATGTTCCCTTTTTGTATTTTTCAAAATATATGAACTAAAATTCATGATTTGAAAACCATTTGATGAAGGAAGGGAAAAAACCTAATTTAGTAGATTGATGGTGATTCTATATTTTAGGGGGAGGAGAACCACATGTCAGAACATCAAGGGGGCATATGTAGTTTTGAAAAGCATATTTGGTATTTGAAAAAGTAAAGAAATAACCTGTTTTCCTAATACAGACTGCAGAAAGGGCATGAAATGTATACGTATCAAGATGGAGTATGACTCAAAAGTTGAGGAACATTTCTATAAACTTAAGATATTTGCTGATTGGTGTAAATAGAAATACAGATCCCCACCCATCTCCATCTTAATATCTCCTGCCAGATATTTAGTGACAGGCTTAAAACGATTTTGGATATAAATCTGTCTTGAAAGTTCTCTTTGCTTGATTTTATGAACAGTATACCACATGTAATTTCTTTGGGCTTGAATCATCATGGATAGTACTTGCTATACTACAGTGTAGTAGCACCTTAAGCCTTTGGAGGCCATCAGGAAGGGCATTGTGCTTTCCATGGTACTTCAGCTGTCTTTTCATTGTAGTCACTTCTTTTTTTTGTTGTCACTTAGTGCAATTTTGAATGGGCTGTTTCTCCCAAAACTCTTCGAATTTTTCTTCAAATTCAGCTTTTTGTCTTTTTACCATATTTGTAGCTTATAGCAGAACTGAAAGCTGCTGAGGAAATAACTCACTAAAGTATAAAAATGTCTTCACATCTGCCTTAATAAAGGAAGGAAGCCATGTCAGTTTTATATTCTACAGCTTCTGCTTATCTTATAACTTTCTTTTGATTCTTTCACTGACAGGATTTTTCTCTGCATGGAACATAATTTTGTTCCCCACTTTTCTTCCACTCTGCTAACCCCCTGGCAAAAATAAAAAATACTCATTATTCAGTAAGTCTTATTCCTTTTCCACACTTTAGCTTAGATATCACTTCACTTAGAAGTCATCTCTAACCTGCAAGTCTTAAGATAACAGTACTTCCTGTATTCTCTTGTAACCTTTACCCATGTCCCCTCTCATAGTACTTGTCATAGTATATGATGTTGCCCGTTTCCTGATTTGTAGTTCTCTTAGGCTGTTGTAAGCCTCAGCAGAGAGTGGATTGGTCTATCTCGTTCTTTATTTTATTCCCAGATATTAACTGACTCACACATTTATAGGTCTTCCCTCTCTCCTGAGTATACATTTAAAAATCAGATTGCCCAGGAGACTTCCAAACTTTTCTCCTGAAGTTACCTCAAATCATCATTTTTAAATCTGTACTGATTTTTCTTTGTCTGACTTCACTCTCTTCAGAGAGAGAGAGAGAGTGAATGTGTGTGTGTGTGTGTATGTATTTGTAGAGTGAAATATGTATCACTGTATTGTTTTTATTTCCTTATTTTTCTGTCTCCCTCACTAGACTGACTGTTCCTCAAAACCAGGACTGTATATATAGCCCCCTTTATACCACCGATGAGTGACATGAAGGCACTCTATTCATTTTAGTTGAACTGAACCAAGCAATAGAAGTTTGACTCTCAGATCTAGAATTTAGTATTGGTAGAAGTAATTTATTTTCATCATATGATTACTGTGTTGATAGGCTATACTACTAAAAAAGTCATATGTAAAAAGGAATAATTGTGATTTGGAACATATTTTTGAATTGACTAATAATAGAGGAGTGAACATTTTTTGTAACCTCTCCTTTTAAATAAATAATTGTTTTCAACTGTACAATAGGGACAATTATTTTCACAAAATGATTAAAAACACTACATGTCTGGTTTTGTACTTTTGATCTCTGAGTAAAATCAATATTCACATTGAATTTATAAACTTTGACATGGAGACATCTTTGTCCCTAACTCTTTCCTTTAGGTTATTATCGCACCGAGAGAGATAAGGGCACACAGTATGAACTCTTTTTTAAGAAAGCAGACCTTATGGAATATAGACATGTGACCCTCTTCCGCCCTTTTGGACCTCTCATGAAAGTGAAGAGCGAGATGATTGACATTACTAGATCAATTATTAATATCATTGTGCCACTTGCTGAAAGAACTGAAGCATTTGCACAGTTTATGCAGAACTTCAGGTAACTCGCAGGGCTTAATGATTTGGCTAAGCACTTCTAAAAAATCACATTTCATGCCGATTTGCTTAATTTATCTTCACTGAGTGTGATTACTTAGAATTCCAGGGTAATTTTATAGGCTTTGGGGAATCTTAGTTTTTGATACTCTTTTTTTAAAAGCATGTATAATATATTGTGTTATTGGCGATTTGAATTTTTTTTTAAGATTTTATTTATTTCTTAGAGAGAGTGAGCACAGGGAGACAGAGTGGCAGGCAGTGGCAGAGGGAGAAGCAGGCTCCCTGCTGAGCAAGGAGCCAGATGTGGGACTCAATCCCAGGACGCTGGGATTATGACCTGAGCCAAAGGCAGCTGTTTAACCAACTGCTTAACCAACTGAGCCACCTAGGTGTCCCTGGCAATTTGAATTTTGAAGTAAATTGAGAGTGACAACGATTAGAAACTATATTTGACGACCTTTATAATTGTGTGTGAATTCATTTTAGGACGAGTTGAATTTTTAAAAATAGCTTTATTGAGGCACAATTTACATACAATAAAACCCACATATTTTAAGGATACAGGTTGCATGTCTTTTGACAAACCTTTATGCTCATAATTGCTTTCCCAATGAACATACAGGACAGGTCATTGCTTTTTCTCCAGAAAATTCCCTAAGAACAATTGGAATTTTAACATTGAAATAATTTTAGAAATACATTTAACTAAAAATGAGAGTTATTCCATCTTGAGAAGCAGAGACTATAATAATTTTTAAAATAATTTTTTCCTTTTTTTGTCATTAAATTTGGATATTTTAAAATGCTGAAGTGTTAAAATGTTAACAAGTGTATATCAAGGTAGCCATGTGAGGAAAGTTTTGCCTTTTTGTTTGACAATTGCCATGTTTTTAATATTTTAATATGCTAGTTTTAATGCTTTATAATCCCAATCTTTATTCTCATATTGAAATCATTGGATTTAAAAATTAATGTTTGGGACACCTGGGTGGCTCAGTGGGTTAAGCCTCTGCCCTCAGCTCAGGTCATGATCTCAGGGTCCTGGGATCGAGCCCCACATCAGGCTCTCTGCTCAGCAGGGAGCCTGCTTCCTCCTCTCTCTCTGCCTGCCTCTCTGACTACTTGTAATCTCTGTCTGTCAAATAAATAAATAAAATCTTTTAAAAAAGTTTTAAAATAAATAAATACATAAATAAAAGTTAATGCTGCTCTGTAGCAGAATATCTAGAAATCATGCTTCCAAATGAGTTTTGCCTATTTGAAATTGGTCACCTGAGATCTGATTTTCTAAAGCATTTTTAACTGCTTTTCTTGGAATTGCTTTCAGATGCTACATTATTCTTTACAGTAAGTAATCTCAGCCATGGCAGATATTTATTCCTTGATGAAAGGTATAATTTCTGGAATTAGCCAGTCTGAGGACAAAATAACTCTTGACTAACAACTTGAATATTTATTTATTTGGTTTTTAGACTTCTTTCCTTGAGTAACTTGTAATTTGCTTCTGAAGGCAATACCAAAGCAAAAGTTTCAAAAATATTTTGGAATATGGCAACTTCTGTGGACCTTCAAGGACTGTATTCATGTGGTTATATTGTTATGCATTTGCTTATATTATGTCGTTAATAATTCAGCAATATTTCCACTTTTATATTTACTTAAAGCTTCATGCAGTGTCATTCTAAATGAGTAATGCCTTACTTGTTTTGTTAAAACTTCATGTGACTGCTTTCTGAATGAGTAGTGCCTTATATATTTTTTTGAATGAACTTTATTTTTCAATTCTATTAGGGATGTGTGTATTCATCAGGACAAGAGAATTCATCTCACAGTGGTGTATTTTGGTAAAGAAGGATTATCTAAAGTCAAGTCTATCCTAGAATCTGTCACAAGGTTGGTGAGCCATGTCCAAATTGAAGTCTTGATACATAACATTAGAAGAATGAGAATTTCAGATATTTAATGAGTTGATTTTTTTTATAAACATATAATGTATTATTAGCCCCAGGAGTACAGGTCTGTGAATCGCCAGATTTACACACTTCACACCATAATGAGGTGATTTTTAATAGCTGCTCTTTAAAAGTTGGCTGAGCAAATGAGTGGTAGTGCTAGTAAGTTCCTCATTTCACCCCTAAGTTCACTCATGCAGCTCTAAATGATTCGTCTTCCCTGACCTCTTGGCAGCCAGCCTGGCATGATCTGAGCCCTCTCACTCTGTGGCCCAGCCACCTTCTATTTATTTGCCTCCATTTATTACTTCTTCATTCCCTTCTGTTGGACTCTTCCCCTTTTTCTAAATCTAATCCCTTCACTTTGATGTCATCTCCTAAGCTTTTCTCTCACTTGTCACCTTTCTTTCCTTCCATTTTCCCAAGTTCCTTCTTCTTGCCCTGCAAATAATGCTTAGGTCTCTCCTGTCGTTAAGCCACCACCACCTGACTCTGTAGTACCAGTAGCTGCTGGTAGGTTTCTGTTCTTTCATAGCTAAACCTCACCAAACAGTATTTCTCTAATCAGACAACTCACATAGTACCTGGCATATAGTAGGTACTCAGAGGTTTGAATGAATGAATTACTAATTCCTTAATACTCCGACATTAATTCTATAGCTTTTCAGCCTTTTCATCTCTAAGTTATAGGCCCAAAGTTATGACCTAACTGCCAAATTCAGCCTTTTTTCTGTCATCCTCTTTGGTCGCTTTTTTACATTTGATGCCTAACCAGTATTTCTTTCTTAACATATTCCTCTGATGTTTGTAAAATGAATATATTTTGTAAATGTAAATACGTTACAGTGTAAAATTTTAGGTTGATTGCCTTTTCAGACCAAGCCAACTCTGTATCCTTTACCTGCTTCTTTACCTTTCTGCTAGTTGTGGCCATTCCCTAAGAGTCCAGATTTGGCCGGCCATTCTTCTCGAATTGTTCAACTAACATTCCTTGAGTCCCACCAACTATGTTCCAGGTACACCGCTCGGGAGTCTAACTGGGGTGGTTGGAATAGATGAGCACAGAAGAGAGTGTTATAGTTCCTACCCCAAAGGGACTCTCACAGTACATGTATTAAAAAAAACAAATACTGTCTTTTCTTCTCCCTTCACACTAGCTGCTTCTCTTGGTGACCCTCTTTCAGTTCAGACTAAGACCATTATCATGATCCCCTGGGCTTCATGTCTGAGAGCTAGCATCTTTCATTCTTTACCTCTAGTCAGTTCTTACTTACTGCCCAGGACCGTTTCCCTGTCCTTTCCCTGCTACTGCCACCACCCTAACTCTTGTTCCCCCTCCTTCATTTCTTTCCTTCTCTTCCCTCTTCACCATTTCCAGGTCACCCACTAAATGCCAGGCACTTACATTGGTACCACTGAAGCTATCACTGCATTACTTAAGACTCCTCTGTGGCACATGATAGAAACGCATCTTGAACTTGCTTAAGGAAACTGAGAGTGTTAATGGAAGAATCTTGGATAGTCCCCAAACTG
Source organism: Mustela lutreola (assembly GCF_030435805.1). Classification (NCBI taxonomy): domain Eukaryota; kingdom Metazoa; phylum Chordata; class Mammalia; order Carnivora; family Mustelidae; genus Mustela; species Mustela lutreola. The sequence goes on from NC_081293.1 coordinate 37,307,423, forward strand.
AAGGGATTATTACAGCCAAATTTGGGGAGAAAAAACAAAACAGCTTTGATATTTTAGGGACTGGAACCAGAGACTTGAGCACCATGAAAATTCTCTTGTCTTCTTGTCTGTTTTTCTCTGCCTGTTGACTTCATTCTCCTATTGCAGATTGGCTTCTTCCACATGTGAGGTATATGGCTGTTGGCGGCTTTGGGCTCACATCTTCTCAGCTTTGCCATCAGAGAGGAAAGAGCTTTCTCCCAGATCCAGTTGAGAAAAGCCCAGGGAAGGAGTTTTGCCCACTCTTAAGTCAGTCACTATGGCCAGGTGGGATTTGGGTATTATGATTGGCCCAGCTTGAGTTTGGTCCCTGCCTCTAGGAAATTACTGTGGTTTGGGTGTTCTATGATTAGTTCCTCCACTAGGTGGTGGGAGTGTGACGTGGTAATCAGCAGTTTTCCCAAAAGAAGGGAGAGATTGATATCCATGAGAAGGGTAATGTGGGCATTCGGAGCATATGGAGTCCTCTCTGGAAACTATTTGAGCCTTTGCTTCCATCTCTCCATTCCCATTCTATACATTTATAAAGAGTAATCTTCCTAAAATGCCCCTTTTTGATCTGGCCATATCCTAGCGTAGTAGTTCTCCACCTTTAACATCCGAGTCCCCTGGTGTGACTTAACCCAGAGAGACACAGATGCTCAGCATCACCCCTAGTATTTGATTCAGGGGTCTGGGCCCAAGAATTTGCATTTCTATTGCTTTCCCGGGGGAGGCTGATGCTGTGGGTGTTGGGACTTCACTGTGAGAACTGCCCTGGAGAAAAACTCCTTGCCTCAAGGACACTGACCAACTTCTTTAACTTCTCACAGAAGCTACTCCTCAGTCTGTCCCCTTTTCTGGTCTTCTCTCATTGTTCCCAATTTAGGATCCCTTCGTTCTCATCCAATTTGTCTAATCTCTGTTCTCTAAAATGCTTTCTACTTTCTTACCTTTTTGCCTTTGAGAATAATTAATTGGAATAACCTTTAAACTCACTACCAAATTCAGGAATTTAATCAAGGCATAACTTTAATTCTGCTTCTAACCTCTCTAGTCTCTAACTACTCTCAGACAAAACCAAACTTTTTTCTCAGAACTGCTGTTCATTCATTCATTCAGCAAATATTTATTGAACTCTACTCTTTGAGGAGGCACACTATATCCACAATAATGAACAAAACAAAATCCCTGCTCTCATGGAGTTTATGTTCCAGTGGGTGGGGGGAGACACTCAAACAAACATGTCTGGTGTTGCTGAGGAAAGCAAAACTGGGCAGAGGGATAAAGATTAAAGAGAGGGAGGTCGGGACAACTTCACAAATGGAATGAGGGGAATCCCTCCAATAAGAGGACATGTGAGCAAAGATCCAAAAAACACAAGAGCACTCTTTGAATGTACCATTCATATGGAATGCATTGTTTATTACCAAACATTATGGCCATTTTTCCATGTGTATATTCCTTATCTCCCCAATAAGTTTTTAAGATCCTGAGGAGCAGTGATCCCTCAACACTTTTTAAGCTCACACCACAAACATGTTGCCTCAGATACGGCCATTTAGTGAATATCTGTCCCTGATGTTGATCATACATGTGAAGCTGATAATTTCCTTTCCCTATATGACTGTAGAACCAAAATTGAAAAATACTTGAAGTATAAGACATATTTTGTAAGTCTTGTTGAAAGAAGAGAGTTGTTAAATTTTAAGTGGGACTTACCCTTTGTTATATATGCTTTCCTCCTAGTGAGTCTAATTTTCACAATTACACTTTGGTCTCCTTGAATGAAGAATTTAATCGTGGACGAGGACTAAATGTGGGTGCCCGAGCTTGGGACAAGGGAGAGGTCTTGATGTTTTTCTGTGATGTTGATATATATTTCTCAGCTGAATTCCTTAACAGCTGCCGGTTAAATGCTGAGCCAGGTGCGTAAAATCTTGGTAGATGAGTTGAGTGTAGAAATTGAGAACAGTGTCAGCATGTCTCATATTTTGGATCAAGTTAATTATGTTTTCTTAAAGTTATATTAGGCATACTTAACTGGAATATCAAGTAGAAAAGTTAAAATTTGCCCCTCTGAAGTTCATACCCCTGTGCTCTTGTGGCCAAATCCATTGCCAAAATTTGAATCCAAATAAACAAAAGCAAAGAAAATGTCTTAAAATTGACAAGGAGGAAGCAGCACTTATCAGAAAAAGAGCCAAGCAGACAACATGGAGATGTGTGAAAGAAGTACTCTACCTCAGGCAGGTGGTACCAACAGAGACACACACACATGAAGAAGCCTAGATATAGATGGTGCTTGGCATCCATACTACGTATGGGGATCATTTACTGTACTTTGCTTTATGTTATAGGTATTTTTTGAAAATGTATGAGCAAATGATATTTTTATAAATCAAATTTTATTTTAAATGTGAAAAGAAAATTTTCTGTGCCAAAAAAACTCCTAGTAAATGCTTTTTGTGTAGAACTATTCATATCCTGCAAATTATTAGCCTATTAATTATTTTCATTAGGGATCTTTATCAGGAACTCTTTGAGCACCTAGTGAATAAATGAGGGTTGGGTTTACTTTTTTTGCACCAGACAATATGAAGTTCACAATGTGAAAGTGGAAGGAAACATATTTGCTCAATGTAAAAGAAATATTTTAATGTCTAGAAATAGATTTTCCTTGGGAATTGAACTTCCATTCCCTAAGTGAATTTTAACAAAGGTGAGATGAGCATCTGGTAGGGATTTTGTAATAGAAAGGCTGCCACATTACCACAAGTACTTGACGGTTCCTGAGCACTTTATATTATCATGTCTAACTGAGGCCCATCTTAGCAAGGGCTTCTCTGTTGAGGGCTCCTTAGTCTTCACAGGTCCCTTCACTGCTATGAGTTTGAATGCTAATGACAAGATTTTCTGCAGAGGCTATTAGATCAGGTATTTTTAACTTTTCCAAATCTTACCAAAATCTGTCTGCAATTCTGTATTTTAATTATTGTGTACAAATCTGTTGATTTTATAGTATTCTTTGGATTTACTGTTCCTGTGATTCATTTTGAAGGATGGATTTAACACATTTCTAAGTTCTTGGTGATTGTCAGACGTTAACCTACATCTATCACTGCTAATCAGATGAAATGATGAGTAGTAAATAGCTCACCTATTGAATAACTGACCAAAAACTTGTGTATCTCTCCAAAGTCAAATGGAGTAAATGTGTGTTACACCCTTTAGTCTGTTTTTTAGTCTCTTTTAGGTTATAAATTTTGTAGCTACTGATACATTATAAAATCATCATGTTCATCAAATCAGCATGATGTTTAGTAGCCTGAAAATTTACAAAATACAATATTGATAAAGTCACCATATATGACTAAAGAAATAGCAGTATTAAATATTGATAACACGGTATTGATCAGTCTTTCATTTTATGACTTTGTTATGTGATGTAACTGTGTATTTTAATTTATAGGTAAGAAGGTGTTTTACCCTGTGGTTTTCAGTCTTTACAACCCTGCCATTGTTTATGCCAGTCAGGATGTACCACCACCTGTGGAGCAGCAGCTGGTAAGACTCATTGTTAGTTATGAAAGGCCACAACGATCCTTGCTAGATTCCTTTATGTTTGTTTCACAAGTAGAAAAGAAAGTTTCGATAAAAAACTGTAATTTTTTTTTTTTAAGATTTTATTTATTTATTTATAGGAGACTGAGTACAAGCCAGGGGAGCAACAGAGGGAGAGGGAGAAACAGGCTCTCCCTCTGAGCAGGGAGCCTGATTCAGGGCTCAATCCCAGGACCCCAGGGTCATGGCCTAGGCCAAAGACAGACATTTAACTGACTGAGCCACCCAGGAGCCCCCCAAAACTCTAGTTATTATAAACACTTTTCATAGTATCTTTTACCACCCCCCATAAGGTGATTTTCCACTTCCTGTTTTAGAATCAAGTATCATTCTAGAGAGGGAAAGAAAATTAGGCCACAGAGAAAACTTAATGTTCTAGAATATGTAGATTTTACAGTCACATCTGCCAATGTATTCTCAGTAATACTGAAAATAAGTTTTAATTTTAAAAACCTTATTTACTAGAAATTAAAACTACAAAATAAACTAAAAAGGAATGATATTCTGTGGTTAATTACTAAAGAAGTCATGGAGTGGGAATGCCCATAACAGAACTTACAGTTATTGATAAAGCTATATAAGTTTTTTTTTACTTTAAGTAAACATACTATGTTGGAATAATTTAAATTATTCCAGAAAAGTTGGAAAGATAGTATAGAGCATTCCTGTATTCCACCCCGTTTTCCCTCAGAATAATATCTTATGGAACGATTTGTCAAAATGAGAAATTAACATTGCTAAGTTACTACTAACTACACTGTAGATTAGGATTTCACCAATTTTTCTACTAATGTCCTTTTCATGTTGCAGGTTCCAATCAAGAATACTATATTGCACTTAGTTTAATCTTTTATTGTTAATATTAAATAAAAATGGAAATAAATGAGCTAAGAAGTCAATTTAAGATATTAAAAAAATGAGTAACTCTGAGCAAAGAAATAAAGATAAGGCAGAAATTAATGAACCAAAAATAATAGTTTGACTAATATATAGTAGCTTATTCTTTATGTGCAAAAAAAAAAATTTCTTAACCAAAGTGGGCAGATTTGGGGTAAAAAGGAAAATATGACAACTGAGAGGAATCAATTTTTTATGTGGTAAATTTTTTTATGTGGTAAAATTCTAAATAAAAGATTTGAGAACTTATAAACTATTAACACAAGCAAATTTTGTGTTAGCATTTTATATATAAAAGAGATGGAAGCTCTGAAAAGACTAAGAACCACATAAAAATTAGAACAGTTATCAAAAAAATTACCCTGCATATGAATAGGTACAATGTTTTATTGGTGAGTTTTTCCAAACTTTTGAAGAACAGGTAAAGTAATACCATATGACCTACTTAATAAGTTTTATGAATCCAACATTATCTTCAGACTCCAGTCCTGCCTTTAGCAGAGGGGCTGGATATAATAAGCAATATATCTAATAGCTACAGTTGATGCTATAGCAATATAGCTATTAGCTACAGTTGATGTGTCTGTATACACACACCCCTCTGCCTTATGTGTAGGCCAGTATTACTTGGGAATATAGAAACAAATGGGATCAAAATGACAAACCAAGCACCCACATGCCTTATCTGAAACCCTAAATCCTTTGTAAAAGTGAATTACTAAAAAGAAAAAAGTATATTAGCTTTGGAAAATGAGAGAAGTGCCCTTGGTAGAAAATTTTGAGAAATTGATATAAAGTGGCAATAGTTGGCATAGGATTGATAGAAGAAAGAAGAATCTGGAATATGTTCAGGAGAACACAAGATGGGGCTGCTCTGTATCCTCTCATCCTCTGAGCTCATGGAAGACAGAGCATGATGGAGTACATATTCTCTGGGCATGTGCTACGCAGCAGGCATCACAGGGATTGGACTACAGGCTGCGGCAGTGTATGTGGTCCCTGGAGCAAGAGAGGTAGGGTAAGGTTTTGGTAATATTGAGTTGTAGGATGGATAGGGAGTGCCAGGCTCTGAAAATGAGCTGCTGTTGGCACATTGTCCCCAAGACTACATTCAGCCCCTCTTCCACTATTATTAGAGATAGGCCCCTGTAATCTTAGCTGACAGCCAAGGGTTTTTGAACAATGATTTTTTTTTTCTTTAAGTATGCTCATTGTCCAGCGTGGAGCCCAACATAGGGCTTGAACTTAAGACCCCGAGGTCAAGACCTGAGCTGAGATCAAGAGTTGGTTGCTTAACTGACGAGCCACCCAGGTGCCCCTGAACAATGATTTTTGAAACAAAAAACAGTAGCAGTGAACTGAGAGTAGCCAAACCAACATTATGAAAGGGAGGCACCAAATTTTAATAAACAGAAAAGATATCACATGAGAATATGAATAGAGAATGAAAACAATTTAAGGTAAATAAGTCTTCAGGGAAAGAAAACATTAAATTAGTAAGACTAGGTTTGTTGCTAAAAAGGTCAACTTGGAAATTGTGAAAATCTAAAACTCAGTAAATGGGCTTAATATTGGAACGGTTACAGTTGAAACAAGCCTGTAACTAGAAGACAAGTTACCTGGGCACATAAAGACCAAGAAATAATGTAGAGAAAAATTGAGACATGAGGAATCACTCAAGAAGCTCCCAAAATTGTTAGAAGGAGCTCCAGAAGGGAGAGAAAAGCGAGAACAGACAGTGGATGAAATAGAAGAAAACTTCGAAGAGCTAAGGAAAGACAAGTCTAGCATTTGAGAACTTGTCTGCAAAGGAGTAAGAATCGGATTGGCATTTGCCTTCTTTTTGATGATAATTGGTGCTAGAAGACAATAAAACAATATCTTGAATGTTGTGAGAGAAATAACTTTAATTCTGTAATTTATATTTCACCTATTTGAGGGCAAAATAGATATTGTTGAATATTCAAGGACTCAAGGTTTACTTCTTACAGACCTCTTCAGCAGAATGAGAAATGAACCCGTTTGAAAGAAGACCCGAGAATAAAACAGTAGTCACCAGCACTAAAACCCCAGTAAAACTTGTTTAAGTAGTTGTTGATGAAACACATAATAAAAAAAAAAAAAAGAGGATAAGGGTATATCAAAGGGATACAGCAGGAGCCTGAATAAACTCCCAATGGCAAAGTTAGAACAATTTGAGCAACAAAATAAATAACATAGTACTGGATTGCAACCCCAAGCATAAAATAACTATCCATGAGTACATACTGATATAAATAAATTAGCAAGTGAATAAATAATAATAATAATAAATCAATGGAGAGACTGATTAGATAGGAGTATATAAGGGAGAAGAGCTAAATCTTTGCTACAGAATTCTGAATAACTTATGTAGATACTTTCTTTTCCAGTAGGTGGAGCTAGGTGACTCACTTCTAAAGAATTGAGTATGGAAAGAGAACTATTCAGTGGAGAAACCTGGCAAATACCACCTTAAGCCAAGTAATGAAGGTTAACATCACCAGTGTTATTATGCACCCCAGATTTGATGAATCAAGAAGGGCATTTCACTTCTGTGGCCTTCCTTCCAGAAACCTAATCATGAGAAACACTTCATTCAAACCCACATTGAAGAGTATTCCACAAAATACCTCAGCAATACTTTAAAGTGTCAAGATCAAGGGTGCTTAGCTGGCTCAGTTGGAAGAGCATGCGACTGTTGAACTCAGGGTTGTGAGTTTGAGCCTCAGAGTGGGTGTGGGTATTACTAAAAAAAAAAAAAAAAAAAAAAAAAGTAATTTTTTAAAAAGTGTCAGGATCATCAAAAAACAAGGAAGACTGAGAAATTATGAGTTTCCAGACCAAGGAGGCATAACAAATGAATGCAGTGTGGTGCCTTGGACTGGATCCTGGAACAGAAAAAAGGACATTAAAGGAAAACTTGTAGAATCCAAATAAAGTCTAAAATGTAGTTAATAGTTGGGTGCCTGGGTGGCTCAGTCATTTAAGCGTCTGCCTTCAGCTCAGGTCATGATCCCAGAGTCCTAGGTTCAAGTCCTGCAACCAGCTCCTTGCTCAGCAAGAGTCTGCTTCTCCCTCTGCTTCTTCCTCATGCGTTCTCACTCTCTCTCTCTCTCTCTCTCAAATAAATAAGTGAAATCTTTAAAAATAAATAAAATGTAGTTAATAGTAATGTACTAGTGTTGGTTTCTTGTTTTTATAATGTACCACAACAACAATGTAAGATAATAACATTTAGGTGAAGTTAAAACTAGGTGAGAAGTATACAGGAACTCTGTTCACTACTTTGCAGCTTTTCTGTAAATCTAAAATTACTCCAAAATAAAAATCTTATTTATAAAAAAAAAAATTGCTTGATAAACACAGTGTTAAATGGAGTCAATATGTGAGGGTGAAGAGGAATGTAAAAGCATGCTAATATTCTTGTCTGGTTTGGGAGGATGTGGGAGAAGAATGATTTGAATGTGGGTTCATTCTAGATGTTCCACACAAAAAAATAAGTTTAAATACTTCCACTTCAAGTTGTAGTTTCACTTTGTAACCTTTGCAAGTTACCCTTTCTAAACTTCAATCTCCTCACTTCAAATAAGACAAAAGCTTGCTCTCCATAATGTGTAATATTTTCTCCTTGATATTAAAAGTAAACAGGAAATACACCATTAGAAAAAAAAGGCTAAAAGACAGTTGGTAGTATTTCATAATAAACATATTTAACCAGCCTTACTAAGAATAAATAAAAAACAGCAGGGCAATACTTTTTTGCTGCTGTAAAATCAGTTTTTAAAACAGCCATGCAAACGAGGCGGTGGGGTAGGAGTTCTTCCATCCATGCTGGTGGTGTAGGAATGCAGACAAGCTTTCTGGATCAGGAGTTTTCAAATAGGTTCATCCCTCTGATTCCGTAATCTCCACTCCCAGGAGTCTACCCTGAGAAAACAGAACCATAGAGCAGCAATACATATGATAATATCAACAACATTGGAAGCAGCAAAACTGTAAAAATAATGAATTATAGTACATAGGATGGTGAATAGGTAGCAAGAGGAAAATGTTCATGAAATGTAGATTATACAGTCATGTAAATGTAGAGGAAAATATAAAGTCTAAAAAAGGGAAATTATGTGTATTTTTTTATATTTTAATACTAATACTATTTTTTTAGCTATCCTTTTCTTTGGGTAAGCTATTGTTCTGTTTTTCATACATGTTAACTCATTTAATCCTTCTTACACCTCTGAGGTATATGCTATTATTACCCCTGTTTTACAGATGAGGACACAACCATCTGGTGGTTGAGTGCCTGCCTAGTTGCACGGCTGGCATGGCTGGGGCCAGGGGCCCGGGCAGTGTATCTCCACTCTTATCCACTGCACAGACTTGCCTGTGTTACCATAATTCATCCAATAGGGTTCATTCTAGGCCAGCCACTATTTACTGCTGGAATCCCCAGCACCTAGAACCATATAGACATGGTTATTATTCATAAGAATCTTTATTCTGGTAGGAAGAGACAGAAGATGAAGTCAATTAATAAATACCATGCAGATCATTAAAATGGGCTGAGTTGTGAAAAATTATTAGGTGTTTCTGTGGTGTGTTTAGTCAGAAAGACCTTTTTGAGATGAGGCTGTTGGAGAGGCCATCCAAATAACAGGAAAGAACCTGCTACCTATTAACTGGGGAAAGACAGTCCCAAGCAAAAGGAACAGCTACTAGGTTTCCTAAGGTGTCTAGGGCACAAAGCTGGGCCAGTCATGTTGAGCTATAAGGAATTTAAGCTCAGTATGATAGAAAACCTGGGGAGGGTTTTGATTCTGTAAAGAATGGATGGGGTGTGGCTGGCTGTAGCTACAAATAGCCAGTTAGGCTTTTACAGTGTGCCAAGGAGGTGACCGTGGCTTGGGTAAGGATGGTAATCGCAGAGAAAGTTTGAAGTATGATTTGTCTGACAGAACTTGCTGGAGAATTAGATGTGAGGAATGAAAGACAGGAATGGCAGAAGGAGAGATTAGGGATTCAACCTGAGCGTGGTAGGTATATATGTTGTTTATTATTAGACCTCCAAGGGAAGGTGTCAAGTTGCCACATGGATTTGTGAACCTGGCAGCCTGTGAGGGCCTGGGGGCTGGAGATGTAGATTATCTGTGGACACCTGCATCCCCCAACTTGCTTAGGAGAGGGAGAGAGAAAAATGAAATAAAACATTAACAATTCGGGATTACAGACAGTGGAAATGTGTTGTTTAAAAATGGAACAAAACTGTGGGGCACCTGGGTGGCTCAGTTGTTGGGCATCTGCCTTTGGCTCAGGTCACTGTCCCAGGGTCCTTGGATCAAGCCCACATCGGGCTCCCTGCTTGGCAGGAAACCTGCTTCTCCCTCTTCCACTCCCCCTGCTGTGTTCTCTCTCTCACTGTGTTTCTGTCAAATAGATAAATAAATCTTAAAAAAAAAAAAAAATCAAAACCAATGACTCCTTTCCCCAAGTGTGAGAATATAATATGGGGATTTTTTTTTAAGAAACTAAGTTATAAAGGAAGACTTAATATTTGTAAAATTATAATTGTCATGGGGTAGAAATGTCAGAGTGAGTGTTTTATTTTATTTGCATGGAGTGGGGAGTGTTTTGTTTTAATACTTTGCACCAGGATTATGTTTTGACTAAGAAGATAAGAATATTGGAACCTGGTTTTGCCACAGAAATTATAATTTCATTTGACAAATGTTCATTGAAAGCCTACTATGTGCCTTGCCTTGTTTTAGGTGCTCCACATATAACAGTGATCAAAATCAACAAAAAGTCCTGCCCTCTAGGAGCTTTACAGTCTAGAAGGGGAAGAAGCCCTCCCCTGACCAAAAAAAAAAAAATTTTTTTTTAAAGAAAATACATACCTCACTTATTAGTTCCAACTTAAGCTGAGTCCTCAGTGCTGCCTGGTTCTTCTATTTTTTTCAGCCAATTCTCCCATTACATACAGCAGCTTTTTCTGACTCTTCCCACTCCTCTCAAGATTTGCCTCCTCTGCAGACCCATATACTCCCTTCATTCCCGCTATCTGCAGTATTTTCATGTGCTACCTTGTAGATCACTCACATTCATTATGCTCAGAACCCAGGTTTGCACCATTCAGCTCTGTGCCCTTTCCTCAGTGCTCCCACTATTGGGGGATGGCACTACCACATACCCATTATCCAGGACAGCAGGCTGCTGTCAGCCTTGGTTGATCCGTCCCTCTCACCCCAACTCCTGCCCATTCAGTCACTTCTGACTTCTATCAGTTCTTTGTCCTCAGTCTTTTTTTTTTTTTTTACACCCACATGCAATTTTTTCTCTCTGAACATATCATCAGCTTCCCATTCCCAGATTATAACTATTGCCTCTTAACCATCCTCTCAGCATCCCTTCTTTTCCCCTCTTCTATCTCTTCTCTATACTCTAGCTAGAGTGATCTTTCCAAAATGTCACCTGATCATATTACTCCTCCTGTCCTGATTCTTCAGAGAATTTCCATTGCTATTAGGATAAAGCCAAAATATGTGACCAGGTATCCTGTTCTCTCTGATGTGGCCCTGTGGGTCCCTTAAACCATGGGTCATCAGTCTACGGTCTGTTGGCCAAAACAGCCTACTGCCTAGTTTTCTGTGGCTCATGAATGAAGAAGAGTGGTTGACAAATATTTTCAAGAATACAAATTTCAGCGACCATAAGTAAAGTTTATTGGAACACAGCATGCTCACTTGATTACTTAATGTCTGTGACAACTTTCACACTACAGTGGCTAACATAAATAGTTGTGACAGACTTTATGTTCTGCAGAGCCTAAAATATTTACTGCCTGCTCTTTTGTAGAAGTTTGCTGAGCTCTGGCCTACATTTGTGGGCACCTGTACTTCTGTCTCCAACGTGGTCCCACCATCCTTCATCCACATGCTCTCTCCAACCTCCCAAGTCTTTGCACAACCTGTTCTTTTGTCTAGACCTTTCTCCAGCACGTCCCTCAGTTGACTAACTCTGGCTTATTTCTCAGATCCTAGTTCCAACTTCATTTCTTAGAGGAAACTGTCTTAGAACCTTGCACTTTGGGTGAGGTAACTCTCCTTTCTGTCACCCTTCTCATGTCTGCATCCTCATGTCTCTCCTTACCAAGCTCCAACTTTATAGTCAGCAGCCTCCTTGCCATACTCACCTTCATCCCTCACCCTGTCCAGTGTTTTCTCTTAGAACCCCAGCCTGGTTAAGGGCAACTCTTACATAGGCGCTTGAGCAGTGGAATAGGGAGGGTAAGAAACACACCTATAGTAAAGTCCCACTATAGGGCCACTGCCTTAAAAAGATGACCACAGGTCTCGGTTCCACAGCTGCCCTGACATTTGTACCTGACCGTGATCTACCCACTGTCCATCCTGCAGGCCAACCATACTGTCCTCCTTCTCTTGTCTCCCAGCACCCCTCACCACTTCTCACTCTCCACATACCTTGCTTCATATTTCACTTAGAACAGAGAAGCAGACATTTCACTTCCTTATTCTATCATAAGACTCATCAGCCTCTCTCCATTCCCAGTGGAGGAACTGCGCACATCCCTTCATAAGGCCAACCTGTCCTTTTCTCTTGGACTAGAGCTCATCTTTCATGCCTAAACAAGCACTCCCCTCCAGCCATCCTTCACGCTCTCCTATCCTAACATTATGCTTCTTCTAGATCATTACCATATGCATACAAAAGAACTGTAATACCAATTATCCTTTAAAAATGTTAATAGCCCTTTCTTGTCCACAGGACCTCATTCCTCTGCTCTTGCCCTTTTTTTCTCTGCTCTTGCCCCACTCATTCCCTTTCTGCTTCATAGCCATCATACATGCTACCCTCTTTGCCTGGAATGATCTCCTTTAGATATTTCACAGCTCACTTCAGTATTTCATTAGGGCCCCTGCTTGAATGTTATCTCTTCAAGGAGACCTCATATGGCCTTTATATCCAAAATGGGCTTTCTGTCTCTCATGGTCTCCCCTTCTCCTACTGTATTTTTCTTCCTAGCATGTATTACCACCTGAAATATATATTTATTTATTTGCTATTTTTCCATCAAAACAGAGGCTCTGTGATGGCAGAGACTTTGTCATCTCTATTCATTGCTATGTTCCTAGCTCTCAATACCATGTCTGATGGGTAAAAACACTTGCTGAATGCATGAATAAAATAAAGAATCTTTATCAGGTGTCAACTTTTACTTGATTCTGGGGTTATATATCATCAGAGCCCTGATTTTCTTTTTATTTCTCTGTTTGGACTTCAGTGGTGACAATTTCATTTTAAAGGACTGTAGCAATTCCAAGCTTCACATCTATACCCTATACCAGGAGTTGGCAAACTTATTCTGTAAAGAGCCACAGAGAAATATTTTGGCTTTGCAGGCCATATAGCTAAATCCCTGTTGCAGCTACTCAACTATGCCACTGTACCATGAAATACACATAGACAGTTTGTAAACAAATGAGTATGGCTGTATTCCAATAAAATGATTTTCAAAAACAGGCGGCAGGCCAGATTTAGCCTGGAGGCTGTAGTTTGCTGACTCCTGCCCTACACCATCCAAAAAAAGCAAGTGTCTTTTCTAGTAGTTCTCTCAGAGGAATGAAGGGGCCTTGTTTTCCAGAGTTCCCAACAACCCTCCCCTTTTACCATGTTGGCCTGAATTTTGTCCAGTTCCTGTTAGTCAATCAATTCCTGCAAAAACTGGGTGACACTGTGCCACTAATACAGGCATGGTTCAATCTAAAGCTGTGGGTGGAAGGAGCTTCCCTGAAGCTCATGTGCTACATGGAGCCAAGTAATTGCCAGAGCAAAACTGTACACAGTTAGGTAAGGAGCAGGGAGGTGAATGCTGGATAGGCACCAAATAAGGTCTGTGCAGAATTAATTACAGTGTATTATAGGATGAGTTGTGCAACTGCTATCCTCCAAGAATGGAATGTAAGCTCCTTGAGCTCAGGCACAATACTGTTTGGTCATTAGTAACCCCAGTTTGCACCTTGCCAGAGGGCTTAAATTCAGCTAAATTGAATGTAGCAAGAACCCTTTGCTGACAGAGAGTACTGTATTTTTGTTGATTTTATTTTTAAGGATTTAATCATGTGAATGCATGTGATCCATTGTCAGTCACAGAAATGACAGGAAAAATTGTTATTTGGAAAGTTTTAATTTTTTTCATTGTTGATTAAAACTTCTAGTTCTTGAGGTATTAAATTGAATTTATTTTTTTTTAACTGAAGGTTCACAAAAAGGATTCTGGCTTTTGGCGAGATTTTGGCTTTGGAATGACTTGTCAGTATCGGTCAGATTTCCTGACAATTGGTAAGCATACCTTATATTTATGGAGGGGGTATACATATTTACTGTTGTGCTTTATGGCATTTTTCTCAAAGGCCTCAGAATCAAATATTTTCCTATTAAATTATGAATGAGATTAGCTAAAAAGAGGCATCTAGAGGTGTGAAAGGCAAAGTAAGTTTATAATTAATGTCTCTAAGTAGCAAAAATGAGATCATTTTTAAAAAGTAAAATAGAATATTTACTTGTTTCTTTAAAATCAAAACACTAGTTTTTTAAAATCATCTGTTTGGCTTGTTACCAATATTTACAGTTGTTACAAATACTCTTACAAAAGATCTCTACATAACTTTGGTGTTGTGCTCACAGATTGTTACATCTGGAAGTAATGTTAGATTATCTAATCCAAGGGCTTTTGCATTTTTTTAATTTAGAGATGAAACCCTCTTTAACTGTCTATTGAACTATTAATGAAATCCTAGTATTTAAAACAAATGAAAAGATAGCTTATCTTTCTAGCTCTGGTTGAAGTTGGAATGGGGCACTTGGAGTCACTGGCTTAGTCATCCACTCCTTGAAGCCAAAATAACCCTGAAGAATCTGGTCTAAGCCTCCTGCCCCACTCTAGCTTCAGTCTTACCCAGCAAAAAATGCATCAGAGTATGGTTTAAGAAAGCAGGCTGAAACCTGATTCCATGTCTCCTAATCAGTTGGTGGCTACACTTCCATAGCATATAAGAATGTATTTTATATATTTATGCATGTGTGTGTATATATATCTAGATATGTATATATACATAGATGTGTATATATATCTAGATATGTATATACATCTATACATAGATATACATATTTACATATATATACACATACTTATCTATATATACACATGCATATATTGGGTTTTTTTATATTTTGTAATAGAATATATTTTGTGTACTTTTTAAGTCCATCTTACATTTATTTTTTATAATCAGCCATTTATTGTGGAAGTTCCTTCACCTTGTCTCTTTATCATTGTAACATCTGAATCATGCAAACAGCAAATAGTAACAAAAGGACTATTAAGTTAAACTAATGCCCTTTTCCCTGATTTCTGGATTAATAAAACCGGAAGGATACATCACTGCTTTCTAACCTGTGTTATTTCTCACTGCTCCTTTCTCATTATCTTTTTCCTCATATTCCTATTTGGTATGTGTTGGTATAGCTAATAGTGTTCCACATTTCTCTGAGACTCTGTTCTTTTTTCATTATTTTTTATTATTATTATTTTCTTTTTTTTTAATTTTCATTAATTTTTTGTCTCTGTTTGGATTGCATAATCTCAATTGGTCTGTCTTCAAGTTCACTGATTCTTTGTTAAGATCTAATGAGCTACTCTCATGAATTTTTCATTTACATTGTCCTTTTTAACTCCAGAATTTTTTTTTTTAAGATTTTTCTTTTAAAGATTTTATTTATTTATTTGACAGACAGAGATCACAGGTAGGCAGAGAAGCAAGCAGAAAGAGAGGAGGAAGCAGGCTCCCCGCTGAGCAGAAAGCCCGATGCGGGGCTTGATGCCAGAACCCCGGGATCATGACCTGAGCCAAAGGCAGAGGTTTTAACCCGCTGAGCCACCCAGATGCCCCATAACTCCAGAATTTCCACTTGGCTCTTTTTATATATGTAATTTCTCTCTCTTAATTAATATTTTCTATTTGATGAGACATTGTCATCTTGCCTTCTGTTACTTCTTTAAGCATGGTTTCTTTTAATTCTTTGAACATATTTATAATAGTTTTGAAATTGACATCTGGGCCCTCAGTTTCTCTTGCCTGCTTTTTCTGGTATATGGATCACACTTTTCTAATTCTTTACATGCCTCATAATTTTTTTCTTGAAAACAGGGCATTTTAGGTAAAATATCATGGTAAGTCTGGATATTGATTCCCACCTGACTCCAGGGTTTGTTTTTTGTTCTTTTTTTTTGCTTGTTTATTGACTTGACTTTACTATTTTAATGAATTTTATCTCCCCCTTCCCCAGCAATATGAAGCCTCTCATGTCACTCCTTGGGGCATGGACACAGTCAACTCTGAGATGACATGGATTTAGTAGGGCTCTCTTTTTTAAGATAAATAAATAAATAAAATAGAAAGACTATTTATTTGAGAGATAGGAGGACCAGGGGGAGGGGCAGAGGGAGAGGGAGAAGCAGACTCCATACTGAGCGTGAAGCCCAACACAGGGATCAGTCCAGGACCCCGAGGTCATGACCTGAGCTGAAGTCAGGTGCTCAATCGACAGCCACCCAGGTGCCCCTAGTAGGGCTGTCTTTTATGGTCTCTGTGCCTTTGTTGATAACACCCCCACTTGTTAGGCTCCACTCATTGCTCTCTTGTTTTTGACAGTGCTCTGGGGCATAAAAATCACTGTGCAGTCTGACCCCATTAAATTGAACCCTTTTGCAAGGTAGTTTTTGAGGCACATCTTTGAGTTTTGTTCAGACCTCAGGAGGGTTCTTCTTATCTCTCTCTTTCCCTGTTCTCTCCAGTAAACTAGCTGGCCTGCATTTTAGCTTATTGCTCTAATGGAGCTATCAGCCTTCTCTTAATTGCTTACCACCAAAATCTCCATTATGTTCAAGAGCCCCCTTAGGCTTGAACTTCCGCACAGTTTCAAATAAAGTCAGTTCCTTCGAGAAGAGCTTTGGAGCAGTCTGTTCTTATGCACTGGCTCCTCCCCAGGGAAAAGTCTCCAAGCCTCCTCTGGAGCTGGGGATGGAGACACTGACAAACTTCTCTCTCCCCTGCATTAAGAGTAGGACATGGGGTGGAGGATCAGGGGTCCCACTACTTCCTGGGGTATATCCTCTACCTTATGACTATGGGCTGGAGGAGAAAGGGAGCCCCTGGCTTCCCAGCAGCACTTGTTTGGAATTTGGCCTCTTTCATTTTGGAGCTTCTGTTCCTTTCTCTCTTTCCTCTCCTTCTGATATTCCCATTATACATATGTTATACCTTTTGTATACAGTTCTTAGAAATTCTGTTCTGATCTGGCTTCCCCACCGCCATCCTCTTTGCTTTTCTTTTGCCTTTTCAGTTTTGGAAGTTTCTCTTGACATGTCTTCAACCTCAGAGATTCTTTCCTCAGCCAATACAAAGGCATTCTTCCTCTGTTACACTATTTATCTTTAGCATTTCTTTTTTATTCTTTCTTAGAATCTGTCACTCTCTGCTTACATTACCCATCTGTTCTTGCTTGTTGTCTACTTTTTCTGTTAGAGCCCTTAGCATATCAATTATACTTGTTTTAAATTCCCAGGCTGATAATTTCAATACCCCTGCCATATCTGAGTCTGGTCCTGATGCTTGCTCTGTGTCTTCAATCTGTTTTTTGTCTTTTGGTATGCGTCATTGTTTCCTTCATAGCTGATTATGATATATTGGGTAAAGGAAACTGCAGTAAATAGGCCTTTAATAATAGGTGGTGAGGTGTGCAGAAAGAGGAAACATTCCGTAGTCCTGTGATTAGGTCTCAGTCCTTTAGTGAGATTATGTATCTGGACCATTAACTTCACAAGTATTTCTCAGACACTGCCCCCAACCTTAAGTGAGACAGGATGACTAGTGTGGGCTGAAGTTGAGTATGTCCTTCCTCCAGGTAGGTTTGACTGTAGTAAAATAGTTTCTCCTGAAGGCAGGCCTTGTTAAGAAGAATAAAGTGCTCTGGCATGTTTCAGAATGATTATGTTCCCACTGCCCTTGCTGAAAACACTAGGGGATTTTGCTCCAGTCTTCACAGTGAGAACCTGCTAGAGCTCCAGAAGGTAAAACTCACACATGCATAGGGACCCTCCCACGACCCAGAATTTTCAACTCTCAGGCTTGGTCCTCTGAGCCTCTAGCGATTCATCATCTATAGTTCAGACTTTTTTTTTTTCCTACCCTAGTACTGGTTCCCCTAGAGATTTCTAGTGGTGGGTTTCTGCTCACATAGTTATGGTTCTGTTTTACCTGCCTGTCTCTCCAATTTGCTCTGTGACCTTATTTCTTTGAGGGATCTGAGAAAATTTATTTATTTTTCAGTTTGGTTTTTTACTTCTTGTTAGGACAATATGACTTTGAAGCCCTATTATGCTGGACCAGAAACTGGAAGTCTCCCATTTATTTTAAGTATCTACACCATTTCTAATATTTGAAGACCTTTTATCTACAAAGAAGAAAAACCAGTATGTATTAGACATAGCTTTTAGTAAAGCTGTGACTATTTAAGGTAATACTTTTCAGAGATCTCAGGATTATTGTCATCCTGTGAGTATGAATCTAAGTAGCATATAATTATTTGATAGAAGAGATAATTTGGAAACCTAGCTCTTAATTGAAGAATTGATTTTTTCTTGGTTTTTAAGAACCTTTGCTAATTCTCAAAAAATTCCAAATGATTTGTGTTCTCCATGCTTTAGAAAGTTTGGTGTTCATCTTAAGTCAGTTTGAAAATAGTCTCAATTTTATCTCCCATTTCATGTGTTCACCCAGTCCAGTAAGCCATTTGCCACATCACTCCATCAGAATTGTTCTGGTAGGTAAGGTTATAAGTGATATTTATGTTGCTAGGTCTATTAGTTGTTTTGGGGGGGGGGGTAGTTAATTTATTGAGCAGCACATGCTTGACCGTTTCTTCCTGAAGACACTTTTTTTCACTTGACTTCTCTGATAGCTCATTCTTCAGAATTTTCTCCATCCTCTGGAACCATTTTTCAGTCTCTTGCTGATTTATCTTTCTCTGCATGTTTAACCTGTACATATTGGTATTGCTTAACATTTAGATCTGGGCCCTATTTTCTTTCTAAACTCCTTCAGTAATTTCATCCATTCCTGTGACTTTGAATCACCTGTGTGTCCATTCTCAAATGTGGATGTTCAAACTAGCCATTTCTTCTGTTTTCCACTCTGGAAAGTTGTCTGTGACCCAGAAAAACTTGTTATCTCAAAGGATAACTGTATTAATTACAATATTAATAGTGCTGAAATTATGGATAATTTCTATTTCCTTCTACTTTGACTTTCTCTAGATTTTCTATATAACTTAGACATTTACAAAGCATTCTTAAATATTTAACTTCATTTTGATACTCTGAACAACAGGCTTGAGCTCCTAGATCTCAGCTTCTAGCTGGACTTCCAAACCAGAATGTCAGTCCTCTATATCAGATATCTTTGGGCTGTAGTGTGCCATCTCATTTGAAGCAGAACATCTTAATTCTTATCAGGGTTGACTGTGATCTGGCTATCAGATATATACCTATAGTGTCAGTTTTCATCCTGCAGGTGGATTTGACATGGAAGTAAAAGGTTGGGGTGGAGAAGATGTTCATCTTTATCGAAAATACTTACATGGTGACCTGATTGTGATTCGGACTCCAGTTCCTGGCCTTTTCCACCTCTGGCATGAGAAACGCTGTGCTGATGAGTTGACTCCTGAGCAGTACCGTATGTGCATCCAGTCCAAAGCCATGAACGAGGCCTCTCACTCGCACCTGGGAATGCTGGTCTTCAGGGAGGAGATAGAGACGCATCTTCACAAACAGGCATACAGGACAAATAGCGAAGCTGTCGGTTAACATAATCACTGGCACATTAGTCTGAACCAGAAACCAGCACTATTTATTTAGCCTTAATTCCAATTCCAGATGCAGTGCCTCTTTCAGAGAAGACATGCTTATCTTTTGTGTTCTTTCTGATATTACTTTACTTAAGCAGTTTAACTTGTTATGAGAAGAAAAAATCAAGTATTTCAGTGCAAAGCCTGTTTTGTGGGCATACCATACTATGGAATCGCTGACAAATCAAAATCTGGTGTTTGCCCCAAAAGTAGTTTTGAGTTCGTTTCTACCCTGTACCCATGTTCTAATGTGCCCTGATTGCATATGGGTTGAGGGTTGGAATGGTGTTGTGCTCATGGTAGGTCAGGAGCATCCAGCTCCTGCAGAGAGGAAAGAGTCAAATTTGATGCAGTGTGTAGACAAGGGTTCTTCCCCTGCTGACCACCAAGGCAACTTGCTTTTAAATTAAGATCTTTAGTCAGTTGCCTGAAGAATTTTTTTTCATTGAAGCAGAGGATGACTAAATGACACATCTGAAATTCACAGTCAATCAAAAGAAATAAAAACCCCTTAAACTGAATGTTGCTTATCTCCCTTAATGTGTTTTTAAATAAATGGATGATAGTAGAAAATACTTAGCTTAGAATCTATGACTTGATTAAAACTGTAATGTGTTGTTATCAGGATTAGTAGTCAACATTGTTATAAATTATTTTAAACAAACAAATAAAATGGAAATGTCTTTAATAGAACATTTAATTGTGTTGGAGCATAGGGCACTAATGATATCTGGGAACATCAGTTTACATGAGCCAGGGTGCTATCGGGGCCTTCTTATAGTGATTCAGAATAGATGAGCATAGCATGGTGTTGCGTGTTTTTTGCTTTGCATTGTCTTATGTAGCATGAATCCATATGTATTTATTATCCTTCTTTTTACAATATGTTAACAAAAGCTACATCTCTGTTTATATTATGATACTTTGAGTTCAGTTTCACTGAAGGGAGAAAAAAACAATTTAATGAGGTATACCATAAAATTATACTGACTTGAGAAAAGAGGTGAAGGAGAAAGTATGAATAGAAATCTGAATTACAGAATATTTTAGAAAAATCTATTGTCTGCAGATAGAATAATATTTTAACTGAGGTATAAATTATGTTAATGAGACAAGATGAATAAGAAGTTATATTCAGATAGAACTGTACTATGTTATTTATCACACATGGATCTTTTACCATACGCTCCATTGCTAGATTCAGAAATTGGAGATATGGTGAAAGGCATGCACAGATTTTGAACCTTTGGCTTTCAAAAGGGACCTATATTGTATTCTTTCTATTTGTATATAAACCCCTGAGAATTCACAGAAGAAAATCTACTCTTTTTACTCAGTGAATCATATCACCTAAAGTATAAATCCCAAATTTCTTGGTGCTACATGAATTCACTTTACAGTAATTCTTAATAAATTATTTGTACAAGTTTTAAGTTGGGTAGCATTTAGGCTTTTTTAAGATGTGTAAAATGTGCAGAATTATTAAGGCCAATATCTCTTTTTACATACAATTATTTATTATGAAGACCAGTGAGTGTAGGTATTTAAAGTGAGAGAACCTAATTATTTGCAAAGGTAAGTTGCAGCTTGTTTTTTTGACAGAATCAAATGACTTTACCTTAGTGAGCTTTCAATTTAAAGATAGAAACTAAGTGATGGAAACAGTATATGCTATGTTTTTGACATTAAACGGTACCAATAAAGTATTTTATTACCAAAAGCTAAATGAAAATGTGATAACTAATTTCTCTCCATTACAAAATATCATAAATATGAAAAAGTATAAAAGATGTAATTGTGTACTTTAAAGAATAATAAAGCAAACAGCTACCCAGATTAAGATAACATATTCAGTGAAAGGCCTTTATGGGCCTCTTCTTGATCACACACCCTTACTCTCTGTAATTGTAACCATTCTGATTTCTGTGATAATTTTTCATTTGTTTTTCTTAGTTTTCCCAACTGTTATATACCTCTACCCAAAAGACTATGTAGTTTTGCCTGTTTCTGAATTTATTTGCATATTATTTCATTATCTATTCTCTAACTTTCATTCAGTATTATATTTTTGAGGTTCATTCATATTAGTCTCAAAATTCATTTTTATTACTGACTAGTATTCCACTGTATGAATATACTAAATATTCAGTAACTTTATTTTTTTATAGATATTTGGGCCGTTCATAGTTTGTTCTTTGCTTTTTGCTATCAGAAGCACTATTGTCATGAATACTGCTTTACGTGTCTCTTATAAGTGTACAAGAGTTTCTCTAGGAATAATGATGCTGGGTCACCGTTTGTGTGTACATTCAGTTTCCTTTCCAAAATGGACCATCTCCAGCACTGTGAGAGAGTTCATTTTGCATCCTTGGCAACACTTAATTTTGTCAGGTTTATTAATTCTTGCTAATCTAATAGACCTTAGGCATGAATTGTAGTTATAGTTTGCATTTCGGTCCTCTTGCCCATTATTATCAGTTCTTAGGAATTTTTCACATATTCTGGATACCAATTCTTGTTGGTTAAGTATCTTTTCCCAGAATGTAGCTTATCTTTTCCGATTCTTGGTGGTACTTTTTCATTAATAAAAATTGACTCTAATGGGACTATTTTTTTTCCTTTATGTATTCTACTTTTTAATTACTGGCTTATGACCTCATATTAAGGAAAGATAACTTAAAGCTGTTATTCTATATTGTCTTCTGAATACCTCATATATAGCTTTGCTTTTCCTAGTTAGGTCTTTAACCTAACTGGAGGAGCTTTTTGTGTATGACACAAGCCAAGGATTGCATTACACTTTTTTCCACCATCATCTTACAATATAGTCCATATTTTACCTGCAGAACCACTCTCATCCATCAGATGTCCAAATGCACAGGTCTGATTCTGGCTCTCATCTGTTCAGTTAGGCTTTTTGTCCATCACCATACTATTACATCATGGTCTAAATTACTTTAACTTAATACAAGTCATTATCTCTGAGAGCTAATCCACTTGCCTTACTCTTAAAAAGATTGCCATGGTTCTTTGTAGCCCTGGCACTTTGACATAAATTTTTGAATAAGCTAAATTTCACAAAACTTTCATGAATTTGATTGGAATCTCATTGAATCTGTAAGATCACTTTGGGGGAAATTTACATCTTTATGATACAGAGTCTCCCAATCCTTGAACATGACATGTCTGTTTAGGTCTTTATTGTCTTTAAATTTTATACTTTTTCACACAGTGGCTTTACATGTATTACTTTATAGATTTTTCCCTAGATACTTTGCATTTTATATGCCATTATAACTGTCTTTTTTAAAATATTTTACTGGTATTTAGAAGTCCAATTGCTTTTGGGTTCAGCAGCCTTGCCAAAATGCTTAATTCTGGTAATGTATTTCTAGTTTCTGTTGTGTGTTTTCTGTTATGCAGTCATATATCTATGAGTAGTGAAAATTTTGTTTCCAGTTTTTATATCTTTATTTTTCTTGTCTTACTGTGTTTATTGGTATTTTATTATGCAGTGTTGACTAGAAGTGATAATAGTGGAGTTCCTGCCCCTGTTTCTGACTTCAAGGGGAACACTCTCAGTGTTTCATCAGTAAGTATGGTATTTGCTGGAAGTGTTTTTATAAATACCTTTTATCAAGTTAAAGGAGACTACTTGGTGAGTTTTTATCATGCTTGAGAGCATTTATCAAATACTTTTACTGTATCTGTTGAGATGATCATGTGATTTTTTTTCCATCTTTGATATATTAAATTGAGTTCATCAGTTTTCTGAAGTTTCTTGCATTCGTAGGGTAAACTTGTCTTTCATGATGTATTATTCTTATTATACATTGCAGGATTTGGGGTGTGTGTGTGCACACACTTCATTTGCATATCTGTATATACTCATGTGGGTGTGTGTGTGTATGTATATATGTTTCAGGTGTTTTTCATCTGTGTTCATGAGTAAGAATGCCCCCTTCTTATGTTTATTGGGCTTTTTTTTTTTTATTAAGGTTACGCTTGCCTGTAAAGTACATTACAGGTGTTCTTTCTTACTGTTTCTAAGGAAGTTTTGTAAGACTGGAATTACTTCTTCCTTGAATATTTGGCAGAATTACCTGAAAGCCACCTGACTTTGTTTTGTGATGTTTTCTAAATGGGAAGATTTCTGATCACCAGTTCAATTTATTTAATGATTGTAGAACTATTAAGATTTTGTACTTCTTTAAAGTCAGTTTTGGGGCACCTGGATAGCACATTGGTAAGCGTCTGACTCTTGGTTTCAGCTCAGGTCATGATCTCAGAGTCATGAGATTGAGCCCAGATTCGGGCTCTGTGCTCAGCATGGAATCTGCTTGAGATTCTCCCTCTCCTTCTGCCCCTCCTACTCTTGCTCACTCACTCTCTCTCACTCTCTCTTTCCAAAAGAAATAAACCTTTTTTTAAAAAAAGTCAGTTTTGATTGAGTTATGTAAGATGTGATCTAGGAATTTATGGTGATTAGTTTGAAAATTTAGATGAAATATACAAAGTTGTTTATAATATCCTCTAGTTATCTCTACTATGTACAGGATCTATAGTGAATAGCCTTTTCTTTCATTCCTGGTATTGTTTATTTATGCCTTTTGCTTTTCCTGCATTAACCTTGTCAGAAGCTGGCCAGTTTTTTCAGTCCTTGTAAATAACTGATTCCTACCAGCCACATTTGAGGGTTCCAGTTGTGTCACATTGTCCCAGCCCAGTATTTTCAGTGTTTTCAAATTAGACTCTTTAATCTCTGTTGAGTATGCACCGTTATTTCATTTTGGTTTTATTAGTTTAGTTTATCACTAGGGAAATGATATTAATTATCTTTTCATATGCTTATTGGCCATTTGAGTATCTTCTTTTATGAAATGCCTAGTAAATTTTTTTTTTGCTTTTTTAATTGCCCTTTATTTAAAGATTTTATTTATTTGACAGAGAAAGTACAAGCAGGGGGAGAAGCAGGCTTCCTGCTGAGCAAAGAGCCAAATGTGGGGTTCAGTCCCAGAACCCTGGGATCATGACCTGAGCTGAAGGCAGACGCTTAACCAACCTGAGCCACCCAGGCGTTCCTTCATTGCCTTTTTTTAAATTGATAGGATTTACTTCAGTATTCTGGATATGAGTCTTCTATCAGATTTATGTATTGCAAATATTTTCCCCTAGGCAGGGGACTATTCATTCTCTTAATGGTATCAGTTAGTAAACAAAAACTCTTAATTTTAATAATGTCCATTTTATTATTTTCTTTCTTTTATGGCTAATGATTTTGGCATCCCAATTTAAGAAATCTTTGTCTAAAGTAACTTTGTCCAAAGTAAAGAAGAAATTTTCATATTTTCTTTTAGATGCTTTATTGCATAAGATTGCCTATAACCTCCCTTTCTCGTCTTTGTTGAGCCTTTCATACTTAGATCTATGATGCATCTGGAAATAATTTTTGTATATAGTGTATGATTCAACCTTTAGAATCTCTTTCAGTGAAGGTCTGCTGACAGAAAACTCCATTTGGTTTGTAAGTATCTTTATCTCATTTAAAAAATATTTTTTGAAGGGTATAGAATTCTGGGTTGGGAATTTTATTTAGCACTTTGAGGTTATTCTACTGGGTTTTTTTTTTTTGGCTTCAGCTATTTCCCTTGTGAAGTAAACTGTCAGCTTAACAGTTGATACTCCTTTAAAAGTAATCACCCTTGTTCCCATGGTTGCCTTCAGGATCTCTTTATTTCTCTTCTGTGTCGCTATGATATGTCTGTGTGCTGGGGTTTTTGTTTTTGTTTTCTTTTTTTCTAATCCTGCCTGAGATTCTTTGGGTTCCTTGGAATATTCTTTTATCAATTTTGAAATATTTTCAGCTATTATATTTTTATTATCTCTATCATTCTTTCTTTCAAAAGCTCTGAGAACATGTTAGATCTGTTGTTGTGTCCACCATGCCCTTTGTTTCTTAACCCATTTCATATTTTCCAGTCTTTTCCCTCTGTGTTGCATTCTGGTAATTTCTTCAGAATTATAACCAAATGAATTTGGGGAAGAACCTTTATTTGGTTCTTCAAGAAATGAAAATGAATTTTTAAAAATCCAACAGGTAGATTAAACAGACACATCTAATAAGGAGAGACTTTTAAAACTAGAATCTCAGAATGTTTGCTTTTGCTGGCTAACTTAGAGATAGTACCCGTAGTTCAGAGCCACATTAAACTAGATTTTCAGCTTAACGTTTTTTTGATCAATGTGATGTTTGCTGCAAAACTTAATGAAATTCACTGACTTGCGGCTACAAATTATCAGTGGTAAATTTTCCCAACCTCCATTCAGTGCCAAGGTTCAAAACAGGCAGTTTTCTTTAATCCCTTTAATGAGTTTGGGGGAGAAGCATTTTATTGCAAGTTCGCTGTTATGGTGAAGGGTCGTTCTTCAGGATGTCAACTTTATGGGCTGGGGTCTCCTATTTGACCCCTCTTCTTAGATATGCCCTGAACTTTCTTCTCTATCCTCATGTAGACTTGAAAATGGAAGCTCATAATCCTTGCCCTCAAGGCAGAAGCTGGCTTCAGAGTTTCCTTCAACCTCTCTGGGGTTTTGCTTGGATATTTACATTTTGCGTAACTTGAGCAGCTGATTTCCACAGGCAAGCACTTAATCTAATGTTGCCAGATATAGGTGCCTAACTTTCTCATACATTTTTTTAAGATTTTATTTTTAAGTAATTTCTACACCTACTGTGGGGCTCAAACTCAGAATCCCAAGACCAAGAGTCACATGCTCCCCCAGCTAAGCCAGCCAGGTGTCCAATTTTCTTATATTCCTGACAACACTGTTTCCTCAACATTGTTGCTGAAGATCCATACCTAAGTTTAAGGTATGTTATGATAGATATTTGGGCAAGGAGGGATGGCAGCACCTTCTTCACAGTATCATGACTTACTTTCTGGGAATAAAAAGAGAAATTGTGTTGGTATGATATAAGGTTACTAGCCTATATATGGGGAATAGATTTTTCATTTAGAGAGTAGTTTGAATCCCAAGTTTGTGGGAATTTTTTCCGTATATGTTTATATACCTGTTAAATTTAACACTTTAAGTGGCTCATTGGTAATGTTAGAATATATTGACCAGGACTTCAGTTGTTCCTTTGAGAAAATCAGTTATAATTCTTTGTTTCACTTTTCCCAGGAGATTCTGCTTTCTGCAGGAGAAGTGGGGTTTAATCTCATCAGGGGTGCCACTGCTAATTCCCTGCTAACACTGACTGCTTCTGATGAACCAGGTACTACACTTTCTGCCATGTATCGCTACAACAACCCCATGAAACGGAGAGTATTGTAACTTCCTTTTAGTTATGAGAAAATGGAAGCTGTAAAGGGTAAACATTTCCCTGGATACCCAGCTTGGAACAGGAAACTAGGACTCAAATCCAAATACTTCAGCTTCTGATTCCTTTGCTCTTATGCTTATCCTGTCTTGCCTCCCTGGAGAACATGACGCATACTTTATGTACAGGTATAGTGGTATATATTTCACAAATAATCTAGCTTTGTCATAGACGTCTCTTTGGCCTTAGGAGAGATCCTTAGCTTATTTCCTGTCACAGCTGAAACTGTAACATAGATTTTTGTTCCTGAAATATCTGTGTGAAGTGAAAGGTAGCATTCAGTCATCATATGGTGGTGTTAGGAGCTACACACCATGCTAGTTGCTGGCCACACAGCTACACAAGTGGCTCCTACACAGCAAGCCAAGAGTAAGGGTAAGACAGATGCCAGTGGTATGACTTGAGAGAACAGGTAGGGCCCAGAGCACAGAGCACCGTTCACCAGGGAAGCTGTAAGGAGACTGGAAGAATGTGCATGTGGGCAGGACCACAGTGTATTAGAAGAGGTGCAGTGTGCCTGTGAAGCTGACTGCACCTGGGAGAAGTGGGCTGTGAGAATCAGCAGGAAAGAAAGCTTTGAAAACGTGGTAATTTCCCACCCCCATGTTTCCCTTTAGCGAGCCTGCAGTGGGGCCCCGAGAACAGTTCGAGCAAGTTTCCAGCGCTGCTGACACTGCTGTCAAATAGCCATGACTTGAGAAGCACTGCCTTGGAGGGACTAGCCCACAGGTGAAGGACAGCACTGTAGCTAGCCTGGTGAGCTCAGCACCCACTCCCAGCCCAAGCTCCATGGCAAAGGCACACACCAGATGATGGGCTGCACCTTCTTCAGCTGAGGTAGGTAGAAACTTTCAAAAATAACTTTACCAGGAAATTAAGAATTCCATTGAATTATAAAGACTTAAAAAATGTTGTCATTTACCCAAAACCCATTTAGGCATCTTCATGTATGTCTCTTTTGCTCCATAAACACCTAAGCACCTTTTGTGTGCTGTCCGCTCCACAAGCCACTGGAAGGGCAGCAGGTAACAAAGCTCCACCAGCCTAGTCTTCTGTCCAATAAGGTGGCCACTAGCTATTTAACCTAAATAAAATTAGAAATTCCGTTCCTCGGTTGCATTTTCACATTTCACACTTTAGTGCTCAGTACCTGTATGTTACCAGTAGCAGTGCAGATACAGAGCACTCCAGCACAGAGAGTTTTCTGATGGGGAGTGCTGGTCCAGTGGGTATAACAGACACTGAACGCATTTACAGATGCACTGAGTTAGCGCTAAGGGAGCAGGGTGAGGTTCATGAGCTGTAGAGTAGAGCTCATGCAGCCTGAGCATTGTTGACACGGTGGCAGTGGGACAGACTAGAGAGGAACAGGTAAGGGTTTGCCTTCCAGTCTAATGTCTCCGTTCTCTTCCTTCAATTCCACAGACTGAGTCCCTTTCCAAAATTCCTTTCTTTAGTGTTCTTGAATGTGACTGCACAACAGAAAGCACCATCTAGAACTGCATTCTGCAGACTGTTCTGCAGAAAGATGTCCAGAGGTGTCCCCAACTTCCCTTGCCCCAGGAGAGACCCAGTGCCCATGGGCACTGACAGTTCTGATCAGTCCTGCAGTAAAGGAGCCTTTACAATCTTATTTAGGTTAGATTTCCCAACTTACAGGGCCATGTGATACAATCAGCTTGTGATACACTTTTGGATCTTAGTTTGAGGAAAGCAGACTAGAACATGTGTCTTGTATGCTTTGTCTTGTTTTGCATTATTTATTTGAAAAGCCCTTTGTCAGAATGTGTTGTGTAGATGAGAATTCCTTGCTCATTCCTTGAAAGGCCATGGAGGACCTAGACATCCCCACACCTCCTGCCAGCATCCAAGCCATCAGGCCTCGCCAGCTACGCGCAGAGAGCAGGCAGGCAAGGGGAGCAACATATTCTTTTATTGATGCAAGTAGGTCCAGTCACACCAACAACTGACATCCTGCGTTATGGTACAGCTTTGTACTCAGAGTTCATCTCATAATACCAAAACATCATAGGGTGTGTATCAAACCGGGAAAATAAAGTAGCAAACATAGACACTGTATCAGGTAGGTACTAGAACTGATGACCCAGTGGAGCGCACATTGACATGAAAGCTCCTTAACGCAAGATGGAAAGTGTTCTAACATTGTATTCCAAATATATATTCTCGAGTTTTTAGCCTTTGTCTCAAATACATAAAGCAATATGTACTATCAAGATACAATATGTACTATCTAGAATGTCAGAAAAGTGCGAAAACACTGTGACAATACAGTGTGAATAATCTTGCTCCACCCAGGGCTGAGGGCGCCATCAGCTGTGGATTGCGGAGCCACCCTTTCCTGAGGCCTCACCACCACATCTCCAGGCTCTCCTAGGAGCTTTGGGAATTAGCAGCTAACTGCCCCATCCTCACTCAAGCATCTCAGCTTCAGGCTCCTGTGGGAGGAAGCCAGGCATGCGGAGAGCAATAAGGGTGCGTAGCTCCAAATCTGCCTGTGCAGAGTGAAAGCCCCCCTGTGAGGGAGGGAGAGAGAGTCAGAGGGGATGGCCCACCTCTGGCTTTTAAGGGACCAGGACTTGCCGTCCCACAGCCAGAAAAACAGAAAATGGAGTGTACTCCTCAAGTTTGGGTGTGAAAAATACCTCCAAATGCTGGGCAGTTTTATGTGAGTGGGCTCCAGCAGTGTGGTCTAATTTTCTGTTTCAGATTTCCTTAAAGGAGGCCCTTGACCTAGAGGAACGGAGAGGGCAGTCCGCTAGAATACCAATTTGTGAGTTGTTTCTTTTCACTTTGTACTGGAGTTTGAAGAACTGCTTTAAATGTCCCCATCCTTCAAGTCTACTTTGTATTCTCTTCATTACAGCTCAGTGTACCTGTCACAGCCTGGAAAACAGACAATTCCATCACACCCTCCCCCCGATATTATTTTAGATTTTCTCTTTTCCTTAAAATGTAGTTGAACAATTTGCCAGACATATTCCAACAGAAAATGTGCTGCCCGATATCACCCTGCCCCTCCCCAACCCCCTAAATCCCTGATAAAGGAAAATGAAAATGTAAACTTTGGAAAGCCTGTGCTCAAGGTTTGCTTCTAGAAGTATGCAAATGAAGCCCCCTGGCCAGCCAAGCCCTTCCTGCTGGACTCTCTCTGGCCTAGGCTTTGAGAGCAGGTGCCTTGTCACCCAGGGCAGAGCTTTCCTGGCATTTCCCCGGCACTGGCTGCCTGAGGGCTAAAAGAATGGAGTGGGAGACCGGCCCTCCAGTACTCTCTAAGGCACTAACCCCGACATCAGAGACACTGGCTGGAAGGGCGTCCAAGCAGGCAGGGCTCACATTGGTTTTGGTTGGGTTGTTTTTTGTTTTTTTTTTTTATATTTTTTCATACGATGTTAATAAAAGTAGAAAATAAAAATCTACATTTCATTAGAATAAGATGTTATCATGGATGCCATCTCCCATGATACTCTTTCCCACCCCTCCCAAATCAGGGCCCTGCCCTGTTATTTTAAAATAAATGACAAAAAAAAAAAAAAAGAAAGAAAGAAAACCTTGTAAGTGCCAAAAGTTGATGCATGAAATAATTACTTTTTTTTTTCATAAAAGTTATATACAAAATGGACCCCAACCAGTGAGGCCTCCTCATCTCAACCCTTATCGATCAAGATTCAAACTCAGTGCACGTGTGTGCTTCCTCCATCGTCTGCAGGCTGCATCCGTGCCTTCAGGCTCTGTTAAGGAGAGTGGTCCTAGAGGTAGGCAGGGCACAAGGAAATGGTGAGGCGGTTGGCAGGCCCTTCCCCTGATCAGGTAGAGGGCAGGCCACACTACTTGGGGAGGGCCTGGATTCTAAGAACCAGCCATCAGGGGGAAGGTCAGGAACCCTGAGACCGAAGCCCTCAGCCTCCCACCAACTGGCAGCCTGTGTGGAGTTACCCCTGGCTGCCTTTCAGAAGGGCATGTCCATCATGCTCCCCAGTCCTCTCCCTTCCTCTAGACCCAGGCATGGTACTGGTCTCTAGGGCTCACAGGCCTATCCCTGGGGCTCTCTTACCTGAGAGTCTTCCAGCTATCTTTTTCCATGTGGTTTTCAGGACCTTCACTTTCAAAGGAGGCGATGAAGAGAGCTGAGAGATGAAAAGCCCCTCAGAACCCATGTCCCCATGCAGTCAGTCTGCCTACCACACTAGTTATCCCTTCCTTTCTAGGGGAGCAGCTGGGCCCAGGCAAAGACTGTGACCTCAGGTCTGAGCCTTATCACAGGTCTCTATTGCCTGGAGTTCTGGGCCCCATCAGAGCTGCCACCTTCCTGCTTAGGGGCTGAGAAACTTCCTGGTTCTGTAGCATGAACCCAACCCTGTTCTGGCCCTCTCGGGTGGCTTCCAGAGCCCCATCTCTCCTTGTCCTCATCCTGTTGTCCACCCACAGCCCACCCTCATATACTCACCCCTATGGGCTGAGCTTCACCAGTGTGGCACGGGGACTGTGATCAGGCCTGCTTCCCAGGGCAATCCCTTGAGGGCAGAGGCTCGGGATGTGGGGGAGTCAGAGTGACATGTACCATGTGGAGAGGTGGGTGTGCTGCCACAGAGAGCTGGGCCTCACCTTCCTCGCTGTAGATGGGTGCCGTGAGCAGGTAATTCTGAATCTTCTTGTCTTTCTCGAAGGGACACTCAACCTGAGTCCATGTCATGAATTCATGGATCTGTCTGGAGATCTCCCAAAATTTCTAAAGATACAGAAGACCAACTAGATGTTCATAGGTCACCTTAAGCTTGAAATCCTTCGTTAGGGCAAGGGATATAGGTTTTGGTTTCATTCTGCATCCCAGCAAGATGGGACAGTGTCCCTACTCAGCTGACTTTGTGGCCACTGCAGCACCTGATGTAACTTCAGAGCCAGTAAGTGTACCCAAGACCACTCTGTCCTGCCCTCCGCCTAGGTCATCAGGCTGCAGCAGGGTCTGTGCCTCCCTTGTGCAAGACCTGAGAAGGCCCCATGTGGAACTCCAGGCTGAGGCAGGTATGCCAGGCACACCCAACAAGAGCACCACCAACCAGAACATGCCATGATCTCACTCTTCGGGGCCGTGTAGGGATCCCTAACCCCTTCCGACCCCTAACCTGTGTGAGGTAAACACTGGACAACCCCACTTCTCCTACACCTCCCCAATCACTTTTGTCCCACTTTCTGCCCTTGGCCATCTACCCTTAGCTTCCATCTGGAAATCTGCTACCTCTAAGGAGCCCTGCTCAAGTCCCTTCTTGCCTCACTCCCAAATGCTTTCCTCACTCCCAGACCCTCAGGAGTAGCCCCTTCTCTGTCTCCTTGTTGAGCTCAGCCTTGGGACCAGGATCCTGGGTAAATACAAATTCCCTGTGGCTCCAAGCCTTATTACCAGATCATCTTCCCAGAAGGATTGGGAACACTCTTGTACCTCACAAACAGCACACACAACCCACCCTGGAGCTTTCGGTCCTAAAGGCCTTTCTTTGATAGCACCACTGCCTTACAGCTCTAGTGGGACAAATTCTGCCTGCCTTAGGTTAAGACTGAGGGGTCTGTCCTGCCTTGTGGTGGGACAGTCTGCCTCCCCACCCTGCCCGAGGATCACAAGGGGGCTGAGCTCACCTTGAAGTTAACATGCCCGTTGGGAAGGTGGTTGGTATGGATTTTGTGCAAGAAGTAAATGTCCTTAACAAAAAGGTTGAACACAGGGATAACAATCTTTTCTCGGCTGCTGTTGGCCATCTGGGACCTTTGCGTGGCCCCCTGCAGGGCGGTACGGTAGTTGCAGAAGTTGCTGGAGGGGTCCATGTGGTGCTGTGGGCAGACAGGAAGATGGGGTGGGCAGTGTTCTCCCTGCCCCTGTGACTTGCTCAGAATGCTCCTTTGCAGAGTGGAAAACAGTGATGGGAAGGCCCTTCCCCACTGAACAGCCCTGGATGGTCATCAGAAGAGGCCTCTTTTCTAGGATTGGGCACCTGGCTCAGTACAGGGTTTGAGTCTAAGCATCATCAGGAGAATTGTAGACAAGTCTCACAGCTCACACACACGAACACACGCATATACCCACCTCTTCCCTACCTCTCCCCTGCCCTTCTGAGCCTGAGTCTTTCAGACTTCTTTCTTTCAGAACCTTGCTTTGTCCCTCTACTTGGGCCAGCACCTCCCAAAGCTGACAACGTCCACAAGACATTTACAGAAAGTGGCTTCTGTGATCAAAAATCGGGGAAGGCTATAAGTGTCTACTCTTGGGCCACCCAGATGATCCAGGACCATAGGAATTCAAGCCAGGAAAAGGCCAGTCAGCTTAACATCATCTAGCACGGGGCTCATGGGCACACTTTTGTCAAACTACTTCCTAAGCACTCTCCAGAACTTGCTTTAGGCCATGCCAGTGCTGACTAAAGTCCCAAGGGCCAAGGAGGGCTTCAGCTACCTACCTCCTAGAGCAGCCAGGCCAGCTCAACATGCCCTCCGAAACCAGATGGCACTGTGCTCAGTGGGTTCTGAGCAAGGGGGCAGAGCATGATGTAGGTCCACCCCTCTGCAGGCCAATGCAGGATGAGGCTGAGGTGCTTACCTCTAAGACATCAAACTTGGCTGTCTTGACTTTGGACCATGTTTTCTTCAGCCTCGCCACAGGACTGAGGTTCATGCCAGCTGCAGGGAACAGCAGGTAGGGTCAGGGTGGGGGTAGGCAGGCCATGCAGAAGCTGGACAGGAAGCCCCTGGGGCCTGGACACTCACAGATGATGGCCATCATGGAGTTGAAATTCCCGATGTTGAAGCACTCCCGGGCCACATCAATAAAGAACTCTAGCATGCGGGTCCGGTGCTTCTTCTTCACCACCTTGAGAGCAGCCAGACAGCCTCAGGGTGAGCCCACCATAAGGAGCGTTCCCCTCCACCACCCGCCCCTGAATGGCAGCCTGGACAGGAGCTACTCTGGGCCCTCAGAGCTGTCCCACCCAGGGCTGGGGAGGTGCTCATGAGCTGCAGAGGTAGGAATGCAGCTGTGGCATTTTCGATGTTGGGCAGAGGGGCAGGAGAGCAGTTTGAGAGGATAGGGGAGCCCCAGATGAACTCGAAGACCATGCTGGTGCACTCCATGGATGGTCTCACAATCACTATGAGATTGGCCGGGGGTGGGGGGGTTTGGGGATGGGGTAACAGGGATGTTGGTGGGCCTGGCAATGGAGGCTTCTGTCTCCACTTTCATTATCTGAGGGATACAGAAGTCAGAGTCTCAGGCAGCCCCGTGGGTTCGGAGAAGTAACAGTGCCACCCCACCCACAGGGGCCATGCAGCGCTTACCCGGCACACCTCGGTGGCCACTAGCATGCTAAGGCAGTTGAACCAGTTGTCATAGGCCTCCAGGCTATAGGTCTTGGTCAGGTCCCCTCGGCACTGGAGGAACACAGCAGGTCACAGGGAGCCTGAGCACCCTGCCAACAGGTACTGCCCCACTCCTACCCCCCAGAAATGAGCAGGAGCCATGGCCAAAAGAGACAGAAGGTGACGGTGGGGTGTGGACAACTGGACAGATCTGGTTTCCCAGGATGCCCCCCTCCTCAGGCTCCTGGGAGCACTGGCCCCCTTCTAGTGTGTATCACCCTGCATTGCTGTCTGCTGACCCCTTGGGGCAGGCACCAGGCCAGACCCATATCCACTTGGTTGTGAGATTGCCCTTCCCTGCATGGGGTATATACAAGTACCAGGCCCACCCTAAGGCCACCCCAGAACCCACAGCAGCCCCTCACCCTGTGCTTGTCCCGAGAGTCCATGTGGCTGACAATCTGCATCAGGTCCTCAGGGTGAATACTGCTGACCCTCTCCTAGGATGGGCAAGGAGACAGCACAGGAGAGTGAAAAGTCTGTTATTCTTGGGCAGGCCCCACAGTCAAGGTATAAGCCACGTTTAGAGTAGCAGTCAGGACCTTGCAGGTGTGTGCCATGACCCCCCCTTGATCACGGCACCCAGCCAGTAAGTAGGCCCTGCCTGCCCCTCCCCCACCAAATGTACCCCCCAAACACATGGGGGTCTGAAAGACACTGCCCTGAGAGGGGAGGAAACAGGGCTTCATGTGAGTGAGGCAGAAGCCTTGGGGCAGTGGCTGAAAGGTGCAGGGTACCTTCCCAGCCCATAGCATAGGCAAGATGAGGGGACGGGGGTGGGGGGGGAACTGGCTCTCCCCCAACAATCCCTTAACCTCCTGGGCTGGTCCTCCATCTTGGAGCCCCTGTACAGGGCTGCTGGGATCCTAGGGACCCAGAAGCAGTGGTTGGACCTAGCAAGTAAACTTCACGCAACACCCCAGTCTGACCAGCAGAGGAGGCCCTGCAGCACTGTGTTCAAAAAGATGCTGGGGCTGGGAGGTCCAGTGGCCTTGAGTGAGCATTGGTGAATACACCCAACCCCAGGCAGGGCCCCACTGCAGCACTGACCAGCTCAATGTGAGTCAGCTGCTGGGCCAGCACCAGAGGGTCACAGCACACGCCCAGGATGTCCTTCTGAGTGGCTGGCGGCTTAGCCTTGAGGACAGACCCTTTGTCCATGGCTGGTGAACGGAGCTTCTCCCGCAGCTCCTGAAGCTGGTTTCGGGCAGCCAGGGACAGCAGCAGGCTCTGTGTCATTTGGGCAATGGCCTTCTTCACTGTGCCATTCTCCTGTGGGGGGAGGGGACAGTGAAGGTGCTGGTGTGGGCTGGAAAGACCACCATCTCTCCCAAGGAACCCATCTCCTCTCTAAGGATACACCTAACTTTTTTTAAGATTTTTAAAAGATTTTATCCATTGATTTGACAGAGACAGAGTGAGAGAGAGAACAGGGAGTGGGATAGGGAGAAGCAGGCTTCCCACTGGGCAGGGAACCCGATGTGAGGCTCCATCCCACATGACCTGAGCCAAAGACTGATGCTTAACCTGCTGAGCCACCAGGCACCCTGATATGCCTAACTTTGAACCCACGTCCTACTCAAACCTGCCATTTGGGCAGGGCCTTTAGGCCTTTCAGGACAGAATGAAATACAGCATGAGCTCCTCTTATCCTGGAGGGTGACTCAGCCGGCTAGCCTGTGGGGTGGGCCTCTGGGTCTGAAAGCCATGGCTTTCCCAGGGGCGTCCACCTGAGCTACTACTTTCAGCCTTCCCACAGCAGAGGGGTGAGGGGGGCACAGCAGGGAAGAGAGCATCTGGAAGAGCTTCCTCTAGGACTAGGAACCTTCAGTCCCTGGGCGGGAGCAGCCCTGGCCCTGCCCAGAGGTCTCCCTGGGCTTTCCAAGCCCTCCAGCCAGACAGAAGCTGCCGAGCACAGAGAGCACCTCCCAGGTTTCCTGTCTCCACAGAAGGCCAGGAGTGAGCTGGGGGCCAGAAATGCAGACAGGCTCTTAGAACCTCTTATTAGGTTCTCACTGCACTCACCAGAACGTCTTGTGAGGACGGACACAAATAGAGCCACCCAGCAGTCATCTTGGAACAGTGACAGCACAGAAGACCACATACAGAGCTGTCCCTGAAGACCCACCCTTCTGTGAGTGTAAACCCCCTCCCCCAATCATATACCCAAGAAGATCTGCCAGAGTCCAAGGAAGACCTCACCTCATCACACTGTGTGACCCGGTGGGTGATGGCCTTCAGTTCGGCCATGGCCTTCTCATCCTGGAAGTCATAGGGGAAAGCCTCTGTCCACTCCTTTAACAGCTGTACAATCTTGGCTGAGAAGGACTTCAGCTTGGC
Organism: Mustela lutreola; assembly: GCF_030435805.1. Classification (NCBI taxonomy): domain Eukaryota; kingdom Metazoa; phylum Chordata; class Mammalia; order Carnivora; family Mustelidae; genus Mustela; species Mustela lutreola. The sequence goes on from NC_081293.1 coordinate 37,344,105, forward strand.
CTGGGGCAGCAGGGCATAGAGTGAAGTCACCCCCCAGAGCAGGCAAGAAGATGACAAGTGATAGAAACCTCCCCATCTCCCCCACCCCCAATTACCGCCTGCAGGACCTGCCCTCCCCCGTATTGGGGTGAGGTTAGGCAGGGCATCCCCCACCCTGTCCACCTATGGTTTTCTTATAACTGCTATGTTTCATATTCCCCTTAGTTCAGCTCTCTTTCACTTAAATCCATTTTCAAAAAAATTTGTCCTTTCACCACGACATGGTAAACTAGTTTCCTTTGCTGTAATTAGAAGTTGCCTATTTAAAACAACAACGAGAACCGAGTAAAATTATTAAAAATGAGAGTCTCTCGCCTGTCCCCCTCAGTTAAAAGCTTCATCTGAAGCACATCTGAAGCTAGGAAGGGGCGTAGACACTCAGAGGCATCCCTCTCCTGACTACAGGTCAGTAAAGATGGGCGGGCCCCCTGCTGTTGCCCTCGGTCCACACATGTAAGGCCTGAGGTGGGTGTCCCAAAGGCGTGGGGCTGTCCCAGCCGGTCCTCAGTGCCCAGCCCCACACTGTCCCACTGAAATGACCACATGTGCCCACATCCCTTCTGTGCCCACCATGGTTCCTCCTCAGCACTGACCAGCTCCCTGCCTGCCTGTACTTGCCCAACCTGGATGGTTCTTGCAGCCCTGTAGCAACTCATCCCCACATCTTTTTGCCAACATCTGCCCCACCCCTGCTGAGCTGCCTCCAGCCTGCCTGATCCTGGCCACATACCCAGCTGGTTCCCTCGCAGTGGTGTCTCATGCCCTCCAGAGCCTCTCCTAGCTGGCCGCTCACTCCCTGCAGCCAGTCCTCCTCTCCAGAGCCCAGTGCTTGTGGCATCCAGAAGGCCTTGAGGACACTTCCCCCAGATGACCACAGCACCCCACACTCAGGAGCTAGAGCCTTGAACTCAGTGGCCCTGCAGTGCATGTCACCACGAACAAGGGCTGGCAGGCTCACTCCAGGCTCCTCTCACGCTCCTACTGTCCCCACACTGACCTTCCGCCTATAATTTCCTCTCCCTGCCCACCCGACTTGGCCTTATTTCCACCTGTCTCTCCAGGAGCCTTTCCTAATCCTGTGTGATCAGTGCCTGTCTCCTTGCACCCTGGGACGGCCTCCTCTAATGAGGAGACAGTTCAGAGGCCTGTGCTGCAAACCCACAGGGACAGAAGGCCTGGCCTTGTGGAGGGAAGGTAGAGGACAAAGTCAGCAGCAAACGGGGGCAGGATGTGCTCTGCTGCGGCCCAGACTTGGCCCTGCCGGCGCTTGGACTGCATGCCTACCACCCCGTCTCCTGCACCAGACTGGGCTTCTAAAAGCCTCATCTGAAGCACATGCCTCAGCTATCCTGGCTACCCAAAGCCTGCCTCAGTCAGAAGAGACAACAGGGGCAAAGAGCCCCATTGAAGTCACTGAAAACCACTGTGAGCAGGAGTCGGCCTGAGAGTGCTACCAACTGACACCCACCCAGAGTGGGCTTTTCTACCAGCTGGGGGAGGCCCGACGCTGACCAGGATTCCTGGCACGCTGTTGGCTATGGCCCTTTCCTGGAAAGAGGTGGGAGTGCCCAGCAGGTGCAGTTACTTTCAGCATCCCATGAAGAGTGCTTGGCTCTGTGTGCTCCCTGTGCCCCATGGTGAGCCATGCCCTGGGGTGCCAAGGGATGCCAAGGGGGCCAGACACAAGCCAACCTTGCCCAGACCGGGAAGGCCCTCTGCTGGGCTCAGCCAGACCTGTCCTGCCAGCTGGCTCCGAACATGCTTCTCTTCCAAGTGGGAGCTGGGGGCACAGAGATAGGTAGCCCCCCCATCAGCACCCGTTACCTTCTCAGACCCTGTCTCCAGCTGCTGCCTCTGCTCCAGACAGATCTGCCCCACACGGGCCAGCAGGTCATGAGGAGGGATGAAGACCCGGGAGCTCAACAGAAATGTAAAGATGTATGTCCTCTAAAGAAAAGAGACAAGGAGAGAGAATGAAGACTAGGTCAGGCCTGGTGTGACCCCCACCCCCCCGCTACCCAGGTATGGTCAGAGCCTGTCCCGCCACCTCCCAGGCCTGCAGCCACAACTTCTGCGTAGTTTACTGCACCTTGAATGCCCTTCCTTTTCTCTCACTGCTACCCAAGTCCTGCCCCCGCAACCCCGACCCTGGCAAGACACAGATCAAATCCCACTTCCCGGAGGCTTCCCCTGACAAGCTCAGCCCCAGCAGCCCTGCTCTGCTAAGATTTTCCCCCACCCTCTATCCTACCCCACGATGGGAGAGAACACCCAAGCTTGGATGTTGGTGGGATTCTCCCAATCTGTGTGAGCCTATAGCCCAGTCCACAGTGCTCCCAGGGCCAGGCTCCAAGCGTGCATCCTCCAGATTGTCACTGACCTTGCCCCCGACGGAGGCCAGTCGGGGGAAGGGTGGGCCATCTTGGAGCTGGCACCCAGCAATAGGGGACTGCTCCAAGCAGTCACTAACCAAACTGTGGACCTTATCTCCTCCTGGCACACCAAGGCCCCTCTGTCCCACATCCTATGCCCTTGTCACTGGGCCGTGTAGTACACTTTGAGGGGTTCTCATGATTTGAACTAAAAGGGAGCAGGGCCCAGGGTTTTCTGAAGCATTTTGTCTGACACCAGTCAGCACCTGTGAGCTCTCCACATCGGCCCGGCCTACAGACAGGTTGGACTTGGGAGGAGAGAAGCTCCTTGGAACTCTCCTGGGGATTCTACCCCTACATGGTTGCTGCAGGCTGGGGGGCCTACCACCCTTCACCCCCACTCTGGGCCCAAAGAGGCAGGTCTTCATGACAGTCCAAAGCAGGCTGGGCCATGTTTGCTGAGAGCACAGGTCTTGTGGAACAAGACTCAGGACTCAGAACCTCAGGCCCTCATGCAGCCTTCAGAGGCTGATGGAGAAAACTCTCCTGGGAACAGAAGAGTTTCCTCTAACCTCCCCCCGTCATATCGAATGTCCTGTCCCCAGACTGTGACACATGGGTGCTGAGGGATCCCAGCTCGTCGGCAGCCCCCTCCTAAACAGATGGCTCAGACGTGTGATGATAGTCACCCAAACATCACACCTTGGAGTTCTTAGCCAAGGCAAGAAGAGCACACAGGGAGGAGCCCTGTATTTCTGAGGAGCACACAGATCTGCTGGTGTGCTCGCATCCCCAACTGCACACATACATGGGGCAGAGGCAGCCAGGGAAGGCTGGGGGAAATCCAGGAACTCGGCAGATGAGCTGGCGCCCCACCGGGCTCACCAGCCCTACTCTTATGCTCCACTGCCCCTTCACATTCTCCTGGGAAGCAGGCTGTGACCCCGGGACAGAGCGCTTGGGTGACAGCAGAACTGGGGTTGGAGGGGCCAGCCCCTGGGAGGTTCATGCCCTGCCCCAGACTTCTCCAGGGCCTCGAGGCCTCTCTCCTGGCCCTGCCACCTGGCCCTCAGCTGCCGGGTCTGCACCACCAATACCAGCCCCCGTCTAGCTCTGGGAGGGTTTTCAAGTGGGATGGAGTGGACAGAGCCCCTGGAGAGAGGTGGGAGGCGCGACATGTTGGGGGTGTGGGACAGGAACACCTAGAAGCAGAGTTGGCTCCAGCACCAGTAGATACAAGCTGGAGAGTGGAGGGGGGACACTTCCTCCCCAACCTCCCAGGCAACAGTGTCTGACTTGCCAAGGCCAGTGAGCACAGTTCTGCCCTCAGGAGGGAGGCGGCAGCAGCCTTTCAGCTCGACCCTCCAAAGGGAGCCAGCAGGCCCAACACCACTGCTGCTAAGAGATGCCCCCTGTCTGAGGCAAAAGGGAAGCCACAAAGAGAACTCTTTCTAAGAATGTACCGATGACATCTTGAAATGAAGAGGGAGGATTTGAGTTGCTGCTGAAGGTCAGTCCTACCCATGCACATGTGCTTTGGGGTCTGCATGCTGGCCAGGCATGGCAGGGCTGTCTCCCTTCTTTCTGAACTATGGCAGTTCTTGCACAAAACAAACTTCCCAGCTCAAGGACAGGACACATGCTGTGCGGACTCTTAACAGGATCCCAAGATACCAGCCTTACCCCTTAGACTCCTCTTCCTACCTGAGGACCCTGTCCAGAGCTCAAATCCCTGTGCCACCCCCTTCTGTATCTGCTTCCTTGTGCCATCAAAGCCCTCTCCCAGCTGTGCACGTTCAACAGGGAAGTCACTGCAGGTTCCTCTCCCCTAGGGGCAAGGAGAGCTGAGGATCCCTGATGCCTGCCCCTCCCCTGCTCTGGGGCTCCCTCCCCACCCCAGAAGCAACCTCTCCTAGAACCTTGGTGGCCCCCCAGCAGTCCCACCCACCTCCAGGGCCTAGACACTCACATCCGGGTAATAGTCCACTGTGGGGACCAGGTGCTCCATCAAGGCCTCAAGGGATCCAGAGATGAGGCGTCCTTCTTGGAAGACGAGGTCCCCTGAGCTGCCGGCCCCACTTCCTCGCTCCCCCATGCCGGGCTGCACCTGTCCACTACAGCTGGGCCCAAGTATGCTGGAGAAGACGACAGATGTCTGGGGCATAGTTTCCTGGGAAAAAGAAAAAGGTATCACAGGCCCTCCTCCTCCCAGTCTGCATCCTGAGTGTGTGCAGGGGCACAGTGCGAGCCCCAGCAGGGCCAGGAGGGGCACCCCACCCAAGGGTGGATAATAGAGTTCAGCTCGGGTGGGCAGACAGGCTCTTCGGCAGCCCGCCAGCCACTGGTCTGATAAATGTTTCTGCAACACCTGCTCTGTGCATACCAGGCCTCACTGCTGGAGCCGAGACACACAGAACGCTGCTTCCTGGGGTTACATTCCAGTAGAGGAAGAGAAACTATGGAGGAGAACATGAAGCAATGTAGGGGTGGTCAAGGCAGTCTCAGGTAAGGTACCATTAGACTGATGGTAACCATAGACTGATAGTGTTAGTCATGCAGCATCCTACAATAAAAAGGAACATTCTAGGCAAAAGGGATAGTAGGTGCCAAGGTCCTGAGGCGAGTGTATGTTGAAGGGAAGAAGTAGAGAGAACAGGCTGAGGACAAACAAACCAGACTATGCACAACCAGGGACTAGGGGGCCATGTGCTCTTCCTCTGAGTGAGACAGGACACAGGGCGACTCTGAGCACAACAACAACCTGACTCAGAGTGAAGGTCACTATTTCTGCTATGTGCAGACCAAGTGAGGGAGGGATCTGAAAACCAATTGGTGGGTTTTGCCATATTCCAGGAAGAGACTGCTGAAGTCAGGTGGTAGCAGAGGAGGAGAGCAGGGTTGACACTGGATGCTGTGAAGGATGGCCTTGGGCCTGAGAACTGACCAGCATGGGGAAGAGCATGAGGGCAGGTTCTGGGGAAAGACCTGGAACTTGCTTTTCGACATGCTGAATTTGAAACGCCTATTAGATATATGTGTCAGCAGCCTGGGGTTGCTCAGTGGCCCCCCAAACTGGGGCCACTCACAATGGCCTGGCATGACCAGGAGGATGAGGGCGCCCACCTCCCACTGCAACACAGCCTCTAGGGGAAGTCTTCCTGAGGCCTAGGAGAGTCTACAGCCCTCTTGGGCCTCAGTTTCCCATTGCCCACGGCAGCTGTGCCTGGGAGGTGCCACGTGGGGATCAGTGAGGCACACTGGCCACGAGGCCTCGAAAGCTGGTGCCCCATGAGTTCTCTCCCTCCTGCAGCTGAGAGGCCTGTGCTACTGGCTTGTCCCACCCTCACCCCGCGTAGAGGACAGGAATGGACAAACGGGCACCTTCCTGTGCTAGCTCCCGTGTCTGGTGAACACCAGCCAGCAGGCACACGGCCCGGCTCCCACCTCTCCAGGCAGCTGCACGGCCCCACCTCCAGAGCGCTGGAGGCTGCCTCCCCATACACCCTCCGTGGGCTTCCCGGTGCTCACCGCCGCTGCTGCTGCTTCTCCAGCCCTGGTCTGCTTTCTGACCCAAACTGGGGCAAGCTTCTAAGCCAATGTGGCCTCAGTTTCCCCACTGTGCGAGCAAACGGTAATCATGATTATTTTTGTCATGATACAGCCCAGGGCCAGTGCGCTCCAAGGTCCACACAATGAGATCCGACTCCCAGCCTACAGCCCATCAGCCGAGCTTCACATGCGAAAAAGGGCGCTCCGCCCAAATAACGTAGGCTAAGGCCAAACACCTGAAGGGTGCCTTAGAATTCTCAAAAAATCTTCTGGAAGGAGAGTAAGAGCTCAAGGAAAGCCCGAGGGATTGAAATGCTCTTGGTCCCTAGGCTCAGCTGCCCCACCTGGGACACGTCTTCAGACTCACAGAACACACCCCTCAACACACATTGGAATGCACATTCTCAGGCCCTGCCCCAGACCCGCCAAGTCAGAAACGCAGGCCCGGTCCTTGATCTGTGTCTTAGCAAGCCATCTTGGGGGCTGCCCAAATCCATGTGTCTTAGGCAGCCCCCTGCCCATGGCCCAGGAGTCCTCACCCTGCTCCTCCCCCAAGGATCCTCAGCCTCACGGGGGGTCTCAGTCCTCCAGGGCACCCCACCCACATCCAGACCAGACCAGACCAGACCAGCAAGCCACGGAAGGAGCTACCAGGAAAGGCACATCCCTTTGGCTTGGGGTGGTAGCCCTTCCTTCAGCAGGCTGGGCTCAGGACCCCATAACTGAACTTCCCAACTGCATGAGATCCTGTATTGCCATCGCTTCTCGGCCTTTTGGCTAAGATCAAGTGTGGAGATCCTGTATTGCCTATTTTTCAATGACATCAACAAGAGTTTACATAAACGCACAGAAACACGTGGCCGTCCACCACCACAGACCAGTTACAGAGTTTACCGCAAGGGACCTGGAGAAGGAGACTTTCATTTTCCATTCTACACATTTGTAAGCTATTTGGTAACTTGTCTAAATGGTACATTCATTTTGTCATTTTTAAAATAACTTCATTTTCTTTACTATAAAGAGGCTGAGTTTGGAAATCAGCCCTTTTTATAAAGCCACGTTAGAGAGTCTGAAGCCCAGGGCTGGGCCTGTGGATAGAGCCACAGCCACCACCACGAGTCCCCTGAGAAGGCAGGCTTTGAAGCAAGGGCCTGGAACCCACTCAGACAGCAGGGAGCTGTAGGGTCCACGCCAACATCTCCCCTGCCCAGGGACCAACCGGGGATGCTCCCTGCCTACATGTACTCCTCTCTCCCTGAGCTCAGGGGTCCCGGGGGGCCACTCAGCCCCTAACAGAGCCCGCACCCCAGCCATGAGCACTGAGGGGTCTCCAGGTGCAGCGCCAACTGGGCAAAGAGAGCACCCTTGGGTTTGAATCCCACTCTGCAACAGCCAGCTCCTTGCCCTTGGCCAAGTCTAACCCACCTCAATTTCCACAGCCATTGAGTGGGGATGAGGACCACCCCTGCCAAGCCCTCTACCTGCCCGGCATTTCCGCTGGCCACCCCACCTGGCCTCCTCTGTTCTTGCACATGGCGTCCTCTTCTCCCTTCCCAGCAGAGCAGGAACTGCCATCAGTGGCCATACTCCTGTGTGTCCATTGTCCCCGACCCGCCCCCTTCTCAAGGAAGTGCCCCTCCGAGTGGCGCCCCCGGGATCTGGGCTCCTGTCTTGGGCAGGGGAGTCACAGCAAAAGCACTATCATAATAAGAAACAAAGCCCAGACTGAGTAGGTCCACTGAGTAGGTCCATTGGTGTCAATGACACCAATGCTAGCACTGAATCATCTCGTTAATCCTCATAAGGACCCTCACAAAACCCATTATTCTCCACATGCTGCAGATGAGGACAAGGCACAGAAGGATGAAGTAACCGGCCCGGATCACGCAGCTAGATGGTGGCAGTGCCAGGATGGCCACAAAGGCAGCCCAGGAGACCTGACCCTGAGCTTGGCCTGGCCACTGGGAGCTCTGTCAGGATCCTCAACCTCTCAGAGCCTTCCTTTCCCTACCCATGGAATGGGCACAGGGTGTGCTACGTCCGAGACTTGCTGGGAGGATGCAACGGGCACCTGTGGAAAGTGCTGTACGCGAGACATGCTCTCCCCTCCCCACCCCGGAGGAGCCAACTCCCACAGACCTGCCTGCTCGGCACCCCCACAGGGCTGCCCAGGACACACAAGCGCCGATTGTTCTAGACACGCAGGACCCCAGAGGCCTCAGGGCCTCAGGGCCGTGCAGGCCCCACTCTGCACGGACGCTCTCAGGCCTGTGCGGTGCCCGACCAGGACAGCAGCACCACCAGGGAACTCGTGGGCAGTCCAGAGCCAGAAACCACCCGTTCTCGGGAGTTCTCGATCCTCTCTGAAAGCAGCTGGGCTCCAAGCAAGGTCCACCCGGCAACACCTACGTCCCGCGAAAACACAGCACGAGTTCCAGCCCCAGCCTGGCGCCTTGGAGAGTGTTTGCCTGCGGGGAGGAGAGTCTGCCTCCCCAGGGTCAGCCCTGTGGCCTGAGCCAGAAGCACCCAGAGCTTCACGCAAACCCCCTGCCCACCCCACCACCCAGCAATCCTGACTTACGTGGCTGGGGGTGCTGCCGGGCCAGGGCAGTTTTCACCAGTTCTTCCAGGTGAAAATGGGAACAGGGGGTACAGGGAGCCTCTCGCTCCCCTCGGCTGCCATTGGCTACACCCAGACACAACGGGAAGCTACGGACACTGTGGGGAGAGCTCGGGAAGCCTCTTGAGGCCAGGCCCAGCTCAGGAGAGGACGGAGCCTGGGTGGGCCAGCCTTCCACGCCAGCTTCCTTAGGGCCCGAGGCTGGAGCCCGCACTTCCCCCCCCCCCCGCCCACACAAAACAGCAGCCTATTTCCAGGAGGGGGAGACCGACTCACCCCCACCTCCCAACCCTGCTCTGCCTCCTTGCAGCTCTTCCTCCTCTCAGGCCCCGGCCGGAAGGCAAGTGCCCTCCAATTATAGATGCACTCGGCCCACAGGCAGGTCCAAGTGATTCTCCACATCCCAGGTGGGTGCAGGGGCAGCCCTGGGGCTGGTCCCAGGTGCAGGCGGGAGAGACCTGGCCCAAGAGTAGGGGCAGCAGCCACGGCCCAGCGCTTGCCTGGCCCGCGCAGGCTTTACTTACTTTACTTGCTCTCTGGGGGCATCTATGGAGGAGTCCTGCCTGCACCTGGGCCCCAAGTTTCAAAGACAGTCGGGGATCCACGGTGCTGGGGTGCAGGGGACAGGAGAGAGGCAGGGCACTGCTCCTGCCCTGCAGAGTGGAACCGCCGTGCCTGGCATGGGATGGGGGCAGGTAGGGAGGGCCGGCCTGGCCGAGGCGGAGTCCTCACGACCCTCTGCAGTGTCCAGGAGGCTTCGCCTTTGACCTCTCCATCTTTCTGCCCCTTCCCGGGGCTCCCCCACCACTCTGCTCCATCTGGCATGTCTGCTGCTGCTCCCCAGAAAAAGAAGTGGCTACAGGGGGGTCCTGCAGCTACCCCTGCTCCAGGGCTCACTCCTGCTCCCCCTCCATGGTCCAATAAGGGACATGACCTTGGGAAAACCCAGTCTCCTTCAACTCCACTCCTTGAGTGCTCCTTGTCTACACCCCGACCCGTGACCATCCACCCGCACCTACCCACCCAGGTCCTTTCATTGGGCTTCAGGTCTGGGACCTTCTGTGTGAGAGTCCAGAACGGCGTCAGGAGACACATCGGCTAGAGGACAACAGGGAAGACTGTGAGCTGCTCAGAGACTCGCTTCCCCTGCTGTCAGCTGGGTAGACAGCTTCTTGCCCCACCTGCCTGGCAGGGTGATGGTCAGGGCTGGATGAGAAAATGGAAGCCAGCACTGCCAGGAGTGGAGCTAGATGCCACCATGGACCGCCGTCTCTGTGTCTGGCCTCAGTGACACCGAGTGGCCAGTACTGGCTGCCACCACTTCGAACCTCCAGCCCCTGGCCAGGGCCTCACACCCTCAGCAGGCCACATGCCTCTTGCCCTCAGCTGCAGGATCTTATTAAGGCCACATTCTGCACATCCGTCCCGACCCCACGCACAACCCAGAATTCAGTGGGGACCAGCTTACACCCCAGGGGTGAACTCGGATCAACGGGTCATGGGAGGCAGAGTCAATTCCCCTTCCTCAGTCCAGAGGGACTGTTGGAGACACCAAAGTTTTACAGAACCTCTCCAAAGACATCCAGTGAGATGGACTCCTTTCAGAAAGCATCCCGCGTGTCCATGCGCTCCCCGCTCCTTCCCTCCTGTTTCCCTGGGACCATATTCCCCAGTACATGCTGGCATAGAAGTTATGGCTCAGGCTCAGAGAAGAGCGTCCGTCTGTCTTGTTTCTGTGCCCCTCGCCAGGACTACAATGGCTGAGCTGATGGGACAGGGCACTGGTCCCTGAACTTCACAGCAGGGTGGGCATGCAGGAGGTTTCTGGTGCAGAACAAGGGCTCACAGGCAGAACCAGGCCATCGCAGCACAGAAGGTAAACCCCATTCTCTGGGCTCTGCTCGGCCGAAGGACTGCCTGCACCTGGTCCTGGATGCCAGGGGGCTTCCCGCGGGGTACGGTCTGGAGCTCTGCATCCGTGCAACTCGGACCCAAGGCCCCGTTCAGCTGACTCAGCCTAAGTAGTTCACTTCTGGGTACCCACAGCTGCCCCGCCTCTTGCACGCTCATACACACACACACACACCCTGACAAAAGCATCAAGAGCATGGCCAGAGGGCCCCCCAGCAGCGGGGGGGTGGGGGGGGAGGACAGCACAGTAGGTGGGGGCAGTCTCAGAAACTTGTGGAGACTGAGGAGAACCCAAGCAGCCCCAGTGCCCCCAAGAGACCAGCTAGAGATGGGGAAAAGGATTTTTAGGAGGTTTCTGTAGATTATGAATCAAATTCCCTCTTGCAGCCTCTTTAAGAAACCTCAGCTAGAGATGGAATTGCCACTCACTGCCATGGTGTTTCCTGATGGGGCGTTTACACACGAGCCTGGCAGGGTCCATGCCCCTCCCTAGGGCTGCAAAACACACAGGGGGGCATCTGCGTCTGGCCACACGTCCCCTGGAAGGGACAGGCATGCCCACGTACCTGTGTGCACCTTCTGTGACCTGGAGCACAGTCCTACTTGCAAACTCCAGCGGGGCCCAAGATGGCCTTCACAGACACCACACCCCATTGCTGTCTTCCCCAGAGACCCCCAGGCCTCTGGGAGCTGCAGCTCTGACGGAGGCCCAGATCTTTCTGGGCCAGGGCCTCACTACGAGACCCAGAGCCTGCTGTGGGCAGCCAGGTAGTCCGCACACTGTGTGTCCCATACACCCCTGTCCGCCCAGGCCTCGTTAAGGGTCACCCTCCCCCACCCCCCCGCAAGCTTTTCCTGCTTCCTGTACTGAGCTCCCCAGCAAGGCCGGGGGAAGCCTGACACTGCCCCACGGGCTTGTAAAACATTCCCACAGCGGAGGAGCTGACGTCGTCACAGTTTACTTGAACATACTCAGGGAGGACCCTGACTCTAGAGAAAAACTCTATAAAGGACCCTGAATCTAAAGAAACATCCAGTCACTGCAGTATCCATGCACTGAGCCATCCGTGTTCACAGCTGTCCGGGCAGCCCCAACCACCTTCCTGGAGATGGCCATGTGCCCACCTGAACCCGCCCTCATCTCCAGCCTCCCAGCCCTAGAGGGAGCCTCCAGTTCACTGCTGGCCCGCGCCCCCCAGCGGCTTCACTCAGAGCAGCCAGATGTGGGCGGAGCCTCATCCCAGGAGGGGCCGTGGCCCATCCCAACGCTGAGCTCCCCACACCAGCTCTGTCTCCCAAGCCCTGTCCTGGGACTCCACCCCGACCCAGGGCATCTGCAGGAAGCAAGCACTTCCTTCAGCCCCAGAGGAACTAATGGAGGAACACGAAAGATAACCGGCTGACCTCAGCCAGAGCCAACTCTGCCCCAGCCGAGAGTGGGGACAAGCACCCATGGAGGGGACAGTTCCCTGCACAGCAGGACAAAAGTAGTGTCAGGCCTCCATTTGACTCTGAAGGGGCGGACTGGGGTAGGTTCCCAGAGCAGTCAGAATTTTAGGACTCCTTCCAGATGGTGGAGTCTGCAGTTCTGGAAATTTCTGAGACACACAGAAGCAGGGATAAGCTTTCCTTTAACTAATCGTCGGGTGTTTGTCATCAGGAGTTGGAGCCCAGCCATAGGCTGGGCATCACACATCTTACTGCAATGCCCCCTAACCCAGGGGGTGGCACAGAGACACCCACGTTTCAGATGAGAACACCTGTGTACTGGTGCCCAGGCAGGTGGCGATGACTACGTCTGCCCCATAGCCCTGCTCCTTCTCAGGACTGTCATTTCTGCTCATCAGTGGCCCTGACTGGGACATGACCCCCAGCGTTGGGTGAAGGCTGAGACCCTCGCCCTGGACATGTGGATGAAGGCCCACTCCGACGGCATTCTGCATATAATTCCAGGGACTGATGGGGTACCAGAAGTTCCTCCACTGATGTGAGGTTGAGAATCCCAGCTTCCTGGAAAACGGGGACAAAAATGGCCTTCGGGGCCCAGCCGGCATGAGTCCCCAGGGGCGTACCAGGAGGCAGAAGGGGCCCCGCCGTCCTCACCCCTGCCAGGCTTTGCCAGGGATGCTTCTTTCGGAGGCAGCACGTGGGCTTCTATTTTTTAACCTACTCCACAAAAACGAAGACTATTTTTAGCTCAGCAAGCTGCAGGGCATCACAATTAGCAACTGAAAATTACACATCTTGCCAGTCTCCCCTCTTTTGGCTGGAGGAGAAAGAGAGACAGAGAGACAGGAGGGGAGGAAGGGAGGGAGAGAGAGAAAGTGCTCCTGGAGGGAGCTGGGTACCAGCCCTGTCACCCCACCCTGGCGGGCCACTTAATTGAGAGGGCAGCCTTTGGCACAGATTTCAGAATAAGTGCATCCAGTGAGCTATCTTATTCCATCCCAGTTCCAGAAAAATCCAGCCTTGGTGGGAGCAAGTGGGAACCCCATTCGCACTCAAGAGGCTGCAACTGGGGAGAAAATCTTGCTGGCTACTTGGACCAGGGCCAGAGACCCACAGAGCCCCAGCTCTGCTGGGGAATGTGGGGCAGCCAAGGTTAGGCCAGGCCCCCATCACCCTTCTAGGGTTGTCTACTTCCCTAAAATCATTTGCCCTGTGGTGTGGTAAGAGGTGGGGTGTCTCACAGAACCCTCTCCTTGCCCACCCATCCACCCATCCATCCATCCATCCATCTACAAATGTTACCAAAGACCGGCCTAGACCCTGGGGATCCACCAAGGGGCCCCCATGGGAGCAGACTGTGGCCACCGTGCCTGACCATCCACATAAATGGGTGAGCTGTCACGGGTCTGACAGGGACAGAGTGTGGGGACCGAGCAGATGGGGACCTAACCAGGTTGAGAGATTGGCCTCTAAAGGAGGCTTCTAGAAAAGGAAGTGGAGAGGGAAGGGCTAGTGCCAAGGTCTCCAGGCCCCAAGACCTACCAGCCCTACCATCCCACTGGTTCCCTGGAAATCTTCCCTGAAGCATGTCTGGCTTGCTCACTTCCAAACAAATATTTCCTGATTCTCTTTCAGCCACATTAAATGTGGCTCTATGGAGATGCCTGGGTGGCTCAGTCGGTTAAGCCGCTGCCTTCGGCTCAGGTCATGATCCCAGGGTCCGGGGATCGAGTCCCGCATGGGGCTCCTTCCCGGGCAGGGAGCTTGCTTCTCTCTCGGCCTCTGCCTGCCACTCTGCCTGCTTGCGTGCATGCGCTCTCTATCTCTCTCTCTCTCCCTCTCATTGACAAATAAATAAATAAAATCTTCAAAAAAAAAAAAAAATGTGACTCCACGCCGGGCTGCCGCGGGCAGGGTGTCCTCCCTGCCTTCCTCCCCTGCCTACATGGGAGACTCTTCTGGCATTTGTCCAGGACGAATCACCCCACCAGCAAGCTCTCCTGGGATCTGAAGGTGACCCCCATGGGGTGCAGACTGGGGAGAGGAATCGGCTGAGAGGAACCCTCCCTTTACACAGCAGAGAAATGTAAGTAGGAGGTTGCAAGACAAATCCAGCCTGTAGATGAAATGCTTGTTGAAATGCATGCCCTCCCACCACGAAGCACAAGGCCAGACCAAGGCCTCAGCTCCCAAGCAAGACAGGTCCGGTGGCAGAGACAGGGCCACCTTAGTTTCCCCATCACCCTACTAAATGTCCCCTATCCTGTGACCCTGCTGTTTCCCAACTCATTCCACAGACCAGAAAATGGCAGCAAAAGCTGGAGGGCCCCAGTGGACACACAAGCCACCGAACCATGGCTCCGCAATCCAATCTTCATTGCAGGGTGGCGGGGGAGGGGGAGAGATCCGGAGGGCTCCCCCAACCCCGGATCCCACTAACTGGCAGAAAAATCCAAGCCAGAGAGCCCAGCCTAGCCGGGAGCAGTCATGTGCCAGACCCTTGGGCTGGCTGGGGGGCTGGGGGAGGTGGGGACTGCTGGAAGCCTGGCCCTGGGGACACCGTGCCCACAGCCAGGGAGTGGGGAGAGGAGGGGTTGCGGGGGGTCTGAAGGGAGACAGAGGGAGGAGGATTACCCGGCCCAAGTACAGCCACCTGCCCTCTCTTGTCCTCCCTGCTCTGCCCAACTCTCTAATGCAGCTGTCATTCATGACAAGCTCCGTGTCCCTCCCTCTTTCACCTCTCCTTCCCCCTCCGGGTCCTGAGAGGTAAGGCTGCTTCCCTGCACTGGGAATTCAAACCCTCTCAGGCGGCCTCCATCCCCACTTGGGGCCAGGTGGCGCTGGCAGCTCTTCGGGCAGACGGCCCAGTGACCTACCAGTGGCCAAGCTCTTGGGGCCCCATCTGCAAAGGGCACAGATAACTCCTGCTTTAGAGAGTCCGCTTGCTTAGCTCACAGTCATTCCTGTAGACTCCAGCAGGTACAAGAGCTCCCGAGAGCCAAGACCCCACAAGCCTTACGTTGCTCCGGCCCCAGGCCAGCCATCTGGCCCAGGGGGGCTAGATCCTGGGCCACTGGGAAGCAGCTTCCTCTGGGCCTGCTGCCCATCCACCTCCAGCTGCTCCCCCCAAAAACAGAGGACCACCCCCAATAGCAGAAGGGCACAAGCAGCCCCCCGCCTGAATTCAGACACCCTGAAGGCAGAGACCTCCCTACCTGGGAGTTGTTCTCACCTCCCCAAACCCCAGCTCTCAGATCTTCCTAACTTTGAGCTGAAACGTGTCTCCCTAAAGCGCCAGAGAACCTGGTCCTGTCTGCGGGGGCCACGTGCCGCAAGTATTTGGGGTCTGGCAGCAAGCAGGAGATGGGCATCCCGCGGACTGGCAGTGAGGTCTGACCACTCCACGAGCTGAGGCCACCCTGTCCTCTGTGAAAAACCAGCAGCTCCAATACCGATTTCATGGGTGGCAGTAAGCACACTACGAGGCCACCTTGCTCAGGACGTGTGCGGTACCTGCTAAACTGGGTGGACTTGTCATCAAATTTACCTGCTGCCTTCCTAGACACAGATTATGGGGGCTGGTGCTGTCCTCTCCCTGACACCACCTCTGGGGTCCCTTCACCTCCCCATGCCCAGGACAGCAGCGGGCCCCTCCTGGCCACCAGAGAAAGTGGACAGAAGCTACTTCCTGCTTCCAGGTGAACAGATCCACTAACCTGGCAAGTGGGGCTCAGAGCTGGCTCTGGCCTCAGGGTGGCTGCTTGGCCCCCGCCCCAGGTGCGGGACTGGCAGGGGTGACACACCCCTGTGCATGGGTCCTCAGCCCGCCCTCCCTCTGCACCACCATGGGCTTTCCGGCAGGGAGGTCCTTGGGAGGACCTGGCTGGTCCTATCCCTGCAGGCTGGGCCTCGGGAGTCCCCTGCCACTCCCACCTGTCTGGCAAGGGAGGACAATCTTTTACATGAACCCAGCTTACCTTCCTGTCCCCTGCAGACCTGGCGGGGACGTCCTGGGGCCTGGCGGAGGGCCGCAGCCGGACTCCAGCCAGGAGACGACTGCCATGGGAACCAGAGCCAGCCAACACCTTGAGGGGCAAGGCCTCCACAAAGGCCCAGCCTAGGGACGATGCTGATAATTAAAGGTTTGTTACAGAGGCACGTTCTATTTTTTTCCCCTTCTGAATTCCTTCCTAGCACCAAATACTATTTGAATTGAGTGAAGGAATCTTGCCATCTCCTCTTCACACTCCTAAATACAAATCCTGCCGAGCCCGGCTTTTTTCCTCGTTTTTTTTTTTTTCCTCCTTCTTTTCTCCTTTTCTGTCCAGTCAGCTTCTTCTGGTGGCCGCTCAGGGGACAAAATGTCATTGTCCACCAATAACCATCCCATTATTGAGCATTGAGAGGCCCGGGGACGGAGCAGGTAGGATTTCAGAGAATCCCTGCCCTTTCCTACAGGGCGGCTGGCTGGCATGCTGGCCTCCCACCCGGGCCACTCAGGGCCCTCAGGGCCGGGGGCGGATGCCTGGGGCCTCCCCGTCCCCAGCCCCTTCTCCTCTGGCCTCCTTCCCCCTTGGGCCCACTCCACTGGATTCCACAGCGGTCACCCCGGCACCCCTGCACGCAGGCGGCTTGGACTCCGGAGGCTGAGCCGGGCGCAGGCTGGGACAGGAGAGTGAGCAAACTGAGATCAACTTGGGAGCCAGTGCTGTCCTCTCTGGGCGTCCTCTCAAGGTGCCCCAAAGGGGAGCAGGGCACAGGTGCCCATGTCTACTGAACTCCCTCCTCTAGGGTCCCACCTAAGGGGCTCCTACTCAGAGCCTGCCTCACACTAGGACTCCACCCATCAAGTAGGAAGAGCCCAAATTCCAGGAGGGTGACAGTGAGGGGACTGCATCAGAGCTGAGGGTCCTTGAGGGGCAGGGAGGCTGGGTCCCTCAGTGTGGATGTGTGGGGTGGGGGACAGGCCGTGGCCCAGACCTTTCCAGGAGTGAGTGTCAGGCTCCACCTCCAAGGCTGCCTGGGGTTGCTGGGGTAAGGAAAAATAAGAACACACGATTCCTTTATTTTTAAATGACATCTAATTAGGCTGAGCAAGGACTTTCCTTTGTGCTTAAAAACAAATAAAAATCAATTTCCTTTACCTGAATTGTTATCCTCCTGGCAGACACCCCCTAGGGGTACCCCTGGGACCCCTCTGTGCTGCAGGAGCCAGAAGCTGAAGGGTTCTGTGTACCGGCCTCGGGGTGGAAGGTGGGGGGTCTCCCAGCTCCCTGCTGGGCCCAGAGAGCCATGGCCTTGTCCGCTGGCCACAGCCTCTTCAAAGGACCAAGACACATATCTTGACCCTCCAGCAAAAAGTTTCCTACTCCCCGTGCGACTTCTCATGGACGCTCCCTTGTACACACCTGCTATGTCCCCTGGCCCAGAACCTGGCCAGCCCCCAGGAATACCAAGGGCACAACAGCCTCCATCCCTCCCCAGGGCAACGCACTTCCCCACACAAGGCACTACACATGCTGTCATCCCGTTTTCCAGAGGAAGGAACAAAGGCTGTAAGGGCTACGTCCTCAAACCAGATCTTACAAGCTCCAAAGTGGGGGCTGAGATCTGAAGCCTGGTGAGTATGACCACCACGATCTAGAACCATGAGCACAGGCTCAGGAGAACGGCAAGCAGGTACAAGACAAAGGCAGGTGGGAGGCAGCAGGCACCCTGTGGGATGGACTCAGCCTGGGCCACGTGGAGCTCCCTGCTTAGAGTATGCAGAGAGGGCCCTGATGAGCACTGTGCTGGGGCTGGGCTGGATCTGGGGGGGCAGGGGGGGATGGTCAGGCCAGGGTCCCAGGGCCAGCCATGCATGTGCCCTCAAGAATCCCTTGCTGGGAGGGATTCAGGACCTTCCTCAGACAGCGCAGCAACCTCACTATCAATGAAACTTTTACAGGAGCTTCTCCCCTGCTGGGCCATCCTGCACCTCTCCACAGCACCCTCCAAGACATTACTAACCACTTTCCAAATGAGGTACAGACCAGGAGGCTAAGGACAGCCGGAGGTCACTGGGGGCCTAGCCACATCTCCTGACTGCAGGCTGGTTCTTTCTGCCAAGGGCTGAAAGGGAAAAGTGAGCAGGAGACTGGGCCCTGCTATGCCCAGAAAATGGGTCACCGGTCCAAGCCCAAGCACAATGCAGTGAGCTCCCCTTCGTGGACCAGACAGCAGAACAACAACTAGAACCTTCTACAATTTCTGACAAGTGGGGGATACCCAGAGACGAGGGGTAGAAAGGAATGAAAATAGCGCAGTGCATTCCCTTGACCCAGGGGTATAGAAGCATGAAGAGACAGTACATGGAAACCGTGCTGTCAAAACAGAAAGCCATATTCTTCCATCATATTTACCTGCATTGTTCACACATCCTATCACCAGTGAAACTCCACAAGAGCCCCCAAACAGAAACACACAGGTGACCAAACATTGTGGACACAACTTAACACAACAGCTGGATACTAATAAAAAAACAATGAACCAAAAAACTCTACCCAGTTGATTGAAAAAACTTCCCTAAATCATATCTGTGTTAAAGAGGCAATCAAAACTCCAGTTACAGACACATCAGAGAAATAACCTTTATAAGAAAACTCCTTAGGAAATTCAAAATGGCCAAAGCTGTTCTCAGAGAAACATTCATAGACTTCGATATATTTTAAGTAAACAAACAAAAAAAAAAAAATGGAAATGAACTCAGCACTGACTCAAAAAGCTAAAAAGAGATTCCAAATAAAACACACCCATAGCAAAGCAAACTACCAGGAGGAATTACGGAAAGATAAATTAGTGTATTTAATGAAATAGAGAGTAGAATTTGCTGATTAAAATCAAGGGCTGATTTTCTTTTGAAAACACAAAATGGGAAGAAAAACTTCTGGCCGTTCTAATCAACAAAAGGGTCGAAGAAAGTGCAGGAGGAAGGAAAGCAGGAGGATGGAAGGGAGAGAATGAAAGGGCAGAAAGATGGTGGGAGGGAGGAGATGCAAAAATACAGCTAATAGGAATGAAAAAGGGAATCTAGCCTCAGAGATGGAGAAGAAGCTTTAGAAGAATCAGCTACATAAATTTGTGCTAAAAGATGTTAGCATTTTAAACGGGGATATTATTTAGAAAATATAAATAACCAAAATAGACGAAAATGCTTAAAACCCCAAAAGACCAATAACCATAGTGCAAATTAAAGTAAGTTGACAACCAACCAAACCGCAGGGAAAAATTAAACCAACTCCTGGCTGAGACAGTTTCTAAAATGAATTATTTTAAGCCTCGGAGAATAAGATAATTTTATATGATATTTAAACTATCTCAACTATGCAATTCATATTGAAAACCCTTCCTATTCATTTTACAAAGCTGACATAACTATGATTTATAAATGTGACAAATCTGTCCCCTAATAAAAAGTACAGATAAATTCTTACTTATGAATATAGATGAAAAGGACCCTAAGCAACTTATCAGGAGAATGAACGCAGAAGCATTTTAAAGCACAATTGAGTCTGACCCAGTGGGATTTATTCCAGAAACATGAGGATGATTTAGCTCAGGAAAGCTAATAAGTCAACACATTAATAGGTCCAAGGAGGAAAGGAATTTGATGATCTTGCTAGATATAGGAAAGCTTTCAATGAAATTTAATATCCATTCTTGGTGGACTGTCTGGGCAATTAATGAAAGAGAAGAGTATTCTGTTCATGACGAAGAGTATCTATTGGAATTTAGAGCCAATTTCAGACTTAGTACAACATTAGAGGCCTTCTCATTAAAATGAAGATCAAGCCAAGGACAACTGCCGTTATTAAATGTCACTTTACCCCTTTCAGAAAACACAATACGATAAGAAAATAAATAAAAGATACATTAGAAATGAAGAGCTAGAATGTTCCTTATGTGCAGATAATCTGATTAATTTCTGAGGCTTTCTAGAAGCCAAACTGAAAATCTGTTCAAACTAGTAAGAGAGAGTTCACTTATCAATTATTTAACAAACATTTTTTAAAAATGAATAGCTTACCTATCTACCTCCCTTAGGTACAGGTACAAGTGTCCCTGTCCCCAAAGATATCCCCACTCAGTCTATGTGGAGCAGGGGCTGTGACGCTCACTCGAGCAGCAGGAATAGGGAGAGGTGTACCTCCCAGCCCTGCAGGTGTCCCAGCCTTTAGCCAGGGACACAACATCCATGCAGGTCAGCCACCTCTGTCAGCTACCTGGCCCACAACATGCTTTCCTGACCACACACCCGTAATCCATACCATTGTGCTCTCTGGGCCGGGCACTGCTGGTTTCCAGCCTCTTCTGGGAACCTGCCAGCCCTCTTCTAAGGACGTTGCTCACAGCCCTAGTGCTCACGGAAAGGCCAGGCTCTGGGATCAGTTAGTCCCAGAATGAAGGTCAGCTCCTCCTGCTCCTGGTGCTGCCACAGCCTTTGACCTTGGAGACCCGGTTTCCACGTGTCTTCCTGGCATAGCGACCTCTTAAGGGTTAAGGGAGACCCAGAAGCTGGCCCCGGGGGTCCTCTGACTCATACTCGCTAGCCCCACCTCAGGCAGGGGGCGGCTGGTGTGGCAGCCACACTGACATTTGGGAAATGCCGTGGGCTTGGCCCCTGGTCAGGCAGGCGGGTATGAGCAGGATGGCGAGGGCGGGATTATTCCACTGGAGGCTGAGGTGCAGGACAGTGGACTTGCCAGAGAAACCCCACATGTGACAGGAGGCCACAGGGCCAGAGTCCTTGTAAGCCCCAGGACTTTTGAGGGGAGAGGGCAAAGAACCACAGCAAAGGTTCTAGAACCCTTTCGGCCCTCAGCAAGTCCTTGGCCCTGGCAGCCCTCTTCCTCCTGAGTCCCCGAAACTCTGGTGCCTTCATGCATATGCTCCCACCTGACTGCTCACCCAAGGGCCCCCCAACCTGTCCTTCTCTGGGAACCCCCCATTGTCCTGGAACCCTCCATGACCCAGCGAGCTTAGTACCTGGCATGGTGGAGGCATCCTGGTCTGGGAGCCACTTCTGCCCCTGACCTCCTAGCTGAACTCAAGTAAGCCAGGTTACTGCGGGCCTCGGGGTCCCCATGTGTAAAACAAGGAGGCAGGACGAAGCGGTCTCCATGGGTCCTTTCAGTCCTCATGTTTGTTCCTTCCTTCCTTCCTTCTCTCACTTAGTCAGCCAACATCCACGAGCCCCTACGGACCTGTGCCGCACACTTGGAAATGGAAGAACCCACAGACCTCAGTATCTGCCAGGGCAGACAGACGTAACACCACAGCGCAGGGCAAACAACTCAGGACCAGAGTCTGCACTGAATGCTGAGGAAGCACAGGGAGGGGTACTAACTGTAGGAAGAAGTCAAGGAGGGCTTCCTGGAAGTGGCGATTTTGAGATGAACTTCCAAGGATGACGAGGGGTTAGGAGAAGGAAGAGCAAGGAGACAGCAGTCCTGACAGACCCAGCCCTCCTCGGTTCACTCACCAGTGGTTCCCTGAAGGAGGGGCGGGGCACAGAAGTCCAGAGGTATGGTGGGTTCAGGCAGCTTCCAGAGGTACCCCAGCTCCAACGTAGGCCATGTCATTTCTGTGTCAAACCCTACCTGTTCCAGAGCATCGCAGGACTCTCTCCCCGAAGCAGCCTACCATACTGCCTAGCCCTTAAAGGCACACCACTGCAGTCCAGTGCTTAGTGGATACAGGACCTGCAGCCAGTGCTGTCCCCAGTACACCTGCCCTTGGCCAGTCCCTGATGCATGCAGCAGCCAGGTCAGCACAAGACCCTGCAGCTACCTCAGCCCACACTGCTGTCCCTTGTGCAGCTCACAAAAAGGGCCCCCACCCCAGCGGGCAGAACCAGCAAGATGGTGGTGTGGGGCCTGGGGCAGGCTGGGCCCAGGGCCAGGCTGTCCTGAGCCAGGAGGCACAGGTGTAGGCAGTATGGCCAGGAGGCAGCAAGGGGCCCACCAAAGGAGCCCTCCATGCCAGACCTCTCCCCAGGCTCCAGCCTGCCCACCCACGGCGAGGTGACATCTCCCCAGGGGATGCCAAGCCACTTCTGCCTCCTGCCCACTCCCAGCCATTCCACGTGCATCCTTTCCCACCTTTTGCTGTGGGCAATGTCCTTCCTGGTGTCAGTCGGCCTCTCTCTGTCCCCAGTGCCACACCTCGGCCCTCAGCAAGTCCTCTTGCTTTACTTCAGAGTGTGTTTGGATCGGCTCTTCTTTTCTCTCCTCCACTGCTACCCCCTGGATATGAGCCCTCCTAACATCCAGCCACCAGTGTCTGGCCTCTGGACACATAGGCGGCTTCCTGCTCAAAGCCATGCCTAGCGCTTTCCTGGTGTGCCCCTCCACTCCACCTGCCACTTACCTCCTTTCTACCCCTCTGTCAGCTCCTCATACATGTGTCCCACATGCTGATGTCTCCCGTAACTGTCCTACCCCAGGCACAAACAGCACTCCCACAACAGTGGTCAGTATACTGGGCCCTACTTGCCAGGCTGGACAGGACTGTCATTACTGGTCCTAGTGACACTGAGTGGGGCCATGTGACTCGTCTCACTCAAGAGCAGCAAGTAGAAGTGACAGGTGAGACAAGAACATTCTAGTGCAGGAGCCTCTCTTCCACTCTGCCACGGAGCCTGGCAGCCTGGGGCCTTGAATGACGAAGGCTTGGAGCGGGGTCCAAATTGCACTCTGCTGTTAAGAGCCACTGGATGCGGGGCGGCAGCGGGGTGGGGGGTCTATTTCTGCAGATAACCTAAACCATTCTGACCGACATACCCTCCATAGGTCCTATTCCTCTTTCTTGCTTTGCTCTTTTTCTTTAACACTTACCACCATGCAATATTCTGCATTGTATTTATTTTTTTTCTAAGCTGTTTTTTTTTTTTTTAAGAAATCTCTACTCAAAAAAAAAAAAACAAAAAACAAACAAACAAAAAAAACAGAAATCTCTACTCCGAACATGGAGCTCAAACCCACGACCCCGAGATCAAGCGTCGTCGCATGCTCGTCCAACGACCCACCCAGGCTCCCCTCCTGTTGCATCTATTGTTCGTGCTTTTTCCCCAGTCTCACTTGCTAGAAGGGGAGCTCCATGAGGACAGAGACTATGGTGTTTGGGTCCCTCCTGAAGCCGCAGTACCTGCCCACAACAGGTGTTCGATAAATGTGTGCTGAGTAAGTGGTGAATGAAGAAACAAACGCGTCCTGCGTCTTCGGCTAATGGGGGCTGGCCAGGTCAGCCGGGGCCCTCTTCTGTGCCCCCTACCCACACTGGACCTGAGCTCCCACGTCTGTGCGGTCAGCTTCATGCTAAGGGGCAGGAGCAGCACCCTGTGCCCGAATCACACTGCCAGTCCGTCTCCAAGGCTGGGTTCTAATAAACAGCCATGGAAACGCAATGTCCTGCCTCATGCTCAGGACTAAGTCCAGGACCTGATCTCAGCCGCCTTTTTCCTGCAGGAAGGGAGCTGCCCCTCACCTTGGAGCCCACACTCCTTGAAGCCCCACCCTGAAGCTCACTCTCCTTAAATACACAGGCATTTGTGGGCCCACACAGGCACAACCCTGCCCCCATACACACCTCTCCCTCCCGCTCTCCCTCTCTCCCTCACACGTACACATCCCATATATAAACACGCCTGCATTTTCACATACTCTCACTCTCGCCCACACATGGCACACATACATACACACCTCCCACGAGCGCTTCTTCTCAGATCTCCTCCTCTCCCCCACCTCTCCCACCCCAACCCCCACAGGTGGTTCTGTGCCCCCCAGATTTCAAAAGGGATCCAGGGCCGTCCTGGCTAGCAAGGACGCCTCCCTGGCCCTGTTCACCCCACAGGGACCCTCACTAGCTTTGCAGGTGTCTTCCAGCCATAGACGATCACTGGCATCAGCAAGCCAGGCCAGGAAGGGCAGTGGCAGCCTGAGCCATCCACCCATTCTGAGCCCTGGCACCGCCCACCTGGCAGCAGGTGCCCCCCGTGGGGACACGGAGAGGGAGTGGTTCCCCAGGGCAGGCTCCTTCCGAGCCCAGCGGGGCCAGAGAGGTTCCTGATGGTCTCACTAACTGCCGTAGGTCAGCACCTCTCCGCCAGCTCTCGGCGGCGCAAGAACCCCCGGCCCGCGGTCTTACCGCAACCGAGGGGTTGCCCTGCGTGCGCACCCACGTCGCCGCCTCGCGACCCGCCGCCCTGCACCTGCCACGTGCCGCAGCCCTACCTGGGGCTCCAGAAACATCCTGGCTGCCCGCTCCCCGCGCTGTACTCCGGCGCTGCCAGCGCCCCGCGTGCCGCCGGTCCTCTCCCCGAGCGCCGAGGAAGCTCCCGCCCCCTGACCCCGCCCGCGGGCTTCCCCATGCCCGCTGCCCTCCGGCTAGCTCACAGCCTTGCGCGGGGCGGGACGGGGCGGGGCGGGGCCAGGGGAGGGGCTTGGCCAGCCTGCGGGGCCCGAGAAAGCGGGGGTGTCTGGGTGGGGCCGAGGGATGGCTGGGTCAGGCCAGAAACGGGGCGGAGCCTGGGCCGGGGGCGGGGGCCGGGCGGGGGCCGGGGGCTCCCCAGGGGCGTGACGAGGGCAAGGCGCACCTGCCTGGCGCTGGGTTTTGGGACGCTGGGAGTATACAGCCCGGGGCTGTGGCGTCAGTCGGGCGGCGGCACCAGCCGTCGATGATGGGGGCACCTATGTGCCACCGGGCGAAGGGGTGCTCTGTCCGTAGGGACTCAGTGAGGGATGCGAGCTGGTGTGTTGTTGAGATCCAGCAAGCGGGGAGCCCCGCTGTAACTCCATCTCCTCCCTTGAGCATCTCTTCCTCCTTTACGACCTCACCTCATGGTAGATATCCACTACAGAGCAGGTGCTTGGTCAGCATTTGGCTTGAATGCTTCCCTTGACGGGGTGCTCACTCTGTTCTCAAGCGTCACACAGAACTCTGTTCTTCCATTTCCTTGAGTGAACACGGGATACGGCAGCTGCTTTTGTGGGAGGACTAATCTGAGGCATGGTGTGGGGCGGGCCTGGCACACATGGCACAGTGAGGCATCTTTCCACCCCCAGAAGCCTCAGTCCTCTGAAGGAATCCTGTCAGGTGACAGGTCACCTCCTCCATCGTGCGCCCGCTGAAGACCCCAACCCAGGTGCTGAGACTGGATGGTAAAGATGGACTGAGCCAAGAGCACCCTCCCCGGGAGATCTGGAACTGGAGGGCCCAGGGGCTGAGTTGGGAGACCAAGCTGGAGTAGGACTCTGGGGGAGTCACTACTAGAGAGGAGCAGGGACATTCTCAGCTCGGCCCCTTATGGAGAGGAGAGGGGGATGCCCAGAGAGAGGCTGAGACAAGCCCAAGGGAGTTCATGAGCAAGCCCTGGGGCATGGATGGGCAGAGGTGACTCTATCTGTGCCCATGCCAGTCCCAGGATGCCCACCCTCGGCCCAGCAGCCTGGTGAGACAGCCATCTCTTCTGCCAGCTCCCCCTTCTTGTTTGCCTGCTCTCTTAACATTCCCAAGACTGGCCTCCAGGCTGAGTCCCGTGGACAGTTATTTCTGTCCTGTGCAATTAGAGGCCATGCAGGGTCCACTCACCCGCCTCCCTGGAGTGCCCCACTCTCGGGGTGCCGGAGTTCGGAAACAGGTGTCTTTCTCTTGGAGCTCTGCCCACCACCCCCTCACTCTCTCTGCTAGGACCGGAGCCCGGCTCTCACCGCTCCAGCACCTTCACTGTTAACTGCAGCCTCCAACGGCTCCTGCCACAGCGGGGGCAGAAGTGGCCAGGGCCACAGAGGAGGAGGCTGAGCTATCAGGGCACCTTCCTGTACAGTCACAGGGCCATCCCCCCCCCCCAGGTTCCCACCCACAGATTTCACCAGCATCCCCAAGGACCTCAATAAGGGAGATGCTTCCCCAGGAGGAAGGAAGGCCCCTCTGCCTGTTGTCTCCACAATAGAAACGTCCTTGCAGACCCAGATGGCATTTTCTCCCTTGCTCACAGTTATGACTGCAGCCTTCATGTGTGTATCTGGACTATAATTATACCCTTCCTGGTGTCTGAAGGGGCAGGGAGATAGATGGGCATCCCGGGGGGCTGACCCCTGCGGGGCTATTCCCTCACTTGGGGCTGGGCTCAGGGAGTAAGAGTGTAGGGACAGCTTTGGGGACTGACAGAAGAATCTCGTTACCTTGCCAGATTTGGCTTTAGAAAATGGAGAATGAGCAAGGTGTGGTGTGGCCAGCGGACATCTACTGGGGGTTTCTGGAAAGACAAGGCCCATGGAAAGAGCTGCCCCAGATGATGTGAGCTGCACATGAGGTCAAGAACAGTGTCGATCCAGTGACCATGAAAGGATGCTCTGAGGACAGCAAAGAGCAGAGAAGCCTGAGTCTGGGCTGACAGTGACCCTGGACGTCCTCACCACTGCAGACACCTGGGACAGATGAGACCCTGGGACAGGAGGCTAGACCTACTGATCTAGTAGCTCCAAATCAGTGTCCTTGCTTCCACCCATGCCTGCTCAAGACAGTGGCCCGTGGCCAAGGGCCTTGTTCAATCCTGAATCACACCCCATCCTCCTCTGCCCGGGACCCAAATGAAATGACAGGCAGAGCCCCAGGGACCTGGTGACCTTCCCCCATCAGAGGCCTGTCACCTTCCACACAGCCCTCACTCACTCTGTGCCAGCCCCCACAGGCCTCCTCGCCCTCCCTCTGCCCGCTCCCCTCTCCCCAGAGGTCCTTACCGACATGTCACCTGCTCGGTGACAGATCTACAGGGTTTAACCTCCACCACGGCACTTCCTCCCACACTGAACTTTTCTCCTCAGGGTTCTGCAGTCCACACAGTCCCTCCACTTCCTCGGTAGTCTCCTCTGGGGAGAATTCGGGCTGCGTGAGTGCAGGCCCTTTTCTCTCCTGCTCACTGCTGCGTCCCCATGACTGTGATGTTTGTGTGGGGGGGCGCTCCACTCCGATCTGTTGAATAAATGCATGTATGTGCGTGCGTGTGTCTGTGTATCTACGCGCAGGTACAAATGTAGATTTAGGTATCCCACACAGGCCAAATCAAAAGTGTCAAAAAGATCGAATTTTGAAAAAATGGGCAAGAGCATTAAAGAGGCATCTCACAAAAAGCGGTTCTCCAAAATGGTGATAAATGTAAGAAAAAGGAAATAACACTCAATTTCATTCGTCATCAGGGAAGGGAAATTAAAAAACCACAGTGTGACACTGCCATACACCCACCAGAATGGCTACAATGAAAAGGCAGAAAACTCCAAGTGCTGGTGAGGCTGGGACCCAGTGGAAACTCCGAGCCGCGGGCAGCGGGAGCGAGAACTGCTAGAGCCACACGGGAAGCCAATGCCCTATAGGCCTGGGAAAGCAGAGCCTGCTCTAGCCCGGGGATTCCTCCCGCGGTGCAGCACCCCCAGACAAGCTTACAGATTCACACCAAAAGGCTCACCCGGAGCGCTGATAGCAGCGATACGCTCGATGGCTGCCCTCCACCTGCGCTGTCCTTATCCACCCAGGGGAGCCTACAGCCACGAGACCGGACGAAGTCAACCACCCACAAGGACCAGTCTTACCAAACCACGTACAGCTAAAAAAGTCACGTGCGAAAGGACCTCTAATCAGGACCCCGTGCACATCCAGCTCTGAGGGCCCTGCTGGGGCTGGGGCCCGACACCCATGTACTCATGCTGTGAAATATCACCGGGGCTTTATACTTAGGACTCATGCGCTTTTCTGTAAGTATACCGCACTTCAAGACAGTTTATGTTGAAAAAGTTGAGAAAGAAAAAAAATAATGATGCAGGTCAGGCAGAAGTCACCTGAGCTCAGGGACCTTCCGAGGCTGCTGTGGGCTACACCTGAGAGGAGCTGACCCAGGAGAAGGAACATTTCAGGGACCCTGGGGCCTCGGCCTTCCTCTCCTCATCTGCCCAAGACTAACGGCCCCTCTGGTGAAAACACCTGCTCCCTTCTTTTAAAAGTAACCTGCGGGGCGCCTGGGTGGCTCAGTGGGTTAAGCCTGTACCTTTGGCTCAGGTCATGATCTCAGGGTCCTGGGATTGAGCCCCGTATCGGGCTCTCTGCTCAGCAGGGAGCCTGCTTCCCCCTCTCTCTCTCTGCCTGCATCTCTGCCTACCTGTGATCTCTGTCTGTCAAATAAATAAAATCTTAAAAAAAAATAAAATAAAAGCTGTAACCTGCAAGGTGTTGGTTGGAAGATGGAAGGTGGCCTAAATTGGGGTGAGTGACCTCGAAGAAGCAGGAACCCAAGTGCCCCCACAGAGGGTGTTGACAAGGACAACAAAGACCTTGCAGAGGCTAAGGCCTCAGAGGCCTGAGGTCCCGGGTCGGGGCAGGGTTGCGGGGAGAGTGAGGAGGAAGGCCTAGCTGCCTGGAGGCATGCGTGAAAGTCGGTATGGCACCTGTGGGACCATGCAGGAGCAGACACTGAGGCGGAGGGAGATAACAGTAGGGCTCTGCTTCCTGCACTGACCTCCCACCCCTGGCCCCTTCATCACCCAGAGCAGCTCTGCCAGCAGAGCTCATCTCCAACCCCCCAGGGTCATGGGCAAGTCAGGGGACCCTCTCAGTTACTGTTTTGGGTATAAAGCAGGCTTCATGACATACAACTGTCAGGATGGTTGACAAAACATGAAGCAAAACAAACCAAGCACTTCTAAAAACGTCTATTTCCAAAGGTTCACACTGTCCAGAGGCTCTAGCCTCCCTTGGGAAATGGCCTGAGCTGTCTACACTTAACAGTCTTCTCAGAAGTCCTTGCTAAGAGCATTTACTAGGAACCATGTGACACAGTGTGGCCTGTGGGGCGGTCAGCTCTCTCAGAGCGGCCACTGATCCCTGCGGAGCTCGTACCCAAGCACACCCATGAGCAGCTGTACCTGAACCCCGCCCAGTTCTCCTCAGCTGCCGATGTCATCCCTGAGGGATCCCGACCAGTCGGGCACTATCTGATGTCCACTGGGGAAGCCACACAGGCCTCTGCATCTCCCGAAAACCATCCTCTTAACACTCCCTTTTGGGGGATAACATTCTAAGCAAACAAATCGCTAATGGTTTTAGGCACCACGGTCGGAAAAGGTGGGGGCGGGAAGAGTGGGGGAGGACAGCTAACCTTCTGATGCCTCCCTCATACCACAGAGGCTCATTACCTAAATAAATGACACCCCCCCAACCCTGAGGGGGGAACCTCCCAGGCCTCTCTCTACACCCCGCACTTGTCCTTGCCCTGTGGCCCTCGCCTTCATCCTGACCAGATAACAGGTTCAGGGAGAGCTGCCACCTGCCCTGAGGGTGAGTGACTAACCGGACATGTATAACTCAGAATGGAGCTAATCATAACTAACTGCACAGACGCCCCATTACCGGTCGCAAGGCGCCCCTCCTCTCTCCCCCTCCCTGTGCACAGGGATCCGTGGGTGAGGGGTGAGGTGGGCTACGTGGGGATCCAATGCCAGGGAAACAGGATGTTGCCTGGAAGGGCCCGGAGAAGCCTTGCCACTGAAAGGCCCCCAAAGGCTAAAGGTCCTAGTGCACCTCCTTCCACCTGATCTGGCTCTGTCTCGTGCTCTCTGTCCACTCTGCAGGCGTCCTGGGTCCACATCCAGAGGGCGCAATTCCCCGGGGGGTCCTGGGTGCTGGGGAAGAGCCTGGGGTACCTAGAGTGGAGGCTGGGAGGACACGGAGATCCTGGTTCTCCGGAGGGAGACCCTCCTCCTGCAAAGGGCGCCAGTAGGTGCCGGACGGTTAGAGAGAACACACCCTTTGGAGAGAGTTGGGGGTGTGTGAGGAGAACAGTTCGTGCACCCAGCCTGGCCTCTGCTTCCGCGGAGGGAGGAAACCTCCGTGCAGATGAGGTCCCTCAGTGGGACCCAGGCTATCTGTGGAAAGACAAAGAAAAGACCCAAACCTGGCCATGAGCACCCGTGGGTCCTGCCTGCACAGGAAAGGGGTGGGGGTCAGATCCTAGCAGCGCCCCCCCGACCTGGGCATGCTCCCCTGGGTCCTGTCACCCTTCACACGGAGTCTCCCCCATCCCCAGTCTTGGGGGGGACAGAGGTGGGCAGAACATGGACCATCACCCACCATACAAGTTAGATCGCCAGACAGAGCTGCGGTGACCCAGCACAGGACATGGCCCTGGAGTCCACCAGTGGACAAGCTGGGCCAGGAACCAGTGTGGGGGTGGGCAAGCCCTGTGACCAGGGCTGCTTGAGGCCATGCTCTGGCCCTTTCCACTGCTCCACAGAAGGCCTCTGCGAGGTCACACTCAGAATTCCTGCTCATGAAGAAATAAATTACTTTCTCACAAGTGAGGCTTCTCTTTGGGGGACAACCCTGGCCAGGCCAGCGAGGAAAACTGAGGTTGTTTTCCGGTCTTTGTGTGACACGAGCAGCCACGATTTATCTTCTGAGAACAGAGAAGGAGACAGAATGCTCTACTGAGGAAAGGCAAGAAGAGAAGCACCCGGAAGGAAACCCAGACATGCCTCCCTACAAGTGCCAGCAGTGGATGGACAGACGGATGGATGGATGGACGGACACTGCAGAGGAAGCCAGCTACTCACTGCTGTCGTATTTCCACCAGACCCAAGCAGCAAGGCCCCACCTGCCAGCGGCACCCCAAAAGTTTCCACTCCTCTGACACGGGCATTGGCCACACAGAAAGGCTGCCTGGACACTGGGGGCCTGGTTGCGTGACCAGCAGTGGTTGTCCTTAGAGAACATTCCCTTTGCCGAGGGGATACAGCCTTGGGGTTTGGAAGCCATGCCAGGGAGCTGACCCTGGAGTGGTGACAGGGAGGTCAGGTCTGAGGTAAGACTTCTAGGTCCTGCAGTGTCCCGGGGCTAGGAGGGACAGAGACCCTGAGGCTGAGCCCTCCAAAGTGCGTGACCTCAGGCTGGGCAGTCCCTCGGCCTTGGGCGACAGCAGGCCACTGTGTCCAGGAGAGTGGCTGGTGTCTGGGCGGCAGGGAAGTAGGAAGCACAGGGGACTCGCTGTGAGCTGCCCATGGACTGTGATGTCATCAGCAGACAGCCCTGGACTAGTTCACAGCCATTGTAACTCCCAACCCCAGATGCAAGGGACACTTGTGACGATATTTCTCACAAGATAGTGCTGAGAGTCAAATCCGACTGGGGGGGGGGGGCCTGATTCTCAGGCAACCTTTCAGCAAAGAGGCCTGTGAGGGGGGCCCCCAGGAGGACAGTGAATGCTGAGCAGGTACCCCACCAGGACGGATAGGCGACAGGATTGGCTTTGTCTGGGAGGAAGGTGAGCACCAATCAAGGCCCACTTGGGGAGGCAGCGCAAGGGCAGAAGGAAGGATCACCTGGTCTAGCATTGTCCCTCACGCCATCTGCAGGAGGGGCAGTACCGGACAGCCCAGACCACTGTCCTCTGCTTCTGTCAGAGTGTCATTCCTACCCACTTCATCTGACTTCATCACACACAGCCACAGGCCTGTCGGTCACCGTGATGACAAGCACCAAGCAGGGGGCCCTCCGCGGGGATACTGTCTGGGTTTGCTTTGCCCCAGAAACCAGCACAGTTTGGACACAACCTCCACATGACTCTTAGGTGAGGAGAAGGGGCCCAGTGCAGAGCTTGAACCTGCTGGAGGCTGCAAAGCAAGGCGGGGTGAACTTGAGGCCAGCTTGGTTCCCGACAATCTTGGGGGGCCTCTGGCCAGCGCCCCCTTTTGGGCTACAGGAGGACTGCGTCCTGGAATCCATGCTGTGCGAACAAGAGACTCTACCCAGGGCTTCTCCGTGTCTTGTAGATCCAAGGAGGGCTGGAAACTCTAGTCTTTGCACTGCCTTCATGAGAATTAGAAAAAAAGCCCCCCTTGCCCCAGGAGGGCCTGGTCACAAGCAAAAGGCGAGCTGGCTCTCAGCCCACGCGCCCCTTGGCCTGTCGCCTGTTGGTGGCAGCCATGTCCTGGAGAGATCGCTGGGTAGAGCATTTCTCAAAGATATTTCACCACAGAGCTGCTTCCTCCCAAACGTTCCAGGAGACCCTGCAGTAGCTGAGGTCCCCCACATGCTGGCTGGCTCCCCCAGGGCCTGCTATGGGTCTGCAGCTCTGGCTTTCCTGTAGGCCTGCCCCACCCAAGCCCAGCATCCAGGCTCAGGGCTCCCCCACAGAGGCCCAGCCCAGCAGGTAACTGAAAATGTGTGTGTGTCCTCCGTCATCAGCACCCTCCGTCTGCACAAATGCACTCCTTTGGGAAATGCCTCAAGGGGCCACAGAGGATTCATGGCTTCCAAGAATCCATCCATTTGCTTCTCCTCCTGGAGACCAAGGGACAAGACTCCCGAAGCTCCCTGCACTGGGGTTTGCTGGCCCCACTGTTGGCTCTGCAGGCCGGGGAGGCCACACCGGCCCCACACACATACACCCAGGTCTCAGCGGCCCGCCACAGTGGCCACAGGTGCAGGGGTGGGAGAAAAGGCCAGCATGTCGGGCTTGGGGGTTCCCCCAGACAAAAGACTCTTCAACCTGAACAAATCCTCCCAGAACCTGCAGAAGAGGCACCTGCCAGGCCCAGTCCCCAGAGATCCTGCCTCCATGGGTGTGTGGGGACTCGCTGCTCCTGGAGATGACATCAGGACCTGATTGGAGAGCAGGGCCGTGGGACTGAGGGGACAGTCAGAAGGCATTCTAGGAGAGGAGGGCAGGAACATAGGGCAGTGGAAACCAGTGAGACTCAGGGGGATAGGGGTGGGTGTGAGAGAGGTCTGGGAGAAGGAGGCGGGGCCACCCACAGAGGCAGGGGCTGGGACAGGTGACTATCCCAGAGGAAGTAGGTCATGGCAGAAACCAGGCACTCATAAGGAGCCCACTAAAAGTGTCAGTGGGGGTGGTGAAGGCAGGCGGTGTCAAGGGGAAGACAGAGGGAGCCCCTTCCCCCACAAAGCTCTCAACACCACCACCATCACCTGCATGGCCTCAAGAACAGGCCAGCACCCATGGGACAAGGACAAGGGCTGAAGGTCCCTGTGTCTCCTGCAGAGCCTCCGCCTCCAGCCTGAAAGAGGGGGAGGGACTCAGTCTCGTGCAAAGGAAGAAGCAGGAAAGCCCGTCAACAAGGAGCAAATTGCTTCAAGGCAACAAAAAGCCCCGAGTAATCAATTATCCCCTGTGAAATCTGCAAAATGAATGTTCAAGGTAATACAGAGTGTTAGCACACACGTCGGAAAAGGCCAGGGTGGAGAAGGGCAGAAGTGGGTGACAGAGGTGGGTTTCCACCAGGCCCCTCACACGAGAAAAGCCACTTCTTGACAGCAGGCATGGTTTAAAGCACAACAATCCACGTGTGTGTTTTTGTGCACGAATGCACACGTGACTTTTTATGTGAGCACATGTGTGTGCGTGTAATTGCACATGTACAATCCATACATGAGTATGCATCTATGTTGTATGCACACTTGTGTGCGTGTGTGCCTACGTGTGCATTTGTGAGCACACGTGTGTGCACGTGCTCAGAAACCCGACCAGCCCATACACCCTGAAAGGTTAATCAGGGCATGGGCCCCGTGCTGGCCTCTGCTCATGCCCTCCATTGCTCTTCATTTATCCTCGTCAAGCACACCCCAAATTGTCTCCAAAGGACGTGAATGGCTCTGTCATCAGCCTAACACAATGCATGTTCTTTTTCTAAAACCAAGACTTGAAGCGGGAGCTGGCTGACAGGCTCCTGGAGAAAGGGAGACTTGTTCCTACCAGCCGGGGTGTAAGCAAAGCATGGAGGCTGCCTGGGGCAGACGGAGATAGGGAGCATAGGAGATCAGAGAAGCCGAAGACCATCCTGGCTGGGTGTCAGGAAAGGCTGCATCAGGCAGCACAGCATCACGGGAGCTGACACATGGGTCCAGACCCATGGATCTTTGGAGGGACAGTCTCTCTTTTTTGTCAAAGAACCTTGAAGAATCTGACATGCTGTCTCAGGCCAGGGTGGGTGTGCTCAGCAGTGTAAGTCACTCCTCTCCATGCATCCCACCAGCCTCTCCCTCCAGAAAGCCGTCCTGACTTGGAACATCCTCCGGGTCCTTAGCCATGGACTGTTAGCCTGCTCCTAACATGCACCTTACAGCCTGGTCTTCCTCTCACTACCTCTCAGCTAGTGGCTCCCTGCAGGGCCCACTGTAAGGAACAGAGCTCATGTCTGGGCTCCAAGGAATGAAAAGCACTGGGCTTCATTTGTGATGTCTGACTCAGGTGACAGTTAGGAGGGGATGGGGACACCTCTTTGGGTGTCCTAGCTCCTCATTGGTGGGTTCTTCAACCACTGGCTGGAAATTTGTATTCCTGACTGGACCATTCACTTACTCATTTTTAAAAGTTAATGAACATTTACTATGTGCCAAGTTCTCCGAGACACAGTCATTGCCCTCAGAGTTTATTCTCGGGGCCACAGGAGCAGGATATGGCAAACAAGTAAACCAGTGAACAAAACAGAGCTGGTGATAGGAAAAGCAGCAACATAGAGTTTGTGGATGACAGGAGACCTCCCTGGGAAGGGGTCCTGGAGCAGAGAGCCCACTGCTGGGTTGGAGCCATCCTGTAAGGGTACCAGGGGCCATGCAGGGCAGAGGGCACAGCAAGGACAAAAGTCCCGAACCTATAAAGAGCTCAGTACATTCAAGGCACAGAAAAACCAATGTGGTGGGCACCTGGGTGGCTCAGTGGGTTAAGCTTCTGCCTTCGGCTCAGGTCATGATCTCAGGGTCCTGGGATGGAGCCCCCCATCAGGCTCTCTGCTCAGCAGAGAGCCTGCTTCCCCTCTCTGTCTCTGCCTGCCTCTCTCTCTGTCAAATAAATAAATAAAATCTTTAAAAAAAAAAAAAAAAAAAAAAAAGGAAGAAAGGAAGAAAGGGAGAAAAACCAATTTAGGAGCCTGGAGCAAGAGATACCTGGATAAAGGACTGTCCCAGAAGTTCCCCAGAAGCTCAGCAGAATGACTGCATTTGGGGCCAGGGCAAGGGGGTGCCCTAGCTAGGAGGCTCTCATCACTTCTCTTATGGAAAGCCTTGCAGGGTTTGGGCACCCCACTTGAGGCCCTGTACAACTACAGTGCCAGCTTTATCCCCTTCGGGGCTGACTCAACAGTAGCTATTTTTCAGCTAGATGTGGATGGAAGCTTCACTGCTTTAGACCTAGGCTAGCCATCCGTGTGCGGCCTAAAGCCTCCTTGTCATTCGGCTTGTCCTTCCCGCTCTGCCTCTCCTCCAGGGCTGAGGCCAGACCTAGTGCCTGCCCTCCTCCAGGGCTCATGAAGATCCCCTGACTCAGAGGGCTGACTTTTCAGAGCAAGGCTTTGTTTCCTAAAAGGGGGAAAGGAGGCAGCAGCCATTAGGATGGGGTGTGAATCAGGGCTGGGAAGCCTCACTTCTTCCCCACATCTCAAAATCCGCAGTCACAGTGGTGGGAACTTGGGAATACATACTCCCTCTTTCTCTGAGAACCAAGGGAACCACTGTCTTCCCATGTCTGTGTCATCCCCCACTCCCAGAATGATGTCCCAAGATTACCTAAGGTCCCCACCTATTGCTTCTGGACCTCAAGCAAGAGCCTGCGTGTCCCCTGGGCCCTTCTGGCACCCAGAGGGACTAGCTTCTTGGCTGTTGGCATTTTCTTCTTGGACAGAGTCCAAATGCTGGCAGTATGATTTTGGAAATGTAAGCATGGCTTGTGTGGACTTTGGTTATCTCAGTATTTCAAAAATGCTTTTTCAAGAAGAATAAACAGAGGCCAGAATCCATAAAAAGTTCCTCCTGGCACAGATGAAGGAATGAGGGGCCAGCCCAGCAATAGGCCCTGGGACAGAGGGCTGTGTGGCCCCGGGATCTGTATTAAGGCAGTGAAGCTCGCCAACCCTTCCCCACCCAGCACTGAACTAAGGGCACAGGCTTGTTGTGGGGCCCCGGAGGACCTGGTGTTGGAGGGGTAGAAGGGGTCGAACGGGCAGAGGGGTGCCAGATGTGTTTGAACTCCGCCTCAGAAAAGGTCTAAACCACAGAACACATGGTCTCCTAAGCCTGAGCTTCTCTATTTACTTCACTGACTTCAAACATTTTGGATAGTTACATTTCTTGACAGTGTATTTATGCTTTATTATAGGTTTGAGGAAGAGTTTGGGTCCTTCCTCTGATTTTCTGGTTCATTGTCCTGTCCCCACACCTTCAGATGTGGTCACAAACAGTCCTTCAAAAGTCCCGCAACCCTGAAAATGCTCCAGAGTCACCGTGAGGGTCCTGTGTGCCCTCCCCAGCCCTCTCCCTTCCAGTGAAGAGAGGCTGCCCATGTTGGACAGGGAGGCCCTTCAGCCACTCGGGTGTCTGAGCAGGGGAGGAGCACTGGGGAACCCCAAAGGAGCATCGGGGTGAGGCTGGTAGGACTGACGGCAGTGGGCCTCTGGGAGTTGTGCCCCAGTTCAGCCCTGGGGAGGGCTGAAGCTGCCTGCCCATGAGCATCTGTGCATAGGCAATCTCTCTTGAGCTGGAAAGAACAATGCTCCAGGCAGGTGGAAGGGGGTTCGTTGCCAACCAGATGTGGATGACCTCTGTGTGCGCCAGCTTGTGTGCTATGCACACGTCTAGTCCTGAGCAGACACGACATTCCTGGTAGGACTCTTTCTCTTTCTCAGGATCACTGGCTCCCAAAAGATGCTATTGCCCCTTCTCCTCTTAACCCAGATAGCTGTGGTCCCCTGGCCGGTGCTCCCAGTTCCTGGCCCTCGCTATCTGAGTGGCAGCCCAGGGCCAGGACTGGGCAGGGCTATCCTGAGGATACCCAGTGAATCCACAGAGCTGAGACCAGAGCACATGCTCTTTCCCCTCCGGAGGCCCAATCCTGTCCTGAGGACTCTGGAGGAGGGAGAGTGGTGGACATGGCCTGCAGAGAAGTGTACTTCATTCTCCCAGCCAACACCAACAGTTCGAAAGATTATATGAGAAAAAGTAAGTCCCCTTGCACCCTAGGCTCCAGCCGCTCCCCAGAGACATCCACTATTGACCTTCTTGCATGGAACCTTCCAGAATCAATCTGTGTTCATGAAATTATTTACATGGGCATACAGGGTTCTTGTTCTGAACTAAAGGGCTCCCACTTCACAGACTATTTTCAATTTGCTCTATTTTTGGGGCAATTCCTCAGGTTCTGTAAGAGCTGCAGGACATTCTGCCAGGTAGCTGGGCTGTCGCATACAGGTTAGACCCCCAGCAAAAAGTGCTCAGGTAGGGTGTGGTCACCACAAACATTCCTATACTTAGCATCCATGGCCAAGGGTCTTTATTTGATGGTGATCATATCTGAAGGATAAACTCCTAAAATGGGATGTCTCAGATCAGAGATTATAGGCATTATTAGTTTAAAGAGACATTGCAGAAGTGCTCTCAAAAAAGGATGGTCAGGTGTCAATGAAATGGTTGTTGAAGCACCTCTGAAAATCCTGTCCCTGTAAAATCTTTCTCCCCAGGAAAACTAGCAAAACTGATCAGAATCAACTTTTTCAGAACTTTGGAAATTAATTAGGGACTTGGAGAAAACCAGGAAACATTAATTCTAAAAAAAAAAAAAAAAAATTAACTGAGTCTAAGAATTATAAGCTTTGTGGCATTAACTTGCTGTAGTCCCGTCCTCCACTCATTAGCTCCCCATGCCTTGAAAAACAAGACCCCATACTTGTCATGGAAATCAGTAGCCTGGAAGCTACTGCAGAGTGCAGAACAGGGCTGAAACTCTTTCAAGGCCTCATTCTCAGAAAACTCATTCTTTGACCTGTGGTACAAATAGTGGTGGTTCCCTGGAAGATCCCATTTGCAAGGATGTCAGCATTTGACCCAACTCAGAGCTCATGCAGAATGAAAAGCCTATTCCCCTGGGCTGATTGTCAGAAACAATTACAGGCATTTAACTTCACAGTTGCGTAGTGAATAACAGCTGGAACAAAGGACCGACTAACCAAAAACCTTAAAAGACAAAGCTCCATGATGAGAGGTCCACAGGGTCTTTAAGAAGTTGAAATGTATTCCTGGGAATCCAGAAGGCCACATGCATGTCCAGGCATGTGCATATACTTAGGGAAGCCCTGGGAAGGCCCTCAGCTCATGCCAACTAACTTGGAAGCAGGAAGTAAAGGCTAAGGCAGAGCTGTCCACTGCCAGGCTGAGAGTTGAAGGTGTGCCCCCAGTATGTGCACAGAGCCCCTGGGCAGACGCTGGGAGACTTATTGGTTCCAGGCATTTAAGGAAATCTCTGTCCAATAATTAAATGACAATTAAGATAACCAAAAAGAAACTGTAGTGGTCACTATGCAGAAGGAATTCAGGAAAGTCACTATACAAAGAAACCACAATGACTTCAATGAACAGCAGTTACAACAGACCCTGAAGAGTGAAGATCAGACTTCCACAGTGGCCATATCAATTATTTAGAATATCCAATTTTCAACACAAATTATAATACATGCAAAAAAATATGGCCCATGAGCAAAAAAGCAACCACTAATAACCGTTCCTGGGGAAGTCCAGACATTTCATTTTTTTTTTTTTTTTTTTTTTTTTTTTAGTAATCCCTACCCTCAATGTGGGACTCAAACTCACAACCCCAAGATCAAGTGTCTCATGTTCTTCCAACTGAGCCAGCCAGGTGTCCCAGACATTTGACTTGTTAAACAAAAGTTTAAATCAGCCTTCTAAAATGTATTCAAAGAAACTGAGTAAGGCAATTTACAGAATGAGTAAAAGTATTTGCAAAACATACATCTGATAAGGGGATCATATCCAAAATATACAAGAAACTCATGCTACTCGGGGCACCTAGGTAGCTCAGTGGGTTAAAGCCTCTGCCTTCAGCTCAGGTCATGATCCCAGTGTCCTGGGATTGAGCCCCGCATTGGGCTCTCTGTTCAGCAGGGAGCCTGCTTCCCTTCCCCTCTCTCTGCCTCTCTGCCTACTTGTGATCTCTCTCTGTAAAATAAATAAATAAATATATAATCTTTAAAAAAAAAAGAAAAGAAAAGAAACATGCTACTCAACAGCTAGCTAGCTAGAGAAATAGATAAATGGAACACAAATAATCCTATTTAAAATGGGCAAAGGACCTGAACAGACATTTTCCCAAAGAAGATATCCAAATGGCCAAAATGTATGTGAAAAGGTAGTCAATATCACTAATCATTAGGAAAATGCAAATCAAATTCACAATGAGAGATCACCTCGCATCTATTAGAATGGCCGCCATCAAAAAGATAAGCAGTAACAAATGATGGTGAGGAGATGGAGAAAAGAGGACCTTTGTGTACTGTTGGTAGAAATATAAATTGGTGCAGCTAGTACAGAGATTCCCCAAGCAATTAAAAACACAGCTACCATATGATCCAGCAATTCCACTTCTGGATATTCAAAGGAAACAAAAATGTTATACCAAAGAGACATGTACACCCCTGTATATACCGCAGCATTATTTACAATAGCCGAGTCATGAAAATAGCTTGAACATCCATCACTGAATGAATAAAGAAAATGTGAATAGAATACTATTCAGCCATAAAAAAGAAAGAAATCCCAACATTTGCAACAACATGGGTGGAATCTGAGGGCATTAGGTTAAGTGAAATAAGTCACACAGAGAAAGAAAAATGGTGTATGATCTCGCTTTTATGTGAAATTTAAACTCAGAGAAACTCACAGAAACAGAGATCAGATGTGGGGTTGCCAGAGGTAGAAGGTAGATCAGATCTGGAGTTGCCGGAGGCAGGAGGTAGGGGATAGGGGAATTAGGTGAACGTGGTCACCTAATAGTGACCAGTAAGACAAATAGTTCTGAGGATGTACTGTACAACACAGTATATTCAAAAGTTGCTAAGAGAGTAAATCTTTAAAATTATCACAAGGGAAAAAATTGCAATTATGTGAAGTGATAAATGTTGACTAATTTATTGTGTAATCACTGTGAAATATAACATAAATCAAATCATTATGTTGTATACTTTAAAATTATACAATTTGATATGTCAATTATATCAATAAAACTGGGAGGAAAATAATTTTTAAAAATTATGGAAACTGGGACGCCTGGGTGGCTCAGTTGGTTAAGCAGCTGCCTTCGGCTCAGGTCATGATCCCAGGGTCCTGGGATTGAGTCCCGCATCGGGCTCCCTGCTCGGCAGGGAGCCTGCTTCTCCCTCTGCTTCTGCCTGCCTCTCTGTCTGCCTGTGCTCGCTTGCTCTCTCTCCCTCTGTCTCTGACAAATAAATAAAATCTTTTTAAAAAATTAAAAAATAATAAATAATAAAAATTATGGAAACCATGTCTAAATAATTAAAGAAAAGTATGGAACATGATTCACCAGATAGAGAATATCAATAAAGTGGTTCAAATATATATAGAGAAAGAAATTCTGGTATTGAAAACTATAACGGGAGTGCCTGGGTGGCTCGGTCATTAAGCATCTGCCTTCGGCTCAGGTCATGATCCCAGGGTCCTGGGATCGAGCCCACATCAGGCTCCCTGCTCATTGGGGAGTCTGCTTCTCCCTCTGCCTCTCCCTCTGCCCCACCTGCACTCTCTCTCTTGCACACACTCTCTCTCAAATAAATAAATAATATTTTTAAAGGCTAAAATAGCTAATAACTAAATGAAAATTTTAACTAGAGGAGCTCAGAGTCAGATTTGAACATATTAAAAAAAATAAAGAATCAGTGAACCTGAAGGTAGGTCAATTGATGTCATCCAGTCTAAGGAACCGAAATTAAAATTATGGAGAAAATAAACAGAGACTCAGATACCATCATACATGCCAATACACGTATAATGGGAGTCCCAGAAAAACAAGGGAAGGTGGGAGAAGGAGCAGTCAGAATATCTGAAGTATCAGATATGGCTGAAACATCCCAAATTTTATTTTTTAAAAAAATTAATTAACACATCCTAAAGGCTCAACAAACTCCAAATAGATTTCCCATCAGAAATCATGGAGGGCAGAAAGCAGTGGGATAACATATACGATGAACTAACAGAAAAAAGAGATGTCAGGGTGCCTAGGTGGTTCACTTGGTTAAGCATCTGACTTCAGCTCAGGTCATGATCTCAGGGTCCTGGGATCAAGCCCCGGGTCAGGTTTCCCACTCAGCAGGGCATCTGCTTCTCCTTCTACCCCTCCCCCTGTTCTTGTACACACACTCTCTCTCAAATTAATAAATAAAATATTTTTTTAAAAAGAAAGAAAAGGGAGAAAAAACACAAGAGATTCTTAATCTCACAAAACAAACTGAGGGTTGCGGGGGATGGGGGGAGAGGGAGATGAGGTTATGGACATTGGGGAAGGTATGTGCTATGGTGAGTGCTGTGAAGTGTGTAAACCTGGCGATTCACAGACCTGTACCCCTGGGGCTAATAATACATGATATATGTTAAAACAAAAATTAAAAATTATATTAAAAAAAAAAGAAAAAGGAGATGTCGACCAACAAATCTTTATGCAGAACAACTATCCTTCAAAAATGAAGAAATTTCCCAGATAAAGGAAAACAGAACTCATCACTGGGATAATTGATCTGTGATAACTACTACAGAGAGCTCTTCAGACTGAAAGGAAAGGACACTAGCCAGAAACTCAAATCCACACGCACAAATAAAGAGCCCTAGTGAAAGTAACCATATAAGTAAATATAAATGACAGTATAAATGTATTTGATGCTTATAACTTCTTTCTCCTATCTGAATTAAAAGACAACTGCATAAATCCCGTAACTGTAAATATGTACTGAGGAGAACACAATGTATAAGGACTTAAATTTTATGAGGATAAGAGCACAAAAGAGAAGAAAGGTAACTTAGTTGCAAAGGAGCAAAGTTTTTGTATGCTACTGACATTTAGTATTCATCTGAACTACATTGTTATAAATTAAGAAGATGCCGGTAATCTGCCAAGCAACAGCAGAGGTAAAAGCTCAAAAATCTATAGTAAAAGAAATGACAAGGGAATTAAAATGGTAGTACAAAATATCTATTCAATACAAAAGAAGACAACAAGGGAGGAACAGAAGAACGAAAATGACATGACATATGAAAAACAAAGAACAAACCCTATCTTCCCAGTAATTACATTGCATGCAAATGAATTAAACACTTCAATTAAAAGTCAGAGATTGGCAAAATGGATTTAAAAGCATGATCCAACAATCTGCTTTCTACAAGGGACACACTTTAGATTCCAAAGACAAATAGGTTGAAATGGGAAAAGAGATTCTATGTAAACAATAACCAAAGGAAAGCTAGAATGGCTGTGTCAGACAAAACAGACTTTAATATGGGACATCACAGAATTTATCAGACAAAACAGATAAGAAAAATTGTCACTAGATATGTCAAAAAAGAAGTTTGTATGATTCTTTCATGGTTGGCAGGTTGAAAACAGTATTTTAATAAATGTGTTTCTGTAATACAGGTTAGGAAAGTATTTAAATACATTTATAAAAATGTTTCTAAGAATGACATTCTCCCGGGGTGCCTGGGTGGTTCAGTGGGTTAAGCTGCTGCCTTCGGCTCAGGTCATGATCTCAGGGTCCTGGGATCGAGTCCCACATCAGGCTCTGCTCAGCAGGGAGCCTGCTTCCCTCTCTCTCTGCCTGCCTCTCCATCTACTTGTGATTTCTCTCTGTCAAATAAATAAATAAAATCTTAAAAAAAAAAAAAAAGAATGACATTCTCTCAGAAAATTGAGAAAGATATAATTTAATTAGGTGTATGTGTGGACCAATTGGTATTATATACTGAAAAACTGATTAAACACACATGTGAAAAGAAAACATATTTCTGTGTACAGTCCAGGCTTGTCAAGATTTACTTCTGTGAACAGAAGTATGTGCTTATAGATCTGTAAAACATGCAGAGACATGTTAAAGACACAAATATAAAAGAGGTTTCTAGAGGCCCACATACTCAGAAGGTTGAGAAAACTGTTATTTTGGTATATGGATATGATTTTTAAGACTCATGTTTGAGAAAAAAAAAAAAAGACTCGTGTTAAAAAGCTATTTCTAAGAGGCACTTAGGTGGCTCAGTCACTTAAGCGTCCAACTCTTGATGTCAACTCAGGTCTTGATCCCAGGGTCATGAGTTTAAGCTGTGTTGGGCCCCATGCTGGGCAAGGAGTCCACTTAAAAAAAAAAAAAAAGCTATTTCTAAGATTGCTACTTACTCATTATGTTGAACTGTGTCATGTCAGTTATTGGATATGTAATTCTGTAATAATGTACAACTGTGTATGAAGACATATAAAACAGATGTTTCTGGGATGCCTGGGTGGCTCAGTCAGTTAAGCATCTGACTTTGGCTCAGGTCATGACCTCAGGGTCCTGGGATCAAGCCCCAAGTAGTGTTCCTTGCTCATTGGGGAGTCTGCTTCTCCCTCTGACCCTCCCCCTGATCATGCTCGCTCACTCTCTCTCTCTCCCTCCCCCTCTCAAATAAATAAATAAATCTTTAAAAAAAAAAAAAGATGTTTTTAAGATTGCTGAAAAATTTTTACTAGTGACAAAAAAGGGGATTTTTATAATGAAAAAAAGGTCAATCCAACCAGAGGTATAACAATTATAAATATATGCACCTAAAAATGGGCCCCAAAATTTAAGAAGTAAAAGCTGATAGAACTGATGGGGGAAATAGATAATTCAACAAAAATAGTATTCAACTTCAATACCCCACTTTCAGGGGCACCTGGGTGGCTCAGTCAGTGAAGCATCTGCCTTCAGCTCAGGTCAAGCCCCACATAGGGCTCTGCGCTCAGGAAGCGCTCCACTCCGTGCTTCTCCCTCTCCCACTCCCCCTGCTTGTGCGAGCACTCTCTCTCTCACATAATAAAATCTTTTTTTAAAAAACCCCACTTTTGGGGCGCCCAGGTGGCTCAGTGGGTTAAAGCCTCTGCCTTCAGCTCAGGTCATGATCCCAGGGTCTTGGGATTGAGCCCCGCATTGGGCTCTTTGCTCAGCAGGGAGCTTGCTTCCTCCTCTCTCTATCTCTGCCTGCCTCTCTGCCTACTTGTGATCTCTGTCTGTCAAATAAATAAAATCTTTAAAAATAAGTAAATAAAATAAAATTTAAAACCCCACTTCAATAATGAATAAAACAACTAAATAGTAGATCAGTAAGGAAATAAACTTGAACAACACTGTGAACCAGCTACACAGAAGCATATCTATTCTCCTCAAATACGCATGAAACATTCTCCCATATGACCTATGTTAGGCCATAAAACGAGCCTTAATAAGTTTA
The DNA here is from genome assembly GCF_030435805.1 of Mustela lutreola. Taxonomy (NCBI): domain Eukaryota; kingdom Metazoa; phylum Chordata; class Mammalia; order Carnivora; family Mustelidae; genus Mustela; species Mustela lutreola. The sequence goes on from NC_081293.1 coordinate 37,388,391, forward strand.
AAAGAAATAAAATCGGGGCACCTGGGTAGCTCAGTCAGTTAAGTGTCCTCCTTCAGCTCAGGTCATGATCTCAGGGTCTTGGGATCCCGCCCAACATCGGGCTCCCTGCTCAGCGGTGAGTCTTCTTCTCCCTCTTCCTCTCTCTGTGATCTCTCTCATCATTTCTCTCTCTCGAATAAATAAAAATCTTTTTTAAAAAAGGAATAAAATCATACAAAATATGTACTTTAAACATAATGGAATAAGAGAAGCCAACTACAACAACAAGGAAAAAACCCTGGAAAGTTCACAAATATGTGAAAATTACACAATATGTTCCTAATAACCACAGGAAAAAGAAGAAATAACAAGGAAAAATTTTAAATGCCTTGAGGCAAATGTAAACAAAGACACAACATATCAAAAATTATAGAATGCAGCTAAAACAATGTTTAGATGAAAATTTACAGCTGTAAATGTCTGTATTTTAAAAGAAGACCTCAATTTCTATTCTGTATTGTACTGGAAATTCTAATGAGGTCAGTTAGGTAAGGACATACATATAAAAGGCATACATATTGGAAGGAAAGAGTAATATGATCTCTACTTGCAAGTGACATGATCTTGTAGATAGAAGATCCTAAGGAGACACACACACACATTATTAGAACTAATAAGTTCCACAAGGTTGCAGGATACAAGACCAATATACAAAAATCAGGTTGCAGGGTACAGGATCAATATACAATATCAGTATATAATTCTATATACTGATAATAATTCCTTCATGATAGCATCAAAAAGAATAAAATAATTAGGAATAAACAACAAAAGAAGTACAAGACTTGTACACTGAAAACTATAAAACATTCCATGTTCATGAATTGGAAAACAATATTGTTCAGATGATAATGCTCCCCAAATTGATCTTCAGAGTCAAGGTGATCCCTATCACAATTCTAGCTGCATTGGGGGGAGTGTTTTTTGGAGGGGTTTTGAAGAAATTGACAACTTGCTCTTAAAATTCACATGGAAATGTAAGGGACCTAGAACAGCAAAAGCAATCTTTAAAAAAGAAAAAAAAAAAAGTTGTAAGACTTTCCCCCATTTAAAAACTTAGTACAAAGCTATCGTAATCAAGTCTCTGTGCACTAGCACAAGAATAGACATCTGGACCAAGGGAACAGGTTGAAAATCCAGAAATAAACCCCTGTATCTATGTTCAATTGATTTTCAACAAGGGTCGCAAGGTAATTCATTGGGGAAAAGAAGAGTTTTTTTCAACAAATGGTGCCAAGACGACTCCATAGCCTTCTGCCAAAGAATGAAGGTGAACCCCTTCCCCACCTGACGGATCCTCCAAATGGTTCCAAGACCCAAATAGAAGAGCTAAAACCATAGAACTCTTTGAAGAAAACACAGATGGGAAATCTTCATGACCTTGAATTAGCAACAGTTTCTTAGATATGATATTGAAAGCATAAGCAACCAAATAAAAACATGAACTGGATTTCAACACAATTAAAAATGTTTGCACTTCAAAGGATACTATAAAGATATTAAAGTGGCAACCTCCAGAATGGGAAAATATATTTGTATACCACAGTATATATGATAAGGGTCTAGTATCCAGGTTATATAAAGAACTCTTACAATTCAGTAATAGACAAATAACCCAATTAAAAGTGAAAAAACAATCTGAACAGACATTTCTCTAAAGAAAATATACAAATGACTAATAATCACATAAAAAATTGCTCAACCTCAGGGCACCTGGGTGGCTCAGAGAGTTGATCTTCTGCCTTCAGTTCAGGTTGTGAGCTCAGGGTCCTGGGATCAAGCCCCATGTCGGGCTCTGCTCAGCAGGATGCCTGCTTCCCCCCTTTTTTCTGCCTGCCTCTCTGCCTACTTGTGATCTGTCAAATAAATAAAATCTTTTAAAAAATTGCTCAACCTCATTAGTTACTAGGGAAATGCAAATCAAAACCACAACAAGATATCATTTCACACTCACTAGAAGACTATTAAAAAAAAAAAAAAGATGGATAATAACAAGTGTTAATGAAGCTGTTGAGGAATTGGATCTCTAGTACCGGGCTGGTGACAGCATGGAATTGTGTGGTCGCTTTGGGAAACAGTCTGGCAGTTCCTTAAGATTTTCAACATAGTTGTCAGCAGTTACGGTCCCAGGTATATAGCCAAGATATCTGAAAGCTTATGCCCACATAAAACTTTTATGTAATGTTCATGGCAGCATTATTAATATTAGCTACAATGTGGAAACAACCCACTGTCCATCAGCTGATGAATGGATAAAGAAAATATGGTGGGGCGCCTGGGTGGCTCATTTGGTTAAGCAACCGATTCTTGATTTCAGTTCAGATCGTGATCTCAGGGTCCTGGGATCAAGCCCTGTGTCCATCTTCCCACTCAGCGGGGAGTCTGCTTATCTCCCTCTGCCCCAATCCCCTGCACACTCTTTCTAAAATAAACAAATAAATCTTTTTTTTTTTAAAGACAATGTGTGTCCACACAATGGAAAAATATAATAGAAAGGAATAAAGTGCATGCTATAACACAGATGAACCTTGAGAGCATCATGTTAAGTGAAAGACACCAGACACAAGAGGCCGCATGTTATAGGATTCCACTTACATGAAATGTCCAGAATATGGAAATTCCAGGTCACACAATAGAGAATGGCCGCCAAGGGCTGCCAGGTTGGGGACAGGAAGCAGCTGCTAACGGGGATGGGGGCTTCTTTCTGGGGTAAAGAAAAGGTAGCGAAACTAGACAGGGGTTCTACACCCGGTGAATATACTAAAAACCATTGAATTGTTCACTTTAAAGGGGTGAATTTCATATGAATTACATCATTCAACTTTTTAGAAAAGGAGGAAAGAGACAGCACAAGTTCACTCCACTGGGACGTTGGGATGGCACCCAATTCCCCTCACGTTCCCTACAATCTAATAATAGGTGAGAATGATCTCATTGCAGACTTGATTTGTATTTCTTTAATTATGAATGAGACTGAGGCATTTTTGTCTTGAATTGCCTGTTTGGGGGGTTTCCCCTTTATTGAACTGGCTCATGGATTTTTTTCCTATTCATTTGGTAATTACATAACGAGCATATGTCTTACACTGTTCTAAGTACTGGGAATACAGTCGCAAATACAATTGACAAAATCCTGGCCCTCATGAGGCTAACATGGTAGGGAGAAGACACAAATAGGAAACGAGTGAACACAGATCAGCTGGCAAGAAGTGCTGTGGAGAGAACTAGAGCAAGCAGGGAGGACCCGGAGTAGACTGGGGGCGTGGGGGGTGGACAGGGGACCTGGGGGCTTTGCTGTCAATCAGAGAAGGCCCTTCTGATAAGATGGGCCTTCATTCAGCAAGACCTGAATGAAGTAATTCATCTGGATCTAAGGGGACAAGTGCAAAGGCCCTGGGGCAGGGGCATCCACAGCCTGTTCAAGGAACATCCTGTTCAAGGCCAGTGTTGCTGGGATGGAGTGAGGGTGTTAAGAGGTAAGGACAGATCCTGCTGGGCCTTGAACCATGACCCCTGCTGGTCAGGATAAGGGCATGGATTTGTTTTTTAGGGTTGCCATACAAACTACCACAAACTGGGTGGCTTAAAACAATAGAAATTTATCCTCTCACAGTTTGGGAAGCTAGAAATCTGAAATCAAGGTGTCAGCAGTCCAATGTTCCCTCTGAGGTTCCAAAGAAGAACGCTTCCTGGCAACTTCCTAGCTTCCAGCAGCTGCCAACAATGCTTGGCATTCTTTGCCTTCTAAATGCATCTCTTCAATCTCTGCCTTCACCATTGCATGGCCTTTCTTCCCTCCATGTCTCTATATCCCCCTCTCCTTACAAGGACACCCAGTCATCGGCTTTAAGGCCCACCTTAATCCAGTATGGCCTCATTTTAACTTGATTACATCTGCAAAGACCCTATTTCCAAATAACGTCACATCCCAGATTCCAGGTGGACATGAACTTGGAGGGACACTGTCCACCTCTTCAGACCCCCAGAATCTACGCCTGTCTGCCGTGTCCCTGCCTCTTTCATTGCTCTCTCTTCTCTCATACACTCTCTTTACTTCCCCCTGGAGGCTGTTAGTGGAGAATGACACAATCTATTTTAACCACTCTCGTTGATTTATGGAGACAAGACAAAGGGGCAAGGTCAAGGTAAGAGATTGGGTAGAAGCTCTTGCAGAGTCTGCACACGTAGGAGGGTGGCCTAAAGCAGGGCATAGCAGGGCAGGGGACGGGAAGTGGCAGATGGCGGACTTGATCAAGGATGGGATTTGCTCATTGATCAGATGTGGGTTCTGAAAGAGAAATCAAAGATGCCATCCCGACTTTAGGCTTGAGAAATGGTAACACGGCTATGGATTTGGAAGAACAGTTTTTACAGGAAGAAATTCTCCTGACTTCTAGTTCAAGATGATGCATGGAGCCCATGCACTTGCTTCTCACCCTTCCCAGCCTCCACGAGACAGATAAAAGGACAGAGAGGAGAAGTTGTGGAAGAGGGCGGGTCGTTGGTGGACAAGAGTGACTCACACTTCCGGAAAACGGAAGGCAGGTGGGGGTGGGTGGATGAACCACGTCACAGAAAAACCTGAGCAGGAAACCCCACCTTTCAGGGGAGAAGTGGACCTACAAACAAGAGACCATGCAGAGGTCTGCCGCAGGGACGGCTCCCCCAGCCCTCCCACCACAGGACACCGACAGGTCATTACCAGGCTGGGAGGCAAGGGCAGACTTCTTTTTTTTTTTTTTTTAAGATTTTATTTCTTTTAAGTAATCTCTATATCCAACGTGGGGCTTGAACTTACAACCCCAAGAGTCACACACGCACCAACTGAGCCAGCCAGGTGTGGCCCAGGAGATCTGTCTTCTAAGCAGATGTCCAGTGTGCATCCAGGTGCCCTCACAGCTCAGGCACTGAGGGGAGGGGTGGTGCTGCTGATAGCCGGGCCCTGGCACCTAAATTGGCCTGAGAGCCAAGTGCTGACTCATCTGGTCTGACCGCAAGACACCAGGGGGAGTGCTCAGCCAGGCCCCAGACCCATGCCTTAAAGCAGAGCGCCCCAAGTTCAGCAGGCACAAACAGGCTCAAGGGAAGGAGGAACAACATGACAGCAAAACGCCAAAGGGCCAAGGGAAGAACTGATCCCAGAGGAAACACATACTTTAGGCCAACAAATCTTAAAAGAAACAATTGTAAAAGAGCAACGAAGACCCCTCCCTCGCCCCTGCCCCATACCCAATCCATCCCCCAGTCCCAGAGGCTTTGCCTGTCCTATATTTCCCATGTCTGGTGTCCATCTGTCCTCCCCATTGGCAACCTAGTCCAAGTGACCATCTCTCCCCCACCCGAACTTCCTCCAGGAAGGAGGAAGTGGCCCTGCTAACAGGGCCACTCCCCTGGTCCCCTGCTACACCCCATTCCAGCCCCTCTCCAGCTGCTAACCACTCTACAGATAGGATCATATGTGTGGTTCTTGCCTGCCCCAACTTCTTAAAACATTCCAGTGGCTTCCCACTGCTTGGAGGAAGATAGAACTGGTGACTTGGCTGGCAAGGTGCAGACTCCCCTTCACCTGGTCCCCACTGCTGCTGGGTGGCTCTGGTCCCTCCCCGACAGAGCTCTGCAGACTCTTCCCTCTGCTCAGAATGCTCCTCCTTCCCCCTGCTGCCCCTCCTCCCCACTAGGGCTCACACATCAGAAACCTCCGCTGCCATGCTCTTCCAGAGACCACCCTATGACTGTCCCCCCTACTAGACTCTCAGCCATCTTCCCCACTTCCTTTCAAGTAGAACCTGATTCCCTAGGATCGATTCTACATTATCTTGGGTTTCTTTCACTGCTAAAGAAAGTTTGGAACCACCCACCGCACACCATGTCACCTCCAGTTTGGAAAGGACCCTTGGAGCAACAGGCTGAGCCTGCCGGGAACCTCTGGACTGAGTCCTGCCTCTGGAAGGGTGGGGGCCTCGGGGTGTTCTGCAGAGCAGGAGACAGCAAGCACCCCTTCTCCGCCGGAAGAAAGGAAGGACACAGGACCTGAGAACAGGTTCCAGAGGTGGGTGGGATCCTGCCTTCTCTGCTAGCAGGCTCACAGTGTCGGTTCAGCTTTCCTTCAGACTGCTGCATGTTTTCGCTGCGAATAAACCTTCTTTACAAGGCACATTAACAATTCACTCTCCATCTCCAGGAATCTGGGCTCAACACTCCCAGCGAGCACTGAGGCCAAGGACCTTGGGCAGAGGCTCCTGGGCAGGCTGGGGAGGTGGGGGAGTGCAGGAGATCACATCCCAAGAGCGAGGCGTTTTGCCTGGGTCCTGAGCTGCTACTGGGGCATTCAGCTCTGGGGTCTGAGAGCTCCTTAATCAGGGCAATGCTCCTGCAGATGTTTCAATTTGTGTGGCTCAAGTTTATTTTTAAAGCAAGATCATTCACTGCCCTCTTCAGGTACAGCCCCCGGGGGAGGCAGCCCAGCACACAGTTGAGTCAGGCAGCCTGCCGAGGCACCCGGCTCTGCAGGCCCCACTGAGGGCACTGGCACAAGCCTTTCCCTGCTCTGAACCTCAGTCTCCCCTTCTAGAAAATGCAGCCTGCGATGCATACAGGGGAGAAAGGGCACAACTCCCAACCCGGCAGCCTCTCCCAGACCTGGTGGGGCACCCTGGGGCCGAGGGCCCCACAGCACCGAGCCGCTTGCCAATTCTGGGCTGGGTGATGCAGAGATCGGCTCCCAGCTCCCTGCTATGTCACCAACCACCAGGAGACAATCGTCCCAGTGGACCAAGGACGGTCTGGCTTTGGCGGGCTGTCTGACATAATTCACTCTCAGAAAGTAGCCCCCATCCCCACCCGACGAGACTGCTAAAAATGGATCCCTACGCCCCACCCCCAGATTGACTAAACCAGTCTCTGGAGATGTGGCCTGGGCTTTTAGGCTTCCTGCCAGCTTGAGGGGGGTTCTAATGTGCAGCCGGTTTGAGAACCCCTGGGTGTGGGGTGTACATGCCACAGGGAGGGTGGGTCAGATACCTGAGACTGCTTCCTTCGCTATCTGCCCCTTCCCCAGCACCCAAAATGTTAAAGGCCCCCGGGGGTGGGGGGGTCATGACTCAGCTGTCTGCCCACCTGCCACCTGGCCAAGAGCAGCTTCCTATGGGGCAGGGTAAAGAGAGCCAGAGGCTAGGGCAGAGACCGTCCTCAAGGGACTGAGACACCTGGGTCCTCACTGCCAGAAATTGTCCTGGGTCCGGCAGGTGCCCCTGCAACCTGCTTAGCCTCTGAGGGACTGGTGTGAGGGGGCTTCTGCCCCGACTCGCAAAGTAAGCATCGTCAGAGCCTGGCCATCACACAGTGCGAACTGTTCTGCAAAGGACATAATGAGGGCATCCCCCAAGGCCGCAGGGCACCCGAAGCAGGAGTCACCCCCTGACCCACAAGGCAAGGGCTGGGGAGATGCCATAAACCCAGACAGCCCCGAGAAAGGGCCATGGAAAGAGGCTACTCTAGGGGTTGGAGCCCGGCTTTGCTTGTTCTGTGACCCCATTTCTGAGACTCAGTTTCCCTTCCCACCAGGGCCCGGCATAGAGCACAGACCAGCCAGGAGCAGCGACCTCACGGGCTCCTGAGCAGCAGCCCAGTGAACCGGTTGGCAGGGTGGCTCCCCAGCATGGAGTACAGGCAGAATGTCGCCTGCTGGCCACGCCCAGGCCACCCCCTCGCCATTCTGTGATCTGGAGCTTTACTAGGAGCTCCTCAGGCAGCACAAAGCTGGAGCAGGAACACACCCACACACAGACTGCGGAGGGGAGAAGTCACATGGATGGATTTGCTGTTCCTCACTGGCAGAGAGCAGGAGGCTTCGGCGTGTGATGGGCACGAGCTGCTGTGAAAACTGAGATGTCAGCCCTGAGCGCACAGCCAGGCTGTCTCCCCTCCAAATGGGCCCTGTTCCCCGCACGGCCCCTGGGCGTGCTGTGCCGTGTGCCGGGCGTGCTGTGCCGTGTGCCCGCCGTGCTGGCTGGAGACTCCACAACCTCACTCAGCCACACGGGCCCCTGTGATCTGCCGCTAACCACGCACGGACTGCTCCTCCAGGACTAGACCCGAGGGTGGACTGGGCGCAGCTGAACAGGGATCCAAGCTGGCTCTGGCCCAGCTCTGCCTCCGGCTGGGCAGCCTGGACCGGCCCCCGACCCTCCTGAGCACCAGTTTGCTCTATTATCACTGGGTTCACAGGAAGACAATCGAAGGGGCTGTACCCCCAGAGTCCCCACAACATGTGTGATCACTGGTAACGTGGGAACAGACAGAAAGGCCGCCCCTTCCTTGGGGACACACGGGAGTGGCACCGAGCTCCTGTCTGACCCCGGCCATGGGGTCCAGTGCCAGAGTTCTAATTGAGGACACAGGGGGCACCTGTCTCCCCACCGATGCTGGGAGAACCCAGGATGGAGACCTGCCCAGGCCAGACCCCCAGGGAGAGACAGGGTGGGGAGCCCTGGGTAGGCAAACCAGGGCAACCCTCCTACACGGGTGTGCAGTGCTGCCCAACCCCCCACACACATCCTCCCCATCAGGGAGCACTTCTGGATGAAAAGGTATCAGCAGGTGGAGCCGGAAACCCCAGATAGAGCAGAGCTGACCCTCTCCAAGCCAGGCCTGGTGAAAGCAGAGAAATTCAACCCCAGGAGCCTTTTCAGCAGGGTGGGGTAGGGTGGGGTGGGCCTAGACGTAGGTCTGGGCTCAGCATCCAGCAGCCTCTCTAGCAGGGGCAGAGGGAAGGTATGCAGGCTGTGGCTAGAAGGCCAGCAGGCAGGGGAGTAGGATGGGGGAATAGATAAGTGCACACAGGCAAATGACAGGGTTCACCAGATTCAGACCCCTCACAGCACACGGTAAGCACCCATCGTGCTCGTTCTAGGTTTGTTCTCCCCTTTCCTGCCCTAAGCCTCCAACAGTACTAGCAGAGGCTGGTTCTGGGCTGGGCTGGGCTCTCAGAACCGCCTGAATCCAGTGGGTAGCTGGCGAGCACCTCATGGCACTCCTGGGCCTGACCCCCCATGCCCTGTCTGCTGGAGAATCGCCCACAGGAAGGGCTGGCCATCCCAGAGGAGGCAGGAACTCTGCCCTTCCTGTCCATGGCAGGGGTAGCTGGGTTGGGGCTTTCTGGCTGCCAGGACCCTGACAGAGGCCTGGAGACCCTTTCCACCCCCATCACAAGCTCCCTGCTCTGAGCAGGCACCTCCCATGCACAGTGACCATTCATCCCCAAAACCATGCCAGAGCTTTCCTAGTGCAGGCAAGTGCCTGGCCCCGACCTGCCCTCCCAGAGCACGCACCCCCACCTCAGGACCTCAAGAACTCAGCAGGAGCCAGACTACAGGAAAGATCACCTCCTCTTCTCTAGGGTCCACCCCTAGACAGGGAAAGGCCCGCTATGGGGGTCGGTCACTCCCACACACTGCCCTGTGCGTGGCATGGGGAGGGCACTGGGACCTGATACTCCCAAGCCAGGGAGGCTGGGCTGCAGGGGAGCCCCTATGATTACCTAAGGCCCCTCTTAGAGAGGCTTCTCTGATGCCCACATAAGGCCCCAACAGTGGCTGTGGTCCCCCAAAATGCCTGCATCATGATCCCTGTAACTGTGAAGGTGACAAAAGACACTGTTGGCAAAGGGACTATACTTCCGAAGGAGCTTTGCAGATGCGATTAAACTAAGGCTCCTGAGATGGCGAGATCATCCTGGATCATCCCGGAGGGTGCAATCTAATCCCACAAGTCTGTAAAATTGGGGAGCCTTCTCAGCTGTGGGAAGAGCAAGGTGTAACCATGGGGCAGGGTCAGAGAGCCAGATCCAGCCCTGCACTGCTGGCTCTGAAGCAGGGATCTGTGGGCAGGGAGTCACGGGCAAGGCCTCAGGGCTCAGGGGCCCCCAGCCTCCAGCCAGCAGGGAGCGGGGAGCTCAGTTCTGCAGCACAAGGAACTCACCCGGGGTAAGCAGGAAACCACCCTCCTCCAGAGCCTCCAGGGATGAAGAACAGCAGAGGTCCCTTGACCTTAGCCCGCTGAGACCGCACTGGCCTCTGACCCACGGAACCGTGAGATGGCAAGCGTGAGTTCGTGAGGCCATGAAGCCTGTGGCAATCTGTTAGGGCAGTAAACTCTACACAGGTCCCAGGGTCATGGCGACTGTCTCTGCTTAGGAGCCCCAGAATGTGGCGGGGGTGGCCCTCCCCAGGGGGCCTTCAGGGGACCTAGAACACCTGGGCTTCAAGGCCCCAGGCCATCTGACACATCAGCACCCAGGTGAAGGCCCTGCCTGCCCCTGCTGCTCTCAGGAGCATGGCCTGGGTCTGGCACATTCTCCCCCATGCTGCAAGGCCACTGTGAGGACTGAAGGAGACACACATGTGGGGCCCAGTGGGTGTCGGCATGCACTGGCAAACAGGCCTCCCCCCAGAAAGGCCTCCTGGGATCTCAGCATGAGGGGCCTGAGGAGGAAACTGGCTGGACAAACCAGCCAATGTGGGAAGCCCAGGAGCTTGGGGAGGGGGGGACACAGAGAGCACAGAGGGGACAGAGGAGGGTGTCCTCAGAGCCTCCCAAGCACTTCACTGGGACAATGGTACCAAGATACCAAGTAGGAAGACTTCCTGCCTGCCCCGGGCCCCGCGGCTGCCTCTCTCCACCTGCCCCGATGCCCACCGCAGTCTGCAGATCGCCCTGCCCAGTCCTTCCTCCCTAGGCCTCTCCAGCCCCTGCTCACAGTGGCCCTGTCGCCCCAGCCCCCAGTCCCCTCTCTCTCTCCTGCGTCCAGTCCAGTCCCATTGGCCTGGAGGGCCTGGAACTGACACCTTCACGTGCCCACCACACCACTGCCACACAGGGTCCCCGCGGTGCCGGAGCAGGGGGGTGGCGGGCCTGGGGCTCCAGCGGGCACCCTGCTAGCAGTCGCTCTGGTGGTGCCCCTCCAGAAGGTTGTGTTTACTAAACAGAGTTGCCAAAACAAGTCTGAAACCACTGCTGTAGCTCAAGGTCACTTTGGAGTGAGCTCCAGGCAGAGGTTCTCCCTGGAGTCGCCAAAGTCATGGCTAAAAGGAGGGACCAAAGAAGTCAGCCTCTTCATGGCATGAGAGCAATGACATGAGTGACACTGCAGGCTTCTGTGTCTCAGCTCCCCTGGCCAAAGAGCACAGCAGGGAAAGTTGGGGATTTTCCTCTTGGGCAGAGGCCACCGAATTCCCAGGCATTTGGAGGAAACCCGGGAGGCTCTGGGGTTTCCAGCACCTTCCTGGGAAGTCCCTTCCACCACCGCCCGGTCACTGCCCAGCAGAGTAGAGCCGCACCCAGCTTAGCCCAGACCCTCTGGCTGGGCTGAGGTGGACATGCCAGGGAAGGAAGCACAGGGGGATGCAGGAAAAGCCTCCCAAAGTCACTGTCCTGCCACAGGCCCCTCCCAGGAGCCAACATCCGCTGGCAGACTCCCTCCCCCCACCGCCCCGTGCCTCCGTGGACTTTGATGTCCCACCCCCATCCCCCGCTGGCCACCTGCTCAGTGTTGCTCCTTCTCACCCCACCCACTGCCACCACCCTTGCCTCAATGGCCACTCTTGAGTCTGGACCCCTCTAGGGATGTCCTGGACAGTCATGCCAGCTGAGGTGTGCAGAGCTGACCCCCAGTCCTGGTCCAGTCTCACAGCTGCACTTCTGTCCCATTTGTCCAAAGGCCTGGGATAGTCTGGGGGTGTCCTATCACCCTCATCTGCTCCTGGGGGCAGGGGTAGCCCCTCACGGAGCATCCTGTGTCCTGCAGCCCTACTTACAGGAGCTCAGTGTACCCTTGAGGACGGAAAGGCCCTAGGGTTTAAACACAAGGTCTCTGTCATCTACTCCTCGCAGTAAATCCTTTGAAAGCTACTGGCCCATTTTACAGTGCAGATTGAGGTCAGAGATGTGACACTATCTGTCCAAGGACCCAGGACACTAGTCAGGGTCAAAGTAGAAACAAAGCCCAGACTCCCACATCAGGGGTACCCTGGAGCCCAGTGCTGGGGCGGAGCGGGGGGACACCTAATTTCTGGCTCAGAACCGTCAAGGGGTAGGCGTGTGGCCAGTCCTGGGAGCCCCATCACCCTTGGCACCTCTGGGAAGACAACTCTGGAGGGAGAACCTAGAGCCACCTGGGGCCTGATTCCCAGCTCTGTCTGTCTACTAAGATTAGCCTGTAGTGGGGCTGGGGCATCCCTATGGTCTGGGCTCCTGACACCCTCCTTTCTCATCTGGTTGCCAAGCAACACTAAAAGCTACCTCATGCATGTGAATTAGGGAGGTCCTTCTGGCCTTCCCTTCCTCTCTCCCCGTCCTCACCCCTGCCTCCCCGCACCCCCTCCCCCCGCATCAGATTTATGGCAGAGACTGTGTGCTGGCCCCTGCCTGGAGAAAGCACTGCAGAAAGTCCCCGAGGCGTCCTGTGGTGCCCCTGACCACAGCGAGCCATGGGTTGGGCTGTTGACTGTCTGCACTGGACGGTGGCCGGGGCTTACCCACTCTTGGACCTGGACCCCGAGAGACTGAGTGGAGTGCAGCCATGTGGGCCTGGAAAGCCCTGGGGCTGTGAGCCTTGGGGGCCCCATGCCAGGTGGGAGAACTGGGACAGGGGACAGGCTGGAGGACACCCAGGTCCCTAGCAATGTGCAGCGTCACCTTGCCCTGGAACACAGCTTATAGGTCACCTCGTTTTACAGAGAAGGCCTCTGAGACCTAGAGGGAACAGCACGTGAGCAAGGTGGAGGGGGCAGGGCTGGCTCCAATACAGGAACCCCCCCGTCCCCCCTCCCTGCACTTGCTCGGCACTGGGAGGATCCTGCAGGAAGGTGGTCTCCCTGCTTCCTGGCCCCCCTGACAGCTTGGGACATGAGTGAGGTGAGAGGGCCCAGGCCTGAGCAAGTGCTCTGTGCTAGGGAGTCAGGGTCAGGGCGTAGGGCCATCAGCGGGGAGGGAGATGTAATGGGGCCAGACCCACAGCCCAGCAGCCCCACCCTGTAGGAAGCATCTCTGACTTGGAGGCATCTCTACCTGGGGTCGCTAACACCTCCTTCCCCTCCATGTCTTGAGGAGGCCCCCAAACCCCCAAAGGCCTATGGGGCCCCTTGTCAGCAAGAGGCGACAGAGCTGAGCTGGCCAAGGGAAAAGAATGGCGAGGGCAGGTGGCGATCTGCTGGCACGGGGCACTCAGGGAGCCAGTACTGGGGGTCTCGTGAGACTGTCTATGCTGAGCCCCTGTGCACCCTTGAGAGAGCTGGGACAGCCTCGACCCAGCTGTCTGCCTCACAGATAGGGAAACTGAGGCTGGAGGTACCACACTGCTTGTCCTGGGCCCAGCCAGGCTAGGAGCCTTGGTTCTGGGCTAACCCTGGCTGCCTAGAGTGTGGGTCCCACTGCGCTGTGGGAACAGGAAAAGGAAGGGCATGTCTGGCCACCTTACCCCACCCAGCGGAGGCAGACAGAGAAACGGCCCGTGACACTGCCTCCCAGGGCAGCTCTGCCGGGGTGCCGCGGGCAAACTCAGAAGGCACATCTGCCAGGGGTGGCCAGAGGGCCTCTGAGCCATGGGGGCGTGCACACCAAGTTGCTTTCTGCCAAGCCACGTAACAACCAGAAACCACGATGGACCCCAACAGCCCTGGCAACAAGCCTGGATGGTGAACTATTCCCAGCCTTCAGAGGACCCCCAGGCACCACTCAGTGAGCTTTCCTGGGTCCTCTCACTGCATCTGACCAGGAAGGCCCTTTCCCTCCCATGGCCCCCAGGGCCTCAGAGGCCCCGGAGGAAGTAGAACAGGCCTCTGCCACCTCCAGTAATGTCCCCACAGGCATCTCCGAATGGGGCACCAAGGGTCCAAGGCCCACCAAGGGGCCCCATGACTCCTGAAGTGAGTTCCAACTCGAGGCCCCACACCTGGGCCTGGTCTCCTTCTCTGCAGACAGTAGCATGGCCTGGAGCCAGCCCGTACCTCCCCTAGCCTAGGAAACTACAGGTAGTTTCCCTACCTGTAAAATGGGGCAGGAACTGCCCTGTTTCTCAGGGCTGATGGGACTAGTGGAGTTGATGCGGGTGAGATGCCCCAGTGCCCCTAACAGAGCATGTGAGGCACAGACGTCACTAGAGAATGCACTCCGCCTGTACCCCCAGCTGCCCGACCCCACAGAGTGTACCCAAGCCCCTGCACCTGTAGCCCCCATCTGCACCTCCAGAGTGGGAGGGCAGGCCTGCGGGCATGTAGGCAGGCCTGAGGGAGGGAGGAAGGGCTGCAGGGCCCTGTAGATGTTCCCTCTCCTTCCTCTGACTCACAAAGGCCGGCGAGGTCACCCTGGTCTGGGCTTTCTCAACTTTGGCTTGGTGCTCTGCTCGCCCCTGGGAGGGGTGGGGCTGGGACAGGCAGCCCAGCTGCAGGGGAGGAAAGTGGAAGTCAGGATGGGGGCAGTCAGGGTGTGGTGACCAGCGAAAGTTGGGAGCCAGGACAGGGCACAGCTGGAGGGTGTGAGGGAGGCAGTGCAGAAACAGGATGGTCACCCTGGACAGAGTCAGGGCAGGGCCTGGGCAGGGGCTCAGAAAAGGCCCAGGCGGACCTTAGCCCAGAGACACAGTCGTACTGGGACATCAGCACCAGGCCCAGGACCCGCAGTGGCCTAGGGAGCAGGCTTCCAGGGATTCAGCCTGCCAAGTGGACCAGAAGGCAAGGAGAAGCTGGGGGCTTGGGTACAGACCAAGAGTGATGATCTAGATGGAGATGGGGAGGGGATGCATTTGCCTGCCATCGGTCAGTGGGTACACAAAGGCCCACAGGGATGAGGCAGAGGGTGGGCAGAGCTGGAGAAGGGGAAAACCCTAGTGGTGAGGGAAAACCACTGGAAGTGGCACTGTGGGTGACAGGAGGGAGGGGTGAAGGGAAAGGCTGGGTGGGTGGCAGGCTGGGGCCGCCAGGGAGGGTGAGCCCAGCTACAGGGGTGAATGAATGGAATGGGGCCTCATGGCATTGGTTGTGCCCTCCCCCACCCAGGACTTCCCCTGGATTAGAGGCTCCTGTCCCCCACTCTCCCTGGGCTCAGTCTCTCCCCACATCTACCCAGGACCGTGGGGAGAGTGAGAGCTTGGTGGCTCGCTGGGAGGGCGGGGGCCGGGCGGGTAAGATCCACCCTCTGAGCTCTCTTGGTGACAGCCCGTCCTGGGGACATTTCTTCCACTCACTAGTCCCCTGCACTGTGCTCTGGACCAGTTGAGGGAAAGGCAGGTGCTGCAACCTGGGCCATGTGGGTAGACAGTCTGGATGTGTGGTCTTCCTAGCGATCCCCCTGGGCTCCACGCCTCATGAACAGCCCCTCAACCACCAGGTCCAATGCAGCCTTGACCCTCTGTCCAGTGGTAGGCCCCGGGGCCATGCCATGGAACCTGCCCCTTCCCTAAGCATGTCCACCACCCTGGGTCCGGACTGCCTGGCCAGACGGCCAACCTGAAGGATGCTGCGGGTGGGTCCCAGCCTCTCTGACACCACTCCTGGAGCTGTGGCCGAGTGGCTTCTGTGGCTACCCTGCCCATGGGCCCCCATTCACCATCCCGGAGCACCTGTCTCTCCCCTACCCTCCAGGGGCTATACAAATTCTGTCCACTCTGTTCCCCTACAGAAGCTTCAGAAACCAAACAAACACATTACAGTTTCAGAAAATCCCATGGTAAGGACACAAATTTTACTTATTTAATAACTAAACCTTTTCCCCTCTTTTCCTACAGGAGGGAGAGAGGAGAAAAGCCCCAGGCCACGCACTTGCTCCTGGAGACCGTGCCTTGGGTTTTGCAGGATGAACAGCCAGACAGGGTCTGAATCCCAGTGCTGAGCCTTCCTGCTGTGTGACTTTGGTTGGCTTTCTCAGCCTCTCTGAGCCTATTTTGTGCTCCTGCAGAACTGGAGAAAACGGCTATCTTCAGGCTCTGCAAGAGTGAATAGATCTCATCTGAAAGGGCCCCCAGGTATGATGCCCTTCCCTCTCGTCCCACCACTTCCCTTAGCTAAAGTCAGGGATCCTTTGTCAAATGATCCATTTAAAGAGGGACTCCACCAGGTACAATCTCTCTCTAATGGCAGCAGCTCTTTGACCTGGATGTTGTTTGCCCCGGGGCTGGGAGAGAGATGCCAGCAAGAGACGTCAGCACCCCAAGTGTCCTGGAAACCCTTCCAAACTCCCAAGTTCCTGAATGCCAATTACGGGAAGTCTGATTCATCTGCGCGCTGAGTAACTGGGTCCAGTGACTCCCGGGTGATTGTCTGAGCTCAATGTGTGTGGGGGTGACAGGCAGGGCTGCCCCGGGAAATGAGCTCCCCCACGTCCTGGCCCCGGGCCAGCCACTAACCTCCCTGAGAGGGCTTTCGATAAAGACATGGCCCAGAGCCCCTGAACCATCCCAAAAGCGCCATTGGCCTGGGCTGGGGGAGCTTTCTGCTGTGACCGAGGCTGAGTCAGCTGAATGCCACACGGCTCTCTAGAGACCAAAGCAAATATGATGAACAGAAAAGCTTCCACTTTGTATTGAAGGTCCCTGCACCATACTGCCTTTGGTAATCAGTTACATACCCAGCATGGTGAGCATGAGCATGAGCCCAAGTGGACAGAACATTCTGGGATGACCCTGGTGGGTCAGCATCTGGGAGCAGGCTTGGCACTCAGCAAGGTTCAGTGGGCTCAGAACCTCAGGCTGTGGCCTGGGAAGTTTTCAGAACCAAGAGAGAAAGTCTTAGTCTTGTCCAGGCCTGAACCCCTTGGGCTGAGCTGCTTGCCCTTAAGAAGTGGTTCTCAGGCTTTAGTGAGCATCGGAATCCCCTGGAGGGCTTTTCAAAACACACATTGCAGCCCCTCCTCCCCCACCGCCAAGAGTGTCTGATTCAGGAGGTCTAGGATAGGGCTGGAGAACCTGTATTCCTAAAAGACAGTTCAAGGGAATGTTGATGCTATTGGTCTTAGGATCCCACTTTGAGAACCAATGTTGTAAAATTACAGCTGGGAGAGGGCCTGGAAAGCAGAAGCAAGAAAGCACTCTGAGCCTGGTGCCCCACCAGGCCCAGCCAGAGGCAGCCTCGGGGTCAGCCAGAGCCCAGGCCGAGGGAGGCAGGGCTAGGAAGCAGGTAGCTCAAGATGAAGGCTACTCTAGGCTTCCTCACCCCTGCCCAGCACTGCCCCACACACCAGGGCCCAAGGAGGGGGGGTCATAGGAGCTTCCAGAAAACTGCTTCCTCTCAGTGTTTTTGCCCTGCCTCTGGAGCCTTGTTCACTGCCTGCAGAATTCCTCTATGCTTCTACCAGGGAAGACTCCAGGCCTCACCTGAACAGAGACCCTGTTACGGGGGGCAGGCCTCCCAATGCCCACCACAGCGTTGAGGCAGCAGGCCAGGCAGCTGTCAGTGTGGCCACCTCTGTGGGGTTCATTCATTCATTCAACCCACATCAGCTGGGGGTGTGGGGCAGGGAGCCCACCTGGGAGCACCTGCTCTGCAGGGAGGGGAGGCCACCTAAACACTCCAACCCCTCAATCCATGCACGACCATACCTGCTGGCAGGCCAAAGAAAGGCTTTATGAGTGGATGCTACTTCTAGTGGGTTCTTCTGATCAGTGAAGTTAGACAACTTCTACCTATTGTCCCTGATCCACCCCAGCATCAAGCCACCCGCAGGGGCCCTTATCAGACCCCAAAGGCAGGCACAGCAGCTCAGAGGCAGAGCTCAGATCCCCAAAAGTCAGCATGGATACCTCAGGGCACTGAGCTAGGGTCTGGAGCCCAGGGACTCACAGGGCCGGCCCTTCCCGGCAGCCCTGGTCTCCCACGTCTCGGCCTCGACGGGCGGCTGTGGCCCAGTTCCCGAGGCCCTTCTTCACCACCAGCTCTCCTCTGTACCCCGCATGGGGCCTGCCTCCCCAGTGCTCTGGGTACAGCAGCTCCCCGAGCTGGGACCTCTGTCGTGTCATGAGGGCACCACTTGTCTGACGTTCCCGAATGTTCTCAACCCTGCCAAAGCTCCTCCTCAGCTGCAACAGATCTGGACCTATGAGGGCCTTCAGCTTCACCTCTCAGCCTCTTTCCTGACGCGGAGATGGCTCCCATCAGTGAAGGAGAAAGGACAAGACAGCTAGGATGCACGTCTCCCCACGATCCAGGGAGACTCACCCTCACACCCTCTTCACCAGCCTCCCAAATGTGCAGGCACCTCTGCTACACTCAGATCTAGCCATCTGGGGGGGGGGGGGGGAATGTCACCTGCTGGAAGGTCACCCCTCACCACACCAGGACAAATGAGAAAACCAGGTGGGGCCAACCACCCGCATGGGCTGTGATGTCACAAGCAGGAAGCAGCCAGCTGCAGTGCCCACCACAGGAATGAAACAAACTCAGTCCTACCAGGCAGAGCAACACTGGCGTAGATACAGGGTTGTGCCTGAGAACCATGGCAAAAGCAACTTGATGAGAAAGGGTGCGGTGGGCCGGGGCTGCTGAGTTATGGAGACAGGCACAGATTGCGAAATCAGGAAGAGCCATGTGTTGGCAAAGGAAAGAATTTAGCACATACCCTGCCTTTTATTTTTACTGAAATTGTTTTGGGGTAACCAAACAGCCCTGGTTGATGAGAGAACGTTCCTTATAGACGAATCCTACAAATGCGCTGAGAAGGAACATTTAGGAAGGTGCTGCCTTACAGCCCTTGACGGGGTACTTGACTCAGACCGTGGCTGTCAAGAGTTGACACCGCCAGAAGGATGGAACGGATGCAGGGGAATGTGGGCCCGTCGCCCCCACGTTCTCGCCCACTGCCACCAGATCTGCCGTGGCAGACTCCTGCAGTGTCCGGGCCAGCGCCACGAAGCATTCTTGCCAAGTAACGTGGAGCCCCGTAAAACGAAGTTGTTTGAGCTGAGCTCCGGTTTGGAGAGAATACTAGGAGCGGGGGAGCTCGTGAAATGACACCGCGAGGAAGCAAACAGACAAGTCTCAAAAATAGGACATCCTAGAGACACAGACTCACCACGGTTCTGCAGCAAGCCGATGGCTTAAAGAAAGGGGACCGGGGAAGGAAGGACTGCTTCACATCACGGAGGCTTGTGACAAATTAAAGCCACATGTCACACATGGATTCAATTCGGTTACTAATTTTGCAAGTCAACTGGAGAAGAGCATTTTTAAGACAATTAAGGAAAAGCTGAAGATGTGCTGGGCATTGGATGACAGCAAGGAATTGCTATTAATTCAGCTAAGTGTGATAATGACCACGTGGCTCTGTTTGCGGGTGACCTTGCTGGAGAGATCCACGCTGGAGTATATAGGGGCGAATTACAGAGGCCGGGGGTTTGATTTAAATACGTCAGCCCAAAAGAAAAAGGATAAGAGAAAAAGAAAAGAAAAAAAAGAGGGAGGAAGAGAGGGAAAGAAGGACGGACGAAGGAAAAATGAGTAAGTGAAGCAAGCGGGCGAGAGCTGAATCTGGGCAATGAGAACATGAGGTTCCTTACTCGATTCTCTTTACCTTTCTGTGTGTTGGCAAATTTCATGGTAACAGTTAAACCTAAAACATGGTATCCGCACATGAATATACAGTCAGAGCACTGAAGCAAACCAGAAAGGCTTGAAATAACCCCAAACACATAGAGCAGCTTAGTATAGGAGTAAAGGTGGTATTTCAAGTCAGTGAAGAAAAGGTCATTGTTTAATAAGTGATGTTGGGCAAACGGGTGGCCATCTGGAAAAAAATAAGATTGGAGTCCTACCAGATAAATCAAATACTCCCATTTGAAAAACAAAAACATAAGCCTATGAGAGGAACACATGGGAACATTTCCTTGTGGTTCCATGGTACAGAAGTTTTTCTGTTAGTTTGAATTTCATGAAATTACAGATGGGCAACCATTTTTGACCAAGAGGAACAGGAGTTTCACAAGGTTTAAACACAATAGGTCTGCTACTGACTACATACATTTTTTAGATTCTGCATGGTGAAAAATCATAACAAAACAAAAATATAATAAATTGAGGAAAAGATTTGCAACTCATGCTCCAAGAGTCAGTTTCCTTAATATATAGAAAGTGTCTATGAATCACTAAGAAAAATACCATCAGCCCAGCAGAAATACTGTGCTAATAATTCAGACACCAGTTCCCCAGAGAGAATGCAGGTAAGTCTCGTACATATGAGAATCTGCTCAAATTTCACTCATAGAAAGACACTAACATCACAACAAGATATCATTTTTCACCTATTAGATAGGCAAAGATAAGGGGATGGAGAAACAGGTGTTTTTATCCATCACCTACAGGAAGATAACTTACTGTAGTGGAGGACAGCTTGGCCAGAGCTCTCAAACTTACAAACGCACCTCCATTTCACCCTACTGTTCTATTCTAAGGGATTTATCCTACAAATACACTCACACTTGGAGCAAAAGGATGCTTGCTACAGTAACCGCTTATGAAAGGAGAGGGGACACCATCTGAATGGCTACTCTTCAGGGCCTGGATGAAGGAGCTACCACGCATCCGTGGGCAGAAGACCACGCAGATGTTAAAAACAGCAATGCGGGCCTCTTGGGTGGCTCAGTTGGTTAGGAGTCAGCCTTCAGCTCAGGTCATGATCTCCAGGTCCTGAGATCAAGCCCCATGTGGGGACTTCCTCGCCATCTGCCCACCCCTCTGCCCTTCTCATTTTCTCTCTCTCTCTTTCAAATAAATTTTTTTAAAAAAATCTTTTAAAAATATAAACAAACTAAAAATAGCAGCCCCACTCCATGCACACTGAGATGGGGCTCCAAGACATGAACCAAGGGAAGGAAAACGAGGCCCAGGGTCTGGCCACATGCACAGCAAGGACCAATGCGCTGTGCGTGCGTGTGTGGGCCAGAGACGTCGGGAGGAGATCTAAAGCAGATAACAGCTAGGTCTCTGCCTTCACAAGCTGGCAGGGATGAGAGGAGACAGGCTGCACATGGACCTTTTTACTTGTTGCATACATAGTGAAATAAATACAATATGCCAAACTTTAGAAACTGGGGCGGGGGAAGGGCAGTCCTATAAGGAGGCTGGGCAGGAATCCCAGGGAGGATGAGTGGAGGAGGAAAGGCAGAGTGGGGAGAAAGAAGATGATGTACTGTGGGTCGGGGACCCAGGGTGACCTTCCCAGAATCTCCACCCCCATGGCTGCCCACAGGCCATGTCTCTCTCAGGTCCCCAGAATATCTCAGTTCCCCAGAACATTCGATGTAACTGCATCCCCCAAGCAGGCTCCCTCACTAGCTCTCTCCTGGGGGAATCTCAGGGCTGAGGACTCAGCTGGTGTGGTGGGTCAGTTGCCCCTCTGTTGGAACCATCTGCATACACATGGCTAAGCAGCAGAGATGGCATGAGACCCCAGAAAAGCCACAAGGCCACGGCTTACCCCAGAGTAACATGTCCTCAGTGGCCCCCCAGTCACTGCCTGCTATGGATTGTGTCCCCTGGCTTTCTTGGCTTCCTGGACATGGTAACACATGTCTACCTTGGGGCCTGGGACCAGCTATTCCCTCTGCCAGGAGCCCCCTGCCCCCAGATGTCCAAGGCGCTCAAACTCTACCTTGCAGGGAGGCTGCCGTAACTACTCTATTCTAAACAGAAGCCCCCGGCTCTCCCTCTCTCTTCCCCTAACCACCTTCTAATTACCTGTCCTGCTCATTCCCTACCTATTTCTGAATTTTGTCTGCACTCCCAGAACCCGGACCGGGCCAGGCATGCTGCTTCTCTGCACACACTCAGTGGAGGGGACGATGATCAGACATCTCCCCACATTCTTTCGGTTTTTCACTAGCTTTTCCCAAGTCCCTCTCAGATGAGGGATGAAGGGTAGAAGCACCTCAGAGCATGGGTTTCACATGGCCCCGGAGGTCACAGTGGTCACAGTGAGGTGGTGAGGAAGGATAGGCTGGGGTTATCCAGCCTTGAGCAGGGTTTTTAACCCCTTGGAGTCTTTTTTTTTATTATTATTTACTTTTTTAATTTAATTATTTTGTAATTTAATCCTTTGAGAGAGCACAACCAGGGCAGGGGAGGCAGAGGGAGAAGCAGACTCCCTGCTGAGCTGGGAGCCTGACATGGGGGGCTCCATCCCAGGACCTGAAGATCAAGACCTGATCCAAAGACAGACACTTAACCATCTGACCCACCCAGGTGCCCAGCCCCTTGGAGTCTTGCTGCTACACGCATGACGATTTCCATGCTCTCCTTGGGCCAGCTTGTATCTAATTGCCCCTCCACGTCCACCTCCACGCCCCCTAGTACCTGGACCCCTCCTCCCAGTCTCAGTCTCAGGCCCTTCAGAGGTCTGCGTGACATGCGTGCATGTGGGCAAAGCACGGGCACCCAGGACACACTCAGAAGCTGGTCACTGCTGTTGCGGGGCCCAGGCACTCTACAACCCAGATGAAGGGCAATCTTTATGCCCCAGAAGGTGGCAACACCATGTGCAGGGAGCCTTGCCCAAGCTGAGGCCTGAGGTGTGTGTGGTCAGAGAAGCATGAGGTGGTCACAGTCAAAGCAGGAAAGGGGACGAGGGCCAGCTCGGGGCCTGGACACCAGGAGAGGTAGCCGGAAGGGCACAGGAAAGTGAAAAGAGGTACCAAGGCAGCATATTACACACTCTCCAAAGTTCTCCCTGGCACAGAGGAGAGACCTGGGTTCAAATTCTGCCTCTGCCCTTCTCTCCAGATAGGAAGCTCATCAACAAAATGGGTTATAATTACGCCAGCATTAAAAAAAAAATTTAGGACATTAAATTAAGTCACTTATTAGTGAAACACAGCAGAGCGCTGGGGACAGAGAGCTGCCCAAGGATCCTTTCCTGGTGCTTGCATGTGAATGCAGGTACACACACACACATGTACAAGTGTACATGCGCGTGCACGCGCACACAGAGCCCACACACAGGCCCCACGGACCACAGTCTGAGCACAGACAAGTGTTCCAAGGGCTCCGGACTCCACCACACTGCAGGCTGTTCTCTCCTCCCTGCGCTTGGACCCAGGGCCATTGCTGGCACCCAGACATCCTCCTCATCTCCTCACAGCGCGGCAGTCATCTCACAAAACAACAGCTCTTCAAAATCTCAGCCCAGCTGTAGACATGCCTGGCAGTGCCTCCTCTGGGGTTGTGACCAGCTGTGACCTGGAGCTGCCCCCCACCAATCCCCTCATCTCTGCAGACTCACAGGCAGAGCAGTTCCCCTGACCCCAGGCTGGCCTGACCAGGGAGAGAAGCTGGGGGACTCCGCACTTCCCCCAGGCACCCCTGCAGTCCGTGGGAGACCCAGCTGCCAGCTCCCTGCCTCTAATCCCTCTCCAAGGCGCCACTTGCCAGGCTCTGTCCCATCTCCGGGGCAGAGGAGGAGGCACCTGTGCATGGATTTCTCAAAGACCAAGGGCTCTCCAGACAAGGTCGGCTGGTGACAGCAAACGACCCATTTGCAGGGCCACTGAGGCCGTGTCCCACAAGTATTCCTCTTTCTGTTTTTATCCCTTAATTCCATTATCATCTAATTTCTAGTATTATCTCTTATTTGATCCACTGCATATTTACACGTTTTAAATTTTCCAAATATTAGACTTATGTTTTGTTATTAATTTCTATCATTATTGCATTGTAGGTAGAAAACGTGGTCGGAATCACAGTGGGTTTTTTGTTTTTTTGTTTTTTTTTTTGCTATTCCTTGAGATGTTTTTATTGCCAGTTTGCGGATAGTTGATCTCGTCGTTCAGCTAGTACCCCTGAGCACGCCAGCCTCGGCATCTCTGGCGGCGTGGTCCAGGTGGTGACGCGAGCCGTCTGGGTGGCTCCCCTCCAGGCCCCGCCCCATACCCCCCCACCCACCCACCTCCGCGGGCACATATATTCTAGGAAGTGATCTGGCGGCCCTAGCCTTTCCCAGAGCAACAGCTTGGACTCTGGCCAACCCTGCTCTCTGTCAGACCACCCTCCCAAATCGTTGAGAAACCTCACTTGCTAACCCAGCAGTGGGGGACCCAGGGACCAGATGCTCCCAGGTCACCCACTCCAGGGTTCGCTCACAGGAACACTCACAGACGTGCTCACCTTGATGGAAGGTCAGCTGGGCTCCCAGGCCAGAGGTGGGAGGGGCTGCAGGGCTTGGGAGGCCCCTTCATGGGGTGGTATCCAGCAGGAAGGGCCCTGGCCTTCTATGGGCAAGGTGGAAATGATGGGGGCTCTCCCGAGGGCAGCCCTGGCCTCATTGGCCCAGTAGGGTCTACCCGCTACTAATACCAACAACAATAAAATGAATAATTGATGGCCTCCTGCGTGGTCTGAGTGATTAACTCATGAAAGCTGCAGAGGCTCCCACTAGGAACTCCGTAATAATCTTCTGTGTGAGCTTCCAAACCCATCCAGCTCTAACCACCACTTCCCTCCCAGCTGTTTCCCCTGGCCAGCCTCCCCCTTCATCCCTCTCCCTCAGTTCTGAGGGCAGAGAAATGGGTCCCAGCAAGCTGGACCAACCCCACCCGGCACCAGTCCCCACAGCCAGGGCTGCAAAGCTCCAGGCTCCCACCCAGCGCTGCATGTCGTTACCTCATGTGATCAAGACCATTGCCTCAGAGGAGGAAGGGAACCCAAATGTTCATAATTCACAGCTGGAAGGGTCTTGGACACAGAACCAGTCTTCAGGAAATCCTAGGCAGGAGAAGTTTGGGCCTCCAAGCCTAGGTTTCTATGGCAACAAAACCGGGTTCCTCACCCCAGGAAGTGCTGGGGTTGGGGCTGGGCCCATGGCCCCATATCCCAAGTCAGAAGCCTCCCTGGGTCTGCCCCAGTGACCCAGCTGTGGCTGGGATTCAGGCCACACCCAGATGGAATCCAGAGACTTCATGACATTCACATGGGAAGGGTCTGAGTAGCAGAGGCCCAGAGAGCGCCACAGGCAGAGAAGGTCCGGGGAGGGGTCCGTGCTGTTCAGGCAGCCGTGGGGGTGGGGAAATCCGCTCAGCTAATAAACCCATCAGAACGGGCACACCCTCTCCCAGCCCCCTCAGCTTCTGGGTGAGCCAGCCTCCTCCACCAAAGCTACTCTTTGTTAACAGTGTTGCCATGGCAACCAGATCCAGGGAGAACTCTCTCTTCAAGGTAGAGTCTGAGGGTGACACTTGAAGAAACGGAAGTGGTGGTGACAACAGGCAGGGGCCTAGCCCTCCAGCCCTACCCCCACTACTCCTTCCTGATGAGCCCAGCTCCCCAGAGACTGCCCCTTGCCGGTCCCAGAGCTTTGGGTCTGCTTCCCTCTCCTCTCCCTGCTGGTGGGTCAGCAACATGGGAAAGACCAGGCGCCCCCAGCCCACGATCCCACGCAGATCTGTGTGTCTCTGCCCCATCACACAGGGACGTTACCACTTCCACACATGTTCCGGGACAGCCTGCTGAGTCCACCAGCCCAGCTACCATCTGGAGCTGAGGAGGCAACAGGCCAAGTGTACACTTGACTCCAAGAGATCACAGATAATTACACAGGGGCAACGTGCTGCAGAGGCCTGGGGCACCACCCAGGAAGGCTGGAGGCCAACTCGCTCGGGATAGGGAGTCCTGCATGGGAACAGAAGTTTCGGAGAGTTTTGACAAAGAAAAAGTTTAAAAGGTCACCTGGGTGTAGTATAGGGAAGGAACTGCCTGGGAAGGAGGCTGCTGCAGGTGTCTGGGGCAGAAGGGGGCAGCCTGACCTGTGGAGGTAGCAGTAGGCAGGGGAAGGGGGTGGAAGAGAGGTCTGGGGTGATGGGTTGAACACTCAGTCGATGTGAGGACAGACCTGGAGAGGCAAGAGGGAGATCCTGGCCATCCTGACTACTTGGGACGGGGAGCAGGTCAGATTCAGGGGCACAATGACATCAGACAGGCTCCCCCTGGTCATCTAAGTGGCATCCAGCAGGCTTGGGCTGGACCACTGACAGAGCCCAGAGGACAGGCTGCGCTGATAGGGGTAAGAACAGGATCAGCACAGGGCACCCGGGTGGCTCAGTGGGTTAAGCCTCTGCCTTCGGCTCGGGTCATGGTCTCGGGGTCCTGGGATCGAGCCCCACATCAGGCTCTCTGCTCCGCAGCGAGCCTGCTTCCCCCTCTCTCACTCTGCCTGCTGCTCTGCCTACTTGTGATCTCTCTCTCTCTCTATGTCAAATAAAATATTTAAAAAAAAAAAAAAAAAAAGAACAGGGTCAGCAGGAGAGGGACCAGGAGCCATGGCTGGGGAGGAAAGGGTATAGATCCAGGTCCTAAGGAACAGGAAGAGCAAGTGGCCCAAGGAGAGGCGTGTGACCTGCAGAGAGGTCTGCAGGGTGGCCAGAGGACACGGAGGCCCAGGGGTGGGCCTGCAGAGCCCAGGGGACGAGTGCCTGGGAGCAGGCACCATGAACACCGGGAGGGCCATCGATGTCCACAGGCACCTGAAGACAATTTCGCAGGAGTGAAGAGGGCGCACCAGATTGGAGTGGGCTGGGAGCGAGTGGGAAGTGAGGATGTGGAGTGAGCCAGCAGGGAACACGGCTTCAGAGTCAGCCTACTTGCAGGGGAGGAGAGAAGGGGGAAAATAGCTGGGGCGAGGGGGGGCACAGCAGACAGCAGTTTGTTGTATCTAAGCTGAAGAAGCTTTATGAAAGGAAGGGCGCCTGGGCGGCTCCGTGAACTAAGCCGCTGAGTGTCAGACTCCTGGTCTGGACTCAGGTCGTGATCTCAGGGTCTCAGGGTCTCAGGGTCATGGGACGGAGCTCCAGGTAGGGCTCCACACTCGGCGTGGAGTCTGCTCAAGATTCTCTCTCTCCCTCTCCCTCTGCCTTTCCCCTGCTTCTGTGCTCTCTCTCTCTCTCTCAATGGATAAATAAAATCTTGTTTAAAATTTTTAGAAAGAAAATCATATCAACTTTGAAGACATCACCTGTCAACAGCAATACCTTCCCTGTGAGGAAGTGACAGGAGAGCTGGACAATGGATGAAGTGTCCCCTGAGTGCCTAATGTCACGCCCGCAGGGCTGGCTCCCTGCCTCGGGGGGCTCACAGTGTGTGGCCCATGGGCAAAACGGGGTGTTCTCCTCTAAAGAGTCAGGGACACTTGGTGAGGCCCAGTGCCAAGCCTCTCCTTGAGCTGATATTGGCTCTCAGCTCCCTGAACTCACCCTGCTGCTCAGAAGGGACAGAGCAGGCTCTGAGCTCCCACCACCAACCACCATGCAGGGCAGCCCAGGCCTGCAGCCTGTCCGCCCAGACCCAGTACAGGGGCATGACCATGATAGGGTGAGGGGCTCTTTTCTCTGTGCTATGTCCACATCCCAACCCTCGCCACCCGCAGGAATCCTGAGACGCTTCCCCAGCAAATAAGTGAGGTGGGTAGAAGCTTCCCCAGACAGGATCATCGGGAAATGCCCTGAACCATATTCAAAGGCACCTACAGGGTTCTTCAGAAATGCTTCTGCAGAGGAGAGCGTTCGGACACCCGAGGTCAGGCAGGTCAGGCAGTGGCAGGCAGCAGTCGTACCGCCCCCACCTTGGCAGGCATCCGTGTGGTTCCTAACACGTTCATACTGTCAGCAAGACGCCTCTCCCAAGCCTCTCTGAAGCCCGTCCCAGGAGGTGAATCCCCAGGGTCCTCCATTCCCAGGGATGAGCCCTGCTCCGCCGTACCTCATCCTTTTCCCTGCCATGCTCTGGACAGGCCAGGGCATAACCGGGCTTTCGGGCTTTCCCTTCCACATTTCCTGCCATGCCACTCCAGGCTGCCATCAGCTGACCTTCCCAAACCCTGCTCCAGGGTTGTCAGATTGGGGCTGCCTGGTGTCCCCAGTGTGGGGACATTCTGAAGGGATCCATAGCCCACTCTGTGCCAGCCAGGCATCCCCTGTGTTCATTCTCTGACACGTGAACACACAGCCCCACAGCCCCAGGCTCTGTGCCCATACTCTGAAGAAAGGGCAGAGCCTCCTCCCCAGAGCCCTGCAGGCCAGGGGGCTTGGCCTGGCATGTGGCCGGTGGGTGTCAGGGGCCCTCCCCACCTGATGCCACTTCGGCACCCCGAGATGATAGGCCTCCCTCCCCCCCCTCCCTCCTCAGATTATGCCTGGAAGACAGGTTGCTAAGTAAACACTCATCTGCAGGAGGGAGGTGGACAAGCGAGGGCAAAGGAACCGAGAGGCAGCCTGGAACGGGTGGGAGTTACTGGAGGCAGATTTCGGCTCAACATTTGGAAGCTCTGAGAGAAAAACAGCCAGAGCAGACCAGGCCTGAAGCAGATGGCCTCAGGAGGGAAGGTGGGAGGGAAGAGCGGTCCCAGCGGGGGGGCCTCCCTGGGCTGTGGCTCTGCACTGGGAGCAGCACTGCTAGCATCACCTGGACACGCCCCGATCTGCCTCCCCAGCCCTCTCTGCCACCAGGACCCTGGGACCTGCCCCCAGCCCACCGGGCTGGGGAGGCCCCGAGCCCCTCTTCCACGGTAGGCTCATATAGACGTGCGTATCCTACACCCCCACTTCTGAGGACTGTGGTTGGATGCCCTGAGACCTGAGCCTCACTTGGCCTCATTGACAAATCTGCTTCTGTATGGCTTAAGAAGGGGGTTCCGTGGTTAAAAAACAGAAATCAACAAGAGCTATTCCAATACTGCCCCAGTGTACGCGGGGGCTCTAAGGCCATACCTGAGCATCCCCGCCCCCCACTAGTCTCCTCTGAAGGACCCAGGGAATGGAAGAGTGGGTCTGTTCCTCCCCGGGTCAGCCTAAGGGATCCCATTACGCCAGGACACCCTCCCCACTTGGCCAGACTCACAAGCCCCCCACCCCACTCAGGACAGCCCAGCGCAGATGCCAAACGCGGAGCACTGGTGTTTCTCCCCCACCCTCCTCCTCTGCCTGCAGTTGCTAAGTTACACCAAAAAACCCTCTGCTCTGTGTGAACTGTTCCATTTCCACAATTTGCCAGGTGGAAGGGAGCCATCAGGCTGGCAGTTCAAGGATGCCTCCCAGAGAAAAACAAACTTGCTGGCTGGCTTTCAGGCCCCTGTGGCATACCTGGGGCCACCTGCTTTGGGTGCTCCCAAATCCAGGAGCCATGTGTGAGAGTACACAGCTCTGCTGGGAGGCTGTCAGCATGTGGATCTCTACTGCTCATTCCCTTCTCAGGGTCAAGGTCTGTGGGTTCCACTGTCATGCTTTACCCAGCCATGACCACCCAGAGGGGTGCTGGTCACTATGACCCGTGTCCCTAACAACAAATAAAAGCTAGGACGACACAGAACCCATGCATACGTCCAGAGCCAAGGTTTTCCACTTGCTCCTACTCTGGATGCCCCCCTCCTATTCTGGGCTGGGGTCCTGAGGTTCCAATGCAAAGTGTCCCCAGATGTCAGGGCGGAAATATCCCTAAAAGTCACCGAAACCATTTACAGATGGGGAAGCTGAGTCCCTGAGAGGCCCACAGCCTGCCCACAGCTCGGAAGTCAAGACCTGTGGGCTCCCAACTCCCTAGCTCCCTGCTCATAACAGGAGCTGCTGCTTTGCACTCTAGGCCTCCTACCTGGGAGGGAAGGCCTGGACCCAATCTAGGCTGCACTGGGCAAGACTGTGTCCAGAAGCAGGTGGAAGACCCCTGAGGGGCAGAGCAGAGCACTGCCTCTTTGAGGTTTCCCTGAATGCCAACCTATCTCCTGGGCTCCTCGAGCAGGTGGCCATCTGGGCCCTGCCCTGGCTCCAGAGGGTGGGAGAAGAACCATAGCAGTGGGGAGGATAAACCAGATGGGGTTCACAGCTCCAAGCAGGGAACCAGGGTGCTCAGCCACCACCACATCTCAGCCCCCAGGTGGCTCCCAAGAGGCAGGCAGCCTCCCTGTAAATATCCACCAGCTCCTGCGCTCAGAAGCAGCTAGAGATGCAGGGGGCAAGGGCCTGCTGCCTGTCCTCCCCAGACAGCAGCAGCCCCCTCCCCCCTCACACGCGCGCAGCCCAGAACGAGCTGCACCTGCGAGACATGGGGCAAAGAGAGCACGGTCCTTGAAATGACCCTTGCCCACAGTGCAGAGAGGGGCATCTCTCCCTGGTCGTCTCCCTTCAAATGCTGAGCTCACGCCCCACTTCTTCGCCACACAGCAAGGGCGTGAGATGCCACCGCGGGGCCCGGAATGCAGAGAAGCAAATGGAAACTTCCAACTGCGCAGCCCCGAGCTCCTCAGATTTCCCAGCCCCCTCCCCCACGCCAGGCCCGGGGCAGCGGACCTGCCAGCCGGTGCCCACGCCCGCCCGCTGAGGGCACTCCCACCACGCCCAGGCAGAGATCGCCTGCTGCCCGGCGGGCGCTGGGGATCGGGGGTCCTGGCGCTGTCCAGCCCGGGGTGGAGTTCTCGGCAACTCCGCGCTGGGCTCCCGCACGCCCTCCTGCACGCGCGTCCCACGGCCAGTGCCGGGCGCGGATGCCCCGGCCCCGCGACGGTCACGCCGGGCTGGACCCAGGACCCGCGTATGCCCCGCCCGCGCTGGCGACCGGAGGGGACGGCCCGCGGGAGAGAGGGAGGGACCGAGGGACTGAGGATCGGCGCCCGCTGCCTACCTCGGTCCGGGCCGGCGTAGCTCCCGCGCAGCCCTCGCGCCGCAGTCGGGCCCCGAGCAGCGCGCGGCCCGCGCCGGCGGCGGCTCATGCTCGGCGCCCGGGCCCGCGGCACCCGCCCACCCGCGGCCGCCCCCGCGCTGCGCCAGCTGCGGGCAGAGCGGCTCCCTCCGCAGCCGGCGCCGGGGAGCGCGAGCGAGCGAGCGCGGAGCGAGCACGGAGCGGGCACGGAGCGGGCACGGAACGGGCACGGAGCGGGCGGGCGCGAGAGCGCGGGGAGCGGGCGAGCGCGGGGCGAGGGTGCGGGGCTGGCGCAGGCAGAGGGAGGGCGCAGGGGGGGCGTGGGGCGGGCGCGTGGAGACAGAAAGTGCAGGACGAAGGTGGAAGGAGAGGTAAAGCGCGTGGCCCGGGCGCAGGGCGCAGGACGGGATGGGCTAGGAGGCGTAGAGAGAGTGCAGGGAGAAAGCGAGCCCGCCTTCATTTTAAAAAGGATAATTCAGTAAACCACCCCAAAGGTGATGTGGCCACCTCATGTGAAAGAACCTTTGGGGACTCCCGAGAGCTGCCCAAATGTTGGCTTCTGAAACCGCTCCCATGGGCAACTCCTGGTCCCTTCGATTATTCCCTTTAACCATCACAACCACCCTATAGGGTTGGTGTTGGTTTTGTTCCCATTGCACAGATGAGTAAACTGATGGTGGGGAAATGAAATGACCCCGCAGGATCAGGCAGGCAAATCAAGATTCAAAAACCACCCTGAGTCCCCATTCAAAATAGGGATGATTCAAAAACCATCCATAGTCCCCATTTCTCCAAAACCATCATGCGGAGGATGTGGGATCCAAATCTTCTGGCTCCCAGTGAAGCTTCCTGTTCTCTGAGCAGGCATCCTTGTTCTCTGGTCACAACCTCAGGGGTCAGGAGTGACCCTTACAGACACAAACTCAAGTGAATGTGGAACAGGTCTAGGGCCAGGAAGCTTACAGGATAAAGAGGTCTGGGTGGAAGAAAGGGGAAGCACTCCATAGACATTGCCCACCCCTGCCTTGGAGAGGCTGAGGACATTTCTACTCATTCATTCAGTACATATTTACTAAGTGCCTATTGTATGCTGGGTGCCATGCTGGGCACTGGGAAATGGGCGAATCCCCCTGTATGGCTGAAGTTTGCATTCTTACAGGAAGCAGGCAGTAAATGACAAGTACAAGAAAATATTTCATATGTCAGATGATGCAGACGTTTTGAAGAAAAGAGGGTATAGGGAGTCCATTTTGTGGAGTTATTTTATTTTGGCAGGCCAGGGAAGTCTTTGCTGAAGGGGTGACATCTGAGCCAAGACCCTACTGAAGCAAGCCATGCTGAATCCGAAGAATGGACACTCGGGGCATAGAGTGCAAAGGCCCTGATGTGAGAATGTGCATGGGGTGTGTGCAAGTGATAACGAGGGGACAGAGTGGTGTGCAAATGAGTGGTGTGTGTTGTAGAGAATGAGATTCCAGGAAGTACCCAGATGTCCAGATCAGGGAGACCCTGGTTGGCCATTGGCCCATGGTGGGTTTGACTCAATGCCAAGCTGGTAGAGAGTTTTGCAGAGTAATGTTATAGTCCGACTTTTTTTTTTCCTTAAGATTTTATTTATTTGACAGAGAGAGATAGAGACAGCAAGAGAGGGAACACAAGCATGGGGAGTGGGAGAGGGAGAAGCAGGCTTCCTGCCTAGCAAGGAGCCCGATGCAGGTGGGATCCCAGGACCCCAGGATCATGACCTGAGCTGAAGGCAGATGCTTAATGACTGAGCTGCCCAGGCACCCCCACCCCCATCTGACTTTTCTTGACAAAAACATTTTATTTGGAAAAATTTCAAACATTTACAAAAATGGAAGCTAAGAAGGTGGTAAGCCCAATGGCCCAGCATCAACAATTATCAAAATGTGGCCAATTTTGTTTCACCAGTACCCCCATCCACTACTATATTTTTTCAAGTGAGCATTTGTTATTAAGTGAACACTTACAACTTTTTAAAGCATAATACACATAAATGATAGCATACAAATTGTAACTTTGTGCTCAATTGATTTTCAGTAAGAATATTAATAACCATCTGTACCTTGATTTTCATTATGGGAAGGTTTTAAATTAGATTCATTTTCTTTAATAGATCCAGGGCCTTGCAGATTATCTAATTCTTCTGGTGTCACTTTTGATAAATTGTGTTTTTGGAATATCTTTAATTTGGCTAAATTTTCAGATTTACTAACAAGTTGTTCATAACATCCTCATATTAGCCCACAGATGTGTGCAGAATATATAGTGATATCCCACATTTCATTCTGATATTGAGAATCTTTGTTTTCCCTTTCTTTTCTTGATCAGTCCTGCTAGGGTTTTGTCAATTTTACCATATTTTTCAAAGAAAGCTTTTGTCTTTGTTGAGTTTTCTCTTTTGTGCCTTCTATTTCATTGATGTCTACCATTTGTTTTATTATGTCTGTATTTCTGCTTTGGGGAAGATATTTACTGTTTTGTTTTGTTTTTCAGTTTCTTAAGTTGGAAGCTAGGCTTTTTGGTTTTCAACCTTTTCTTCTTTTTAAAAGATTTTATTTATTTGACAGACAGAAATCACAAGTAGGCAGAGAAGCAGGCAGGGGGAGCAGAAGAAGCAGACTCCCTGCTGAGCAGAGAGCCCGATGCGGGGCTCAATCCCAGGACCCTGAGATTGTGACCTGAGCCAAAGGCAGAGGCTTTAACCCACTGAGCCACCTAGGCACCCCTCAGCCTACTTTTCTACTATATACATTTAAAGCTATACATTCCAAGCACTGCTTTATTGTCTCTCACAAGTCTTAAGTTTTTTATTATAAGTTAGCTCAAGATATTTTTTAATATATTTGAGAGAGAAAGAGCAAGAAAGCACAAACAGGGGGAGGCACAGAGGGAGAAGCAGACCTCTCATTGAGAAGGGAGCCCCATACGGGGCTTGATCCCAGGACCCTGAGATCATGCCCTGAGCCAAAGGCAGTTGCTTAACCAACTGACCCACCCAGGAGCCCCTTAGTTTCCTTTTGGATCCATAAATTATTTGGAAGGGTATTAGTTAGTTTCCAAATACTAGGAGATTTTCTAGGTATCTTCCTATTACTAAGTCCAGTTAAGTTATACAACAGGCATAGGATGAACTCTGAATGATTTCAATTCTCTGAAATCTACTCATACATTTATGGCCCAGAATATGTTCTATTTTGGTAAATGTCCCATATGCCCTTGAAAAGAATGAATATTCTGCATAAATCAGTTAGGTCAGGTTGGTTAATCAGGTCCAAATCTATATTGCTACTAAATGTAATTCATATTGTTAGTTCTTGAGACAAACTGGAAACAACCCAGAAGACCTTCCATGAGTGAATGAGTAAACAAATCATAGCAGAGCCATAATACCACTCAGCAACATGAAAGAAGTGAAAGAAAACAGACTCAGAACAATTCAAACTATGATTCCATTTATATGACTTCTTGAAAAGGCAAAATTGTACAGGTGGAGAACAGATTGGCGGTCCCTAGGGGTTGGTGGGATGGAAGAGTAGGAAGGATAGACTACAGCATAGGGAAATTTTGAGGGACTATGAAAGTGTATCTGTGTCTCCATTTGTGGTGGTGGTCCCATGACTATGCATTTGCAAACACCTAAAATAACTGTACACCTAATAGAGTGAATTTTACTGTCTGTAAATTAGAAAGTAATTTTAATCTCCAGTATAATTAGAAGCTTCTTGCGGCTACCCTGTCACCTCTCTTTTTGTTCAGATGTTGTCCACAAGTTTTCAGTTTCCCCCTCCTTTTTGCTGTATCTATTATTATGGAGGGAATCAGGATGACTTATTGCTGCCAGTGAATATAGCATTGCCACTGCACAGAATGAAGAAGTCTGTAGGGTGCACAGGGGAATTGGAGGGAACAGTTAAAGGCTGTTCTGATAGTCAGATGATGAATGATGGTTGCTTAGAACAGGGTAGTCATGCTCATGAAGATAAGAAGTGTTTGCAACTTGACATGTGCTGCAGATAAAACCAAAAGTACTTGGGTCAGAGAAAAAGAGAAAAGCCAGCAGTCCTTTGGCCCCAGGCAGTCTTGCAATCCGGAACACATCCCAAGGAGCACCTACATAGTTGGACACTGGTAATTCTTTGTTGTCTTACTGTTTGAGTGTCATCTTACAGCCAGTGGGCTGGCTTTGGGGTAGAGGGATTTCTGCAGGTTATGGGAACTAAAACACATACACCCCATGACAGTTCAGCCACCCACTGTTCCTCCTGCACCCAGATTTTCTTGCCTCAAATATGTTCTCCTTCAAGACTTCTCATCACAAGGATTGCACTGGCTTATACCTTTTTACTTCCATGGAGCCCAGTTCAATGACTAGGTCCTCCAGACCTCTGATTCTCCATCCAAACCAGTTCTTCCCAGGATTTCAGTTTTCTCCCTCCTGACTTCACTTGTCTTCCTTTTTAGCTTTGTTTCCATAGAACGGGTTTTCAATTGTTCCCTTGGCAATACACTGGATTTTCTTGCTTCTTTTACCTTTTATCTCCCAACTGGCAAAACTCCGGTGACAGATAAATCCAACTCTGCCTTCTCCAGATGTCCCCTCAGGTATCTAAATGCTGCTAGAGGCAATCACACAGCCCTGCTATCACTCTAAATTCACTATAAATTCATCAGTGGAACTGAGAACTCAACACTATTCTGTGACTCTCCTATAGTTCTCTCTTTCCTTTTCTTTTAAAAGACTTATTTACTTATTAGAGAGAGAGAGAGAGCATGAGTGAGGAGAGGGTCAGGGGGATAGGGAAAGAGAGAATCTTCAAGCAGGCTCCCCACTGAGTGCAGAGCCCGATGAGGGGCCCCAATCCCAGGGCCCTGAGATCATGACCTGAGCCAAAATCAAAGTCAGATGCTTAACAAATGAACTACCCAGGCACCCTTCTTTCCTTTTCTTAAATTGTAGAAATATATGATACATACAGAAGAATGGATAAAATGTGTATGTAGTTTCAGGAATAATCACAATGAGAATATGAATGGAACCAGGACTTAGGTTGAGAAATAGGGCACTGCCAGTATATGAGAAGCCCCCTTGTGTCTTTTCCCAATTGCTTGCCCTCATACCCCCTTTCTCTACCACCTCCCTTCCAGAGGTAACCATTATCTGATACTTATTTACCTGCCTCTGTTTAAACTTTTATCCTTGAATCTGTATGGCTATTCTTGAGCTTTTGTGAATAGAATCACTCTATTTTTTATAGTCACTCACTTGTATCATCAATATTATGTTTGTGAGATTTACCACATTGATGAGTAGTTTATTCATGTTGGCTATTATTTGGTATTCTGTTATATTTATTTGGTCTGCTATTAGTTGACATTTGGGGAGCTAATGTATTTTTGCTATTATTCATTTATTCACTAAAATATTTCTTGAGCACCTACTACCTGCCAGGCACTACTTTCACCATTAGGTCAGAATAGTGATCAAAACCAGGTAAAATCCCCTTACCACATGGGAATTCTAGGGGCAGATGACTACAATAAACATTTTTAAAAATAAATTATATTGTATGTTAAGAGATGAAAAGTGCTAAGAACAAAAAGCAGGGGAAAAAGATAAAAGTTACCAGGGTTAGAGATTACAATTCTATGATATTCCCCACTGAGCTGACATCGAAGCCAGGAATTGAAGGGGTTGAAAATGGTGCCATGTGGCCATCTGGGGCTAGGTTTTCCAACAGAAGGAGGAACCAGTGTAGCAGTCTTGAAGCAGGACTAATACAGAAGGATCTGTGCAATGTACCTGTGGTACTAACTACCCCAAGTTAGACCAAATTTGACAGGGTTTTAAGGACACAGTCCCCACAAGACTACAATAACTTAAGACACAAGCTGCAAGCTTAGGGGTCCCAAGGCCACCTAAGCTTGTGACTAACTGGCTACAAATTTAGAGGTTCCCATTACCTGTCAGGTTTGATAATTCACTAGAACAACTCACAGAATTCACCTCAGCACTGTACTCATGATTAGAGTCCCACCATAGCAAAAAGGATTCAGATAAGGACCAGCCAAAAAAAGAGTCTCATAGGGCAAGATCTGGAAGAGTCTCAAACACAGAGTTACCGTGTCCACTCCCAACAGAATCAGAATGTGTCACCCTACCACCACAGAGTACTGTTAATCAAGGAAGTTCACCTGAGCTTCTGTGTTCAGAGTTCTATTTGTGTCCAACATTTTATTACATAGGCATGACTGAATTATACTCATTGCCCACGTGGTTCAATCTCCAACCTGCTTCCCTCCCCAGAAGTTGGACTGATGTCATGTGACTCAAGGTTCCAATCCTCTAATCACATGATTGGTCTTTCTGTTATGACTAGCCCCTATCCTGAGTCACCTTGTTAGCTTAAACTCAGGTGTGGTCTGAGGGCCCACCATGAATAACAAAAATACTCCTATCACTTGGGAAACTCTAAGGATTTAGATTTCCGGTACCATGAAGGTTCACAAACTCGCAGCCAAATCCAGCTTCATACAAAGACTGGAAATCCCACACTCTGCCTGAGGGTCCCTGGCAACTGGCCACCTGAAAGGGTGATGTTGGTCAGCACCAAGGACAGAGCAAGGGTTTAACAACATTCTTGGAGAAGGAAGAAGGACCTCCTTTCAGACACTAGGGATCTGGGTAGGGATGTGCCCAAGTGCCCTGCAAATGCCACAGACAGCTGATATGCCCCTTCTTGTGTAATCTGGCTGCACCTCTAAAGTATGAGGCACCAAGTCACTTAGGGACTGGGAGGTCAAATATTAGGTATAAATGGATGCCATGAGAGCACTGGATGCTGGACAAACACCCTGGAGAGAAATATGTGTGTGTCCCCCAAAATGTCACATTCTGCCCGACCAACACAATCTGATCTCATGGCTCTGCCTCTTGGCCAAAACATGCTTTCTCTTTCTGGTTTGAGTGCTTACACTGCGAAGTTTTGCTTTCCACTAGCTCTTGAATTGGAAAAGAAAGTGCTTTTATGGGTCCACCTTTATATGGAGAAGTCCTGAGAGTAGCAGGAGCCACTGCAAGAGGGAGAGAGTCACATTGGGATGACACTACAGGTTCCAACATAGCTTCTGGGTTGGGCATTAGCTCCATTTGAACTGAAACTCCCTGTTCCCGGTACTGAGTGATGCAACACTGTTCCTTCTCTGCTCCTGGGGAATTACCGTCTACTGACCACTTCCTATATCCCACATACACTAATCTCACCTCTCTTCTGATTGTCATAGCAATCCCGTGGGATGGGCACTACTGCTGCTGCTCCCATTTTATAGACAAGAACCTGAGACTCAGAGATACTAAGTCACAGCCAGTGAGTGATGAATCCAGGACTGTAACCCAGATCTGCCTCACACCAATGTCCCTGTTCTATACTACATGGCTCCAAGGGCAGAGAATTCCTGTGGCAATGATTCTAGAGTAAAGTAAAAAACCCCACAGCTGGGTTCCATAGCCTTCCTCCTCTGGGTAGTTAAAGCCATTTAGACTTGGGGTTAGACAACAAATGGCATTGCTTGGTGCTAGGCTTATAAGGTCTTCTGAAGCCAAGAGTCCAGAAGGAAGACCAAAATTAATGCACAAATAATCACACATTGTCAACCTCCCAGACTCTGTTATGCACCTGTTCAATGAAACAATCATGTCTATCTCGCAGGACTGCCTAAGGGAGGAATTCCACTAAAAGGTGTCTGGCCCAACATACATTCTCAATAAATATGACCTCCTTTTTGGCTGCATATGGAGAACCTGTGAATTGAGCCTATTCCTTCTGGGCGCTGAGTCACTAGCAGCAGGTCTCCAGCTGGGGCCCATGAAGATGGAGCAGTCCCTGCATGGTGGTATCATAGCAGATCTGCTATCCTGGGGGCAGAGTGGATGGGATCTTCCCAACAGCCACTCTATGGTCACTGCCTTTCCTTCATTCCCATGCTGCTGAAGGTCAGTTTGTGAGCCTTCCTGGTCACATAATTCTCTTCTCTGGAAGCCAAAAGCAATTGTAGGACTGCTCAGAGCACAAGAGTTTGAAGGGAAGGGATGTTTCCCCAAACTGAGAGGCAAAGGACACTTGGAATGGCTGCACTAGAGGCAGAGCGGGCTTTGGCCCCAGAGGGCTTTGACGTGGTCCTAGCTAGTTCT
This sequence comes from Mustela lutreola, assembly GCF_030435805.1. NCBI lineage: Eukaryota > Metazoa > Chordata > Mammalia > Carnivora > Mustelidae > Mustela > Mustela lutreola. The sequence continues at coordinate 37,427,289 of NC_081293.1, forward strand.
TATCCCAGATCTGCCACTTACTGGCTATTTGAACTTGGGCAAGTCTCTTGTACCCTACAAGTAACAGATACTCCATATCAGCAAAGTGGAGTAAAACTGAGGCCCCTTTTCAGATAAAGCAGAAGGTAACATATGGAAGACACCAGGAAAGTGCCCAACAATGGCAGTGAGCAGAGGTTGACAATACATACACACACCTCCCAAAGCATGCTTAACTAGACAGCAAGGCAAGCTCTCCAAGACTAAAGACTGGTTTTGAATAATGGAAACGTTCATTTGAGAGTGATAATGCCTAGAGGCTGATAGCATTTTTAGAGAGTATATTTAGTGCCCTGTCTCCCACACAGCACACTGGGCCTCCCTGGAAAAAAGGTATGCGTGGTCTTGAAGAGGAAGGACATGGAGCCCCGTGGGCCACATTGCCTGCTTCTCCCAGGCTCCTGACCCAGCATAGGTCAGACCACCCATGGTGTGTGGATGCCCACTTCCTATCTCCCCTTCCTCACTCCTTTCTCCCTTAGAAAGGGGAGAGCCATACACAGAGAGAGTTGTGTTCCCATCAACTGAATACTCCTGTCTTTCTGGGGGTTGATGTGTTTGTCAAAATTCAACTCTGTCTCTCCTCACAAATTAAATGATTCTTCTCATTTGCATAAAATATCCTAACGTAGATAAAAAGTTCCTAGGTGGATGCTACTTTTAACAGTATTTGTTTTTAATCTAAACAGATCATAGCTGACTAGAAAGTTTTCTCCATCCTTCTGATTTATCTGCTTTTAAATATCAGCTTTAAGAAAGCAGGCAACGGGCTCTGGGTTGGGAGGGCCCATAAGCTGAAGGCTTCCTAGAGGAGAGGGAAGGTGTGTGTGAAAGAGGAAACAAGAGTGTTTTCAGAGGGTCAGGGTTAGATGACACTGCTCCTCCTTTGATGCATGGTGCCATGCCCTCAGCATATGCTCATTAAGTAAGTAAATGAGTGAATGGATGCACAGAAAAAAACAGGCACAGAAGTGAGAAACACAAGGGAAGATTCATGTTCACTTAGCTGGGTATAGCTGTAAGCTACACTCACATACTATGGGGGAAATAGGCAGCCATTTTACAAAGGAGGAAACTAAGCCCTAAGAAGTTAGGAAACTTGCTCCAAGCTAATGGCAGGGATTAGGAGGAATCCAGATCACTCAGCTGCAGGCCCATCCCATTCATTGTGAGCCCCCTGACTTGCTCTGAGTTGTCCAGAGCTAGAGCCCCAATCATTCTTCCAGGTTGGACCAGAGGTGCTTCCTCTGGTGACCCCAGGATTGGAACCACAGCTTCCTCTAGGGGGTATGGCCCATAAACCGCTGCCCAGGGAATGAGGGAAGGGAGAGTATGTGTTCTGGGCAGGCGCCCTGGGCCTTACCACAGGACAGCGGTGACTGCTGTGTGAGCTCACTGCAGAGGGTCTCTGGTCCTGATTTTCACACTAGTGTTGCCCCTGACCGTGACCCAGCCCCGCTTAGTCCAGACAGTGGAGCAGCATCTTCCTTACCTCCCATGTACTGGGGCCAAACCCCCACAAGGGGCTGGCATGGTGGAGAGAGTGCCATAGAACCCCCGCTGCTCCTCTGCCTGCAGTGTAGCCAACGGCTAGTGAAACAACACAGAAAACCAAAAATGAGGCTTGGAGAAGACAGAGGGAGACAGACAGATGAAGGAAGAGAAGATTCCTTGAGAAAAAGTGGAAAAGGAACAGGAAAGGGTAAAGAAGTAGAGATAACTATGGAAAAAGAAAGACAGGAGCACCTGCGTGGCTCAGTCAGTTAAGCGTCTGCCTTCAGCTCAGGTCATGATCCCAGGGTCCTTGCTCAGTGGGGAGCCTGCTTCTCCCTTTCCCTCTGCCTGACCCTTCCCCTGCTTGTGCACTCGCTCTCTCTCTAGCTAATAAATAAATAAAATCTTTAAAAGATAACAAAAGAGAAAAACTGAAGATTGAAACTGTGTGGGTGCACTTACTTCTGCACATCCATGCTGGGGTGTGTGCAGTGCATATGCGTGTCTCTGTGGGTGCACATACAAGAATCAGGAGGCATACATGTGAGTGCTGTGTGTGTGAGCCCACTCCCACGAGCATTAGTCACATAGCCACTACCAAGGGCTCGGCATCCATCATGGGAGGCACCTCCAGCAAAGGCAGTAAAGCTTGGAATTTCTGGAATTCTCCAGGCATTGCAGCCAGGTTGGGAGTCTTTCTGTTCCTCTACATTCCCACAGAGTGTGCTCAGGGTCTCAGGGCTACAGTCAGGCCAGCATGGGATAGGCACTTTCCTTACTTGTCTGTCCCATGCAGGCCTGTGAGGAATAGCCCTTATAGGCCTGAGGTGATGAGGGCAGTCTGAGACACTGAATGCAGCTCAGTGCATAGGTGCTGTCCAAAATGTTCTGTGTTTATTTCCATGTTGACCTTTTAAGAGAGAAATAGTGTGTCTCTGGTACAGATGAGAGGATGAAACCAAAGATGTCAGTTTTCCAGTCACTTGTGGCCATAAATTTATGATAACAAAATATTTTTTAAGGAAACCATATCAGGAGAAGACAACTGTAAAAGGCAGGTTGTGTTGGAGGCTCTGAGAGGAAGGAGTCACAAGAGCAGAAGGGCCTGGACTACTGAGGGGTGAGGGGTGAGGATTCTAGGGGCATTGGGGCATTAAGCCCTCTATCCTCCTCCTTCACTTGCCCCAAGTCAGAGACAGTAGATGTAGGCACTTAGGCCTCAGAGGCCTGACAGCCTGGAGCAACCCCCAAGAAGACAAGTAGCCCCTTTCCAGAAACTTGCACCACTGGGTTCACAAATAAGTGCTGGGCTTACACATGTTCCTTGGGCAGCAGCAGGAATGTTCCTATGTAGGTAAACAGGAAATCTCAAAGGCAAAAGTAACATAATCACGTGTCCTTGAAATATAACACACAACCAAGGAAAATAAACACAAAAGAGAAAGTCAATGCATCCAATGGAAACCAACATTTAAGGACCTAGAGTTAAGAAAACATAATATTTTTTAAGATTTAATTTACTTATTTGACAGAGAGAGAGGGATCACAAGGAGGCAGAGAGGCAGGCAGAGACAGAGGGAGAAGCAGGCTCCCTGTGAGCAGAGCGCCCGTTGTAGGGCTAGATCCCAGGACCCTGAGATCATGACCTGAGCTGAAGGCAGAGGCTTAACCCACTGAGCCACCCAGGTGCCCCAAGAAAACATACTATTCTTTAGAATAAGTATAATTGGTATCCCCAGAGAGATGTGAGTAAATAAAAAGCCAGAAAATATTCAATTACAAATCTTGAAGGCATCCAGATTGGAGAGGAAGAAGTAAAACTATCCCTGTTTGGAGATAACATAATCTAGAATGTAGAAAATCCTAAACAACATACACATACACACACACACACACACACACACACACACACACACCACAAATTATTAGAGCTAATAAACGAGTTCAGCAAGGTTGCAGGATACAAGACCAGTCTACAAAAATCAGTTGTATTTTTATACACCACATAAGAACTCTCTGACAATAAGTCAGTATTAGTTTGCTAGAGCTGCCGTAACAACATTCTACGAACTGGGTGGCTTAAACAGAAATTTCTTGTCTTACAGTTCTGGAATCTAGAAGTCCAAAATTAAAGCTGTTGGCAGGATTGGTTTCTTCTGAGGGCTGTGAGGGAAGAATCTGTTCCAGGCCTCTCTCCTAGCTTCTGGTAGTTCCTTGGCTTGTGGCAGCATAACTTTGGTCTTTGGTGTTCTCACTGGTGTTCTCACATATCTGCATACCAATTTCTACTTCTTATAAAGACACCAGTCATATTGAATTAGGGCCCACTCTAATATTCTCATTTTAACTTGATTACCTCCATAGAGACTAACTCCAAATCAGGTCACACTCTAGGATACTGAAGGTCAGGACTTCACCATGTGGATTCTGGGGAAATACAATTTAACCCATAACAAATTCTACTTACAATAGTGTCAAAAATAATAAAATATTTATAAATAAATTTAACAGAAGAAGTGCAAGACTTGTACACTGAAAATTGTAAACATAATTGGAAGAAATTTTTTAAAACTTACATAAATGGAAATACATTCTGTGTTTATGATTGGAAGACTAAATATTGTTAAGATGGCAATACTTTCCACAGTGATCTACAGATTAAAAGCAATCTCTACCAAAACCCCAGATGAATTAATTCTCTTTGAAGAAACTGACAAACTGATCCTAAAATTCATACAAAAATTCAAGGAGCCCAATAAAACAATCTTGGGGGGGGGGGAAGGGGACAAAATTGAAGGACTTACACTTCCTAATTTCAAAAACTTACTACAAAGCTACAGTAATCATGATTGGGTGGTATTAGTACAAAGATAGATACATAGATCAATTGAATAGAATTGAGGGATGCCTGGCTTGCGCAGTTGGCTAAGCATCTGCCTTTGGCTCAGGTCATTATCTGCAGGTTCTGGGATAGAATCCCACATTGGGCTCTCAGCTCAGCCAGTAGTCTTCTTCTGCCTCACCCCCTGCTTGTGCTCTCTCTGTCTCTGTCTCTCAAATGAATAAATTTTTAAAATCTTTTAAAAAATAGAATTCAACGTCCAAAAATAAACCCTCATATTTGTGAGCAATTGATTTTGGAAAGGTTGCCAAGAAATTCAATGGACTTATTCAAAGAATTCAATAATCCAATTCAAAGAATAAATTCAAAGAATAGACTTTTCATGAATGGATAAAGAAGATGTGAGATAGATAGATAGATAGATAGATACACAAATAATGGAATACTATGCAGCCATCAAAAATGAAATCTTGCCATTTGCAACAATATGGATGCAACTAGAGTGTATTATGCTTAGTGAAATAAGTCATTCAGAGAAAGACAATTACCATATGATCTATCTGATATAAGGAATTTGAGAGGCAAAGCAGAGGGTCATGGGGGGTTAGGGAGAGAAAAAAATGAAACAAGATGGAGCCAGGGAGGGAGACAAACCATAAGAGACTCTTTTTTTTTTTTTTAAGATTTTATTTATTTATTTATTTATTTATTTATTTGACAGAGAGAAAAAGCAATTACAAGTAGACAGACACAGGCAGAGAGAGAGGGGGAAACAGGCTCCCTGCCAAGCAGAGAGCCCGATGCGGGACTTGATCCCAGGACCCTGAGATCTTGACCTGAGCTGAAGGCAGAGGCTTAACCCACTGAGCCACCCAGGTGCCCCATAAGAGACTCTTAATCTCGGGAAACAAACTGAGGATTTCGGGGGGGGAGGGGAGAGGGTGGCTGGGTCATGGACATTAGGGAGGGGATGTATATGGTGAGTGCTGTGAATTATGTAAACGTGATGATTCACAGACAAATTTTCCCTGAAGCAAATAATACATAATATGTTAATGGGAAAAAAAGAATAGGGGTGCCTGGGTGGCTCAGTGGGTTAAGCCTCTGCCTTCGGCTCAGGTCTTGATCCAAGGGTCCTAGGATCGAGCCCCACAACGGACTCTCTGCTCAGTGGGGAGCCTGCTTCCTCCAATCTCTCTCTCTTCCTGCCTCTCTGCCTACTTGTGATCTCTGTCAAATAAATAAAAATCTTTTTTTTTTTTTTTTTAAAGAATAGACTTTTCAACAAGTGGTTCTGAAACAACTGAACAGTCACATGCAAGAGAATAGATTTGGACCCCTACCTCAAACCATATATAAAAATTAACTGAAAACAGGGGTGCCTGGGAGACTCAGTGGGTTAAGCCTCTGCCTTCATCTCAGGTCATGATCTCAGAGTCCTGGGATTGAGCCCTCCATCAGGCTCTCTGCTTAGTGGGGAGCCTGCTTCCCCCTCTCTCTCTGCCTGCCTCTCTGCCTACTTGTGATATCTCTCTGTCAAATAAATAAATTTTTAAAAATTAGGTGAAAAGATATTTAAAACTTAAATATAAGAGCTGAAACTATAAAGCTTTTAGAAGAAAACAGGTGTGTAAATAATTCTGACTTTGGGTTAAACAATGGTTTCTTAGATATGAGACCTAAAACACAAGCAACCAAAGATAAAATAGATAAGTTAGACTTCATCAAAATTTAGAACTATATTTCAAAAGACATGATTAAAAAAATTAAAAGGCAAGCCACACCAGGAAGATGAAAGAAGATACAAGAAATTAAATAAATAATATATAAATATAATATAAACAACAATATAAATATTTTAAATATAGATTCTTGTTTATAGAGAAGTGTTCATTTAAAGAATATTTTTTTTTTTTTTAAAGATTTTATTTTTTATTTATTTGACAGAGAGAAATCAAATCACAAGTAGACGGAGAGGCAGACAGAGAGAGAGAGAGAGGGAAGCAGGCTCCCTGCCGAGCAGAGAGCCCGATGCGGGACTCGATCCCAGGACCCTGAGATCATGACCTGAGCCGAAGGCAGCGGCTTAACCACTGAGCCACCCAGGCACCCTAAAGAATATTTTTTAAATATAAACTTCATATATAAACTTTAATGCCTATAAAATTGAGGAAGAAAGAATTATGAAAAGATTTATTCTAGAAGAATACAAAGTAGATACAGAGGAAGAATAACAATATAGGAAGTTATGACGAGGGGCACCTGGGTGGCTCAGTGGGTTAAAGCCTCTGCCTTCAGCTCGGGTCATGATCCCAGGGTCCTGGAATCAAGCGCCATGTCAGACTCTCTGCTTGGCAGGGAGCCTGCTTCCTCCTCTCTCTCCCTGCCTGCCTCTCTACTTGTGATCTCTGTCTGTCAAATAAATAAATAAAATATTTTTTTAAAAATTAGAAATTAAAAGAAAAAAGAAGTTATGATGAAATGAATACCAGTGGGACGCCTGGGTGGCTCAGTTGGTTAAGTGTCTGCCCTTAGCTCAGGTCATGATCTGACATCTACATCAGGCTCCCTGCTCAGTGGGGGTCTGGCTTCTCCCTCTCCCTTTGCCTGCCACTCCCCCTGCTTGTGCTCACTCTCTCTCTGTCAAATAAATAAATAAAATCTTTTTTAAAAAATAAATAAATAAACCCAGTAATGTTAATTTGAAAATTTGGGAAAAATGCAGAGGATACTAAATATATAATAATCTGGAAAAGAATACTACTTCATAATTCCCTGAAAAATGATGGGAGGGACAGAGGTAAAAAAAAAAAAAAAATGTGCTGAGAATTTTGTTTTGTTTAGGAAGAGAGTAGAAATAGAGATCAATGCTAGGCATCCATAGAAAAAAGTTTAGAAATATGTTAAAGATTTAAGGATTATACCATAAGATTAAATTTCAAGAGTTAATGTATTCTCTCATGGCTTAAAATATTCCTCAGAGAAAATATGAGCCTGGGGTACATTCTCCTATTAAAATAATAAACATCTCAGATTGGGCACAGTAAAAAAAAGATTCAATATCCTATTGACACGGATGCAGTTAAAAGAAAATAACATGCATACAAGTGCGCATTTGACAAAATTTCACATCCTTTCTTGATAAACGCACCCAGGAAACTAGGAATAAGAGAAAACTACTTCAATACCATAAAGGTCACATATGAAAAACCCACAGCTAACATGATACTCAATGGTGAAAGACTAAAAGCTTTTCCTGTAAGATCAGGAAGAAGCAAGAACGTCCATTCTTACAACTTCTACTCATCATTGTACTGAGAGTTCTAGCTAGAGCAATTAATAAGCATAATAATAGAGCATAATAAGCATCCAAATTGGAAAGGAAAAAGTAAAATTTTTTCTATCTGCTGCCTTAAATGTACGATATCTGCTGTCAAAGCAAGCACTTTATAAGTAGATAACCCAAAGGAAGTCACACAAGAAATTGTTAGAGCAATTAAGTGATTCAGCCAAGTTATAGGATATAAAATTGGTACACAAAAAATCATTTGTTTTTCTATATACTGTAATAAGCAATCCAAAGGAATTCTTTAAATTCCATTTACAATAGCATTGAAAAGAATAAAATGATTAGAAATAATTTTAACTAAGGAACTTAAAGATTTATATACTGAAAACCACAAAATGTTGTTGAAAGAAATTAAAGAAGACATAAATAAATGAGAAGACATCCCATGTTCATTGACTGGAAGACAATATCATTAAGACGACAGTATTGTTTAAAATGATCTACAGGGCGCCTGGGTGGCTCAGTGGGTTAAGCCGCTGCCTTCGGCTCAGGTCATGATCTCAGGCTCCTGGGATCGAGTCCCGTATCGGGCTCTCTGCTCGGCAGGGAGCCTGCTTCCCTCTCTCTCTCTCTCTGCCTGCCTCTCCGTCTACTTGTGATTTCTCTCTGTCAAATAAATAAATAAAATCTTAAAAAAAAATAAAAATAAAAAAAATAAAAAATAAAATGATCTACAGAATCAGTGCAATCCCTGTCAAAATCCCAATGGTGTTTCTTTTTTTCTTTTCTTTTTTTTTTTTAAGATTTTTATTTATTTATTTGACAGAGAGAGATCACAAGTAGGCAGAGAGGCAGGCAGAGAGAGAAAGGAAGGGAAGCAGGCCCCCTGCTGAGCATGGAGCCCGACATGGGACTTGATCCCAGGACCCTGAGATCGTGACCTGAGCGGAAGGCAGTGGCTTAACCCACTGAGCCACCCAGGCGCCCCCCAATGGTGTTTCTTACAGAAACTTTTAAAATCCATCCTAAAATTTGTGTGGACCTTCAAGGGACCCCAAATTGACAAAACATCTTGAAAAAAGAACAATAAAGCTTGAGGTCTCCATTTCTGATTTCAAAATTTACTACAAATCAACAGTAATGAAAACACTGTGGTATTGGCATAAAGATAGACATATAGTCCAAGGAAATAGAATACAGAGCCCGGAAATACATCCTTGTATATATGATCAAATGATTTTCGACAAAGATACCAAGACCATTCGATGGGAAAGGACAGTCTTTTCAACAAACAGTGCTGGGAAAACTGGATATCCACATGCAAAAGAACCAAGTTGTACCCTTTCCTAACATCATATATAAACATTAACTCAAAATGGATCAAAGACCTAAAAATAAGAGCTAAAACTATAAAACTCTTAGAAGAAAACATAGATGAGATTTTCATGATATTGGATGTAGCAATGATTTCTTGGATTAGACACAGCTTTGGAAGCTTCATAGATCACTGATGGGAATGTTAAAATGGTGCCACTGCTATGGGAAACAGTTTGGCAGCTCCTCAAAAAGCTAAACATGGATTTTCTGTATGACTTAGCACTTCTACTCCTAGGTATTGATACCTAGAAATAGAAACCATGGAACAGAAACAAGAACTGAAATAAATATTTGTATCCCAGTGTTCACAGCATCATTATTCAGAGCAGCCAAAAGGTGAAGACAACTTAAGTACCACCAACAAATATGGATAAACAAAATGTGTTATTAATACAATGAAATACTATTGAGCCATACAAAGGAATGAAGCCTAATAACATACTACGGCATGGATGAATTTTGAAAACAATACACTAAGTGAAATAAGCCGGGCACAAAAGTACAAATATTGTGTGATTCCCCTATACAAGTCACCCAGAATAGGCAAATCCAGAGACCAAAAACAGATATAAAGATTACCAGAGGCTGGGGAAAGGATGGAGACTTTTTGTTTAATGGATACAGTTTCTCTTGGGGATGATGAAAAAGTTTGGGGAATACTGTTGATGGTTCTATAACATTGTGAATGTAATTAATGCCACTGGTTGTAACTAATGCCACTTTAAAATGACAGATTTGAGGAGCGCCTGGCTGGCTCAGTCAGTGGAGCATGCGACTCGATCTCAGGGTTATAAGTTCAAACTTCACACTGGGTGTAGGGGTTACTTAAAAATAAAGTCTTAAAAAATATAGATAGATGATAGATAGATAGAGAGATAAAATGGAGTCATCAAAAAGAAGGAAATCCTGGGGTGCCTGGGTGGCTCAGTGGGTTAAAGCCTCTGCCTTTGGCTCAGGTCATGATCTCAGGGTCCTGGGATGGAGCCCCACATCGGGCTCTCTGTTCAGCAGGGAGCCTGCTTCCTTCTCTCTCTGCCTCTCTGCCTACTTGATCTGTCTGTCTGTGATCTGTCTGTCAAATAAATAAATCTTTAAGGAAAAAAAAAAAAGGAGGAAATCCTGACATTTGAGACAGCAAACAGAAATAAATACTGTATGATCTCACTTATATGTAGAATCTTAACAAAACAAACGTATTGAAAAAGATCATATTAATGGTTTCTAGAGGCAGGGGTGTGGTATGGGTGGGGAACTAGGTGAAGATTGTAAAAAGGTACAAACCTCTAAGACAAATTAGCACTGGGGATGTAATGTACAACATACATAGTTAACAGCACTGTATGATATATATGAAAGTTGCTAAGAGTAAATCTTAAAAGTTCTCATCACAAGAGGAAAAAATTTTTGTAACTATAGGTGATGGATGCTAACTAAACTTATTGTGATAATCATTTTGCAATATATATTTATGTCAAGTCATATTGTACACCTTAAACTTATATAGTGTAGTGTGTTAATTATATCTCAGTAAGACTGGGGGAAAAGCTATTTTTAAAAACTGATGGAAACATCAGGAAATATAAAAATATCTCCCCTTAGGGGCGCCTGGGTGGCTCAGTGGATTAAGCCGCTGCCTTCGGCTCAGGTCATGATCTCAGGGTTCTGGGATCAAGTCCCGCATGGGGCTCTCTGCTCAGCAGGGAGCCTGCTTCCTCCTCTCTCTCTGCCTGCCTCTCTGCCTACTTGTGATCTCTCTCTGTCAAATAAATAAATAAAATCTTTAAAAAAAAAAAATATCTCCCCTTAGAGTGGGAGCTTTTTATGCACTTCACTGAGAAATCAACAGAGAAAATTTTAAAATGATAAATGATAGGTAGATCCACAGATAATTTGAATGATTTCATTAAAATCTTTCTATCAACAATAGAATTAATTTTTAAAAAACACAAAAATTTCCTGAGCTATAAACTTCTAAGTATTTCTTAAATCCAAAAATGTAATTTGGGTAGCCCATATTCACTGGCTTCAAATGAGTAATTCCCAAATTACCAAACACTTTCAAATAACTTAGATTTTGAAGAACATCTCAACGGAAACCACCAACCACCGAGGAAAAGATGACAAAGTATTCCACCTTTTAAACTTCCAAAATATTTTCAAAACAGTAGCCAAAGAAAATTTAAAGCCTTAAATGCATTTATTAGAGAAAAAAAAAAGATTAGAAATAAATGAACCATTATCTTAGTTCAAAACTCAAATGCCAACACCAAAATAAACCCAAGAAAAGTTAAGTGATTGAGAAAGAAAGAAAGTAATGAAGTAGAAGTGAAACATATAATGGGAAACCCAAAGCAAGGCCCAGAATGTAGCAATGATGAGTTTGGACAGACGCTAGGTGGCTCTGCCATACACACGCTTGAAACCTGGGCACTGCAGCCTGCTCGGACCGACTAGGAGAAAGTGAGAAAGAAAAAAAAAGAGGCAGACCACACCAGGAAGATGAAAGAAGATACAAGAAGTCAAATAAATCATAGTAGACACGTATGTACAATAAAATGTTTGAAAGCATAGACATCATGGAGAAATCTATGGGAAAACATGAAATATCAAAAGAATTGAAAAAACTCCCATAAATTAAAAACTGCAATGGAGGAAATGGACAAGAGAGTACAAGGTTTACCCTAAAATGCAATGTCAATTTTCAGACAATGTGATTTTTTAAACCCAGAAAATTGAACTAACAAACTTCAAGAACAAATAAGACAACTTCCATTAGGTGGAGACACCTGCTGGTCCATGGCCTCCAGTCTTATCAGCAGGGATGAATTATAACATATAAGGGAAAATGTCACTCATAATAGTAACACTGTTGCAACACTGCTAGGAGTAAATGAAACAAAAATGTGCAGACCATGGAGAAAATGATAAAATGTAGTGTCTATAAATGTATTTTAATTAAAATTTGCATGAATAAATAGATACACTGTGTTCTTGATGGAGGATTAAATATGATACAAATGTCAGTTTTTCCCCAGATTAGTATAGAATTTAAATTTGGCATTAATTACAACCATACAAGATTTTCCCAATGAAATTGATGAGCAGATTTTTATATTTGAAGGAAAAAATGTGCAAGGATAGTAAAATTGGTTATGAAAAAGGAAAGCAATGAGGTAAAAATTCTCCATGTTATATAAAAATATGTAATAAACTGCTATAATTTAAATAATATGTAAGAATAAACATGTAGAATAGATATTCACTTTGAAAGAGGATAGTGTCCTGAAACTGACTCATGCATTTAGGAATTTACTATATAAACTAAGAATGTAAAAATATAGATTCAAAAAATGTTACTGGACTGACTATCCATTCATAACACAATGATGTTGGGTAGCTTCCTCCCCATACTCAAACAAACCCAGATGATTTATCCCAATAAAATTACAAGAGTCATTTAAAGGAAATATATAGAGTGATATTGGGGGAGCAGTGCAGAGAGAGAATCTCGAGCAGGCCCTACACACAGCACAAGCCAGATGCAAAACCCAAGCCCATGACTGGAGCTAAAATCAAGGGTCAGATGCCCAACTGACCAGGTGCCCTTGAAGGAAATATTTTAAAATACATTTGTAAGTAAAGAAAATGTTATAGAATATATATATATATATATATATATATATATATATAGAGAGAGAGAGAGAGAGAGAGAGAGATATTGGTTGGGAAGTCATTCTTAAGACACAGATTATAAAATCTGTAATATGAATGATAAATAAATGTTGGCTACATCAAATTTAAAACAAAATCTTTCTCTACCATAAAAGACACTAGATGCAAATGTAAAAGACAAGTTACAGCATGAAGACAACACACACCACATCCATCACAGGCAAGAGTATTAAATAGGCAGGACCACCCCTGTGACATTGGTAAGGAAAATTCAGTGATGCAAGGGTGTGAGGAGTGAACAAGTAGGTCAAAGAAGAAGAACTAGAAATAACCAAGGGACATGAAAAAAAAATGTGCAACCTCAAGAATCGAGATATATTTTTCACTCATCAACTTGGAAAAAAAACTGTCAATACTGATGCTACTTAAGGCTGGTGGGAGTGCAAAGAGGTACAGCAACTTTGGAGGCCAATTGGGCCATATCTTCTAAAAAGGAAAGGTACAATCCCTTAGACCAAAAAACTCCACTTCCCTCACATATGCATAAACAGGGTATATGAGAATGTTTATTGAGCATCATTTATAACAGCAATGCAAATATATAAAATAAAGTGACCCAAATGTCTCTCAACATGGAGATATGTAAATAAATTGTCCCTATTCAACAGTTGAAGTGAGGTTGTCCTATATGCATTAATATGAGAAGTTCTCCCAAGATTCTGTTATTAAGTGGAAAAAGCATATTGCAAAATCATGACTACATAAGATACCATTTATGTTAACTATTTACGTTAACTTACAGATGAAATCCAAATTGTGCAAAAGCAAATTAAGGAAAAAAAAAAAAAAAAACCCTGTCAGCAGGGATACACACACTAGTTACAGCGTCATCTTCAGGGAAGACCTCAGGCTTGGTAGCAGGGAGTGAGTGGCCGTGCAGGAGGAATTCTGTGGCATCTGTAGGTTTCACCGTTTTAAGTAACAGAATGTGTTCATGTATTATTAGTGTAATTAGAAGATAATCAAAAGCAAATATAAAGGGTTTGATTTCATTTGATGCAAAGAACAGGGGTAGAGGTTCACTTTCTGACTCTAAGTCATCAACATCCACGTTTTTCCACTTGATACCATCCTCTGTGCCATCAGGAGAATGGATAATGTGGCATCTCTCAACACAGCAGCCCCCTATGTCTTTCTGGATACTCTCGCATGCCACTGATCCCCATTCTGCAAGGTTTGATGCTAGTACTTTCTCAATCTTACCAGAAGGTGTCACCAGAATGTTTCAGACACCATCCAGGACTCATTTCTTCGTCGTCTGATGGTCCTTCAGGGGTTTGTTAATGGAACCATTGAGGGACTGACGTCCTCCAGTCAAGCGAGGAGTGGTGACAGGTGCAGGAAGCAATATTAACTTTGGGGGCAGCCACCTGGGCAACAGAAAGTTAGGGCTGTCGGTGGAGAGGCAGATCCTGATTTCTGAAGTGTTGAGGTGTGAAAGTGTACTTATGGACTCTAGAATCTCTAAAAGCCCTCCCAACTCTGAAGCTCTGCAATTGGATGATTTCCAGAAAGAAATCCATGTGAGACTGTGAAGCCTCATTTCTCTGCCAGTGGGCCCAAGGAGCCTAGTGGTAGTACCTGGACCAAGGACTCTAGACTTCATCCTGCCTGCGAACTCTCGACTTAGTAGGTGGTAAAAGACTATGTTGCTAAGCTTCAAGGAATTGAACCCTATCAGGGGAAGTGGCCCCCACAGTCCTTTGGATCCTGAAAATACCCTGAGCAAAAGCCTTTCTATTTTTGCCTTGAATCACTAAGCCCACTTTCTGAGAGCCCAGGATCATGGAGGGAGAAACTAGGGATGATGAAACAAGGTCCCTGTTAGGCAGGAGGGGCAAGTCCTCCCTTGATCCTAAAGACAGACTCAAGGGGGAAATGTAGATGGGCTTCTGCAGAGCTAAGGGTTTTGCTCCACACAGAGCAAAGCTGATCCATGTGTGGGCCACCCCATTCCTGTCCTGTGAGTTATACTATTCCCCTCCTGTCAGCCACCCCATTCCTACCTTTGAGCCAACCTGCCCGCCTCCTAAAGACAACCATGACTCTTCCTGACCAGTCTAACTGGATTCTAGAACCCCACCTGCCTGTCTGTGCCATCTCCCTGAGTATCACATGTCCTTCTGCTCACCTCGGTTTCTGCTGGGATTTCCTGTGGAACTCTGCAGGTCACTCTGGCTTCACTCTGATGGAGGGCTGGTGGGATGGGCTAGGAGGTCAGAGGCTGGAGGCAGAGCACAGGTGCACTGGTCAGGGTGAGTGGGGTGGGCTGGATGTAGGGCAGAGCCACTTGAAGAAGATCTGTCTTCTTCCCTCCAACCCCGTCCTCTACAGAGGAGGGAGACTGTCACATGATCAGAGATCCTTGGACCTGGGATTGCTGCTGAAGCCTGTATGCTGTTTGTCTAGCATTAATGAGAATATTATCTCCAAGAAGGGACACTGTCCTTGGCAACACAGGGTGATCATGGGAGACATTTATCTCAGTAAATGTGAAGCCCAGCCATGGAGATCTGAATGGAAGGAACACAGATTTCTGCTCCTTGTTAATTTCATGGTTGACTTAACTGTTTTTAAGTGATTATAGTGTGAGTGATGATGTGCTTGAAATGCTCTTTTTCTTCTTCCAGCCAGTTCTTCTCTTTGTCCCAAAAGATTCACTCTTAATTTGAAGCTCGAGTTCCCTGTCTTAGGGCTTTGTGGGAACAGATTCTGCCTGTCCTAGGGGCTAGAGCACTGAAGAGAGGTTAGCGATGATGATGATGGTGATGAAGGCAATGACCATCCATATTCCCCAGTTGTCCTTCTGACCAAGCTGTGTGCATGCATTGGTTTACAGAAATCTTCTCAACAGTTCTGGAGGCTGACAGGGCAGCTGCCTGGAATGTGAGCACCGCGAGGGCGGGGCTTTCTACCACTGCATCCAATCATCTAGAACAAGGCCTGGCCTAGAGCTGAGCTCAATAAATACTTGTTTCATGGGCGCCTGGGTGGCTCAGTTGGTGAAGTGGCTGCCTTCAGCTCAGGTCATGATCTCAGGGTTCTGGGACTGAGCTCCATATCAGGCTCCCTGCTCAGTGGGGAGCCTGCTTCTCTCTCTGCCCCTCCCCACTGCTCGCTTGTTCTCTCCCTCAAAAATAAATGAGACTTTTTTAAAAGTAAGTAAATGTTTCACAAAAGGAATGTCATGATCATCCACATTTTTTAAAACAACATAACTGAGCCTGAGGAGATTAGAAGACTTGCCCAAGGCCACCCAGCTTAGAGGTGGAACTGAGTGGGACCCAAAAGGCCGCAATCTGCCTGTGGGGGTGAGGATAGTGCAGCCTCTCCTCAAGGTAGGGGAGTGGTGTGAAGGCACTTTGGAAAAATATAGAAAGTATTGTACAGGATGGGCTACATTTTTTTTAAGATTTTATTTATTTGACAGACAGAGGTCACAAGTAGGCAGAGAGGCAGGCAGAGAGGGAGGGAAGTAGGCTCCCTGCTGAGCAGAGAGCCCGATGTGGGACTCAATCCCAGGACCCTGAGATCATGACCTGAGTCGAAAGTAGAGGCTTAACCCACTGAGCCACCCAGGCACCCCAAGCTACATATTTTTTTTTTAATGGATTGTGATTTAGGTTGCAAGTTAATTTAGGAACTCTTATAGCATTTTTTTTTTTTAAGATGTAGGCTCAGGACCCTGAGATCAAGACCTGAGCTGAGATCAAGGGTCAGAGGCTTAACCAACCAAGCCACCCAGGTGCCCATGAAACAAATATTTATACCCCCATGCAGGATTTTCCAAACATGGCCACACATGCATTTTTTATGGTATAACATGGAATCTCACCCTGTGTCCATCAGGTGCCTCAGGCCTGCGCCCTCCACTAAGGTGATCAGGAGCTACCAGCTGCTGATGGGCTTTTGCAGTATGTCTGGTTCAAATGGCAATGCACTGAGCGTGAAATACATGGCATATTTGGAAGACTTTGTAAGAAAAAGAGGATATAAGCTATCTTGTGAATAATTATTACATTGATTATATGCCAGATAATATTTGGGGTATAGGTGGTTAATAAACTAGAGTATTGGGGCACCTGACTGGCTCAGTTGGCAGATCATGCAACTCTTGATCTTGGGGTTGTAAATTCAAGCCCCATATGGGTGTAGAGATTATTTAAAAATAAAATCTTTTTTTTTAAGATTTTATATATTTACTTGGCAGAGAGACAGTGAGAGAGAGCATGAGAGGGGAGAAGATCAGAGGGAGAAGCAAACTCCCCGTGGAGCAGGGAGCCTGATGTGGGACTCGATCCCAGGACTCCGGGATTATGACCTGAGCAGAAGGCAGTTGTTTAACCAACTGAGCCACCAAGGCGCCCGAAAATAAAGTATTTTTTTAATTAAATAAAAATAAATATAGTATTAAAATGAATTGTACCCAAGAAGTACCTGCTTTATTTTTTAAATGCAGCCATTGGAAAAGTTAAGCGTCCATGGGGCCACACTGTGCTCCTACAGGACAGCACTGCCCCCCAGATTCTCCTGGACTCTGGGTACTCCGAAGTCAGGGAGGTTCCTGAACAGGGCTCCCTCCTTGGCCCTGAGGGCTTAGTGAGACCCCATGGGGGAGGGCACCACCCTTCCTGTGCCTGGGGCCTCACAAAGGCACCAACTGCAAATGTTATTCCAGTCTATAAAAAACAAGAGGTTGAGGCTTTGAAAGGCTCAGCAAGAAGGATGGTAAAGCAAGTGCAGACCCTCCCCCCACCACCCCTGCACTCTGCTCAATGCTGGTACATCTCACCTCACCTGCTTCCGGCCTGAGGTGTCTTCCCCTCCCTCGCCTATAAAATTCACCCATTTTAAGTGTGAATTCAATGACTTTTAGTTAATTTATAGAGCTAAGCAACCATCACCACAATCCACGTTTAGAACATTTCTATCACCCCATATGCAGTCCTTCCCCACTCCTACCCCATCCCCAGGCAACCACTAACCTACTTTGTCCCAGCACCACTTAAGATGACTATCCTTTCCCTCCATTGAATTGCCTTGACATTTTTGTCGAAAACCAATTAACCATAAACGTGAGGGTTTATTTCTGGCCTCTCAAGTCTGTTCCATTGATATATAGGTCTGTCCAAATGCCAGTATCACACTATTTTTTGTTTGTTGTTTTTTTTGGTTTTTTTTTTGTTGTTGTTTTTGTTTTTTACTGAAGCTTTACAGTATTTTGAAGTCAGGAAATGTAAGTCCTCCAATTCTGTTCTTTTTCAGAATTCTTTTGGCTATCTTTGCCCTCAGAGATAAGCTTGCCAATTTCTGCAGAAAATTCCTGCTGGGATTTTGAAAAAGATTGCATGGAATCTATAGACACTTTGGAGAGAATTACCACTGTAATGATGTTGCATCATCTAATCCATAAACATGGACCCCCTCTGTTCGTTGAGGTGCGCACAGGTTTCCCTCGGCAGTGGCCCGGTGTCCTGGGAGTCCTGCATCAGGCAGGCTCAGGGTTTGGGCCTCCCCACAAACACACACTGCAAAGCCATATCAGCATGAAATACCCTTTATTACGTCCCTGAAGAACAGAGGAAAAAAAAATTTTTAATGCTAGTAAATGGGGATTTACCATACCGCAATAGTGTAGAAACTCGGCTAAACAGACTGGCATTATGAAACAGAAGCCAGGTTGTTTGTTCTGGTGTCAAGAGAGCAATTCAAAACATCAGCTGGATGCTGTTCGCCCTCTTGTGGCTACATCTGGCACTAGGATGGCAGATGGGACTTGTCTGGGGGCCCCAGGAGGGGCCCCTGCAGTGTGGCTGAGTAAGGGTGGCTGGTGCAGGCCTCCTGCCATGAGTTGGGAGGGTGGGGCTAGGAAGTCACCGCCTGGAAAGGGCAATCAGGACCCACCCCCTCCATGCTTCATTCAGTCTGGGTGTCCCCTGCAGACACCTTTCTTCCCACGGGCTCTAAGAACATTTCTTTTTTTTTTTTTTTTTAAAGATTTTATTTATTTGACAGAGAGAAATCACAAGTAGGCAGAGAGGCAGGCAGAGAGAGAGAGAGAGGAGGAAGCAGGCTCTCCGCTGAGCAGAGAGCCCGATGCGGGACTCGATCCCGGGACCCCGAGATCATGACCTGAGCCGAAGGCAGCAGCTTAACCCACTGAGCCACCCAGGTGCCCCTCTAAGAACATTTCTAAAGGCAGTTCTACAACAGGACACCTCAAGCTGGTCTGACAGCACCTTGACAAAGCGAGAAAGTAAAGGAAGTGAGTAAAAGAAGCTAAACAACCATGAGGATGTCAACTATATCTCAGTAAAGTTGGGACAAATAAATAAGGCCATCTGCTTAACCAACTGTACCTTAAAAATATTATTTTTCATGTCAAATACCTTTTATTACCCTTTTACTATAAAATTATTTTGTTAAAATTTGAAAAAATATCAAAAATCATAAAGAACAAAAACTTACACTCCTACAACCCAGTAACAACCACTATAAAATGTGCATAATGCATTTATAGGGTGTGTTTATGTCCACTTGAAACAAATTACTCACTATAATAGGTGTGTATGTGTCTGTGTCTATGTGTATTCATATATAAATGCCATTGAAATATGCTTTTTAAATTTGACATTACACAATAAGCATAATGTCAATAAGCAGATGCCTTTGACATCATGTTTTCTCTCCTGTGTATTATTCTATTGCGTAATAAGTTTCATAATCAGTTCTCTGGTTTGGGCTATTTCATTCATTTCTAACTTTTAATTACTAATACACCATTCTCTAATGAGCATTGGGTCAGTTAGGATGTTTTTGACTTCAAGTAACAGTAAATCTAAATGAACGTGGTTGAAACAAGGAGGATAGAGCAGAATCTCACATAAGGTGGGAGGTTTCCAGGAGGGCTCACAGTCTCACTGATCTCATATTTTACATGCAAGAGAACACCACTAGAGAATTTTTTTTAAAAAACACCTTCAAAACTATTTGTAATTTTTAAAAAATTATTTGAGAGAGAGAAAGAGTATGCAAGCAGGGGGTAGAGCAGAGGGAGAGAGACAAGCAGACTCTGCTCTGAGTGTGGAGCTCAACAAGGGGCTCGATTTCACATCCCTGAGATCATGACCTGATCCGAAATCAAGAGTCAGATGCTTGGGGCGCCTTAGTGGCTCAGTCGGTTAAGCCTCTGCCTTCAGCTCCGGTCAATCCCAGGGTCCTGGGATTGGGCCCCAAATCGGGCTCTCTGCTCAGCAGGGAGCCTGCTTCCTCCTCTCTCTCTCTGCCTGCTTCTCTGCCTACTTGTGATCTCTGCCAAATAAATAGCTAAAATCTAAAAAAAAAAAAAGAAAAGAGAGAGAGAGACAGAGACAGAGAGTGCTTAACCAACTGAGCCATCCAGGTGCCCAAAAGTTATTTGGACTTTTGAAGCTCCTTCTGGCTGCCGTCCAGTCATTATATGTAGAATGGGGCAAGAGAAAGCAGTGGTGAGGCTATTTATTATAAATCAGGAGCGAGGTTGGGGGCTTAAAGTCAAGAACTAGCAGCAGACACTAAAGACACAAATATGAATATATTTTGGAGGTAGAGCTCACGGCATCGACAGTAAGGCTGGGCAAAGAGTCCCATATTCTTCTCTTAAGCAATTGGGTGGAGAGGGTGCATTTCTTGGGATAGAAAAGCTGAAAGAACAGGTTGTAGGGAAATGTTCTATTTTGGATGTATTAAGTTTGAAATGCTTGTTGAACACCCACATGGATATGTAAAGTAGGCAATTGGATATGAGTGTTCAGTGCCCAGAGAAGAGGACAGGGCTAGAGACACACACTTGGGACTCATCAGCCTGTAGATAATATCTAACACTAGGTAACTGGGTGAGGTTACTTGGAGAGAAGTGTAGATAGAGGAATGCAGGAGTACAGGAGTGTAGAGGAGTGTTGAGTGCAGGATGGATCTTTGTGGTACTTACAGGTCAAGCAGAGAAGGCCAACCAAGGAGAGCTGGAGAGTGGAAGAGCAGAATTAAAAGAGCTGAGTCATGGAAGCCAGAAACAAAATGCCTCAGAATAACAGGTCAGTCAATCAGATCAAGTATAGCTGAGAATTCAGATAGGAAAAGGACAGAGCATGTGAAATGGAGTCACTAGAGATCTGTCTCTCCAATATGGTGGCCATTAACCACACGTGGCTATTTAAATTTAATTGAAATTAAATTAAATTAAAAATCCACTCCTCAGTTACACTAGCCACATTCAATGGCTCAACAGCTACATGAGGCTAGTGGCTGCAAAATTAGACAATGCAGAGACAGAACATTTCCACCATCCCAGAAAGTTCTACTGAGCAGTACTGAGAGAGATAATGATGGTATGAATTTTTGCTGAGAAGAGAACAGAGAAATGGATTTGTAGTGGGAAGACAAGCAAGTGTCAAACAAGAGTGGTTTTTAGTGTTTTTTTTGGTCTTGAGAAGAGATTTGCTGGAGCATGAGTATACGCTGATGACAGTGAGCCATTAGAAAGGGAACAATGGATGATCGAGAAAAGCAAATGAGGTGTGAAGACCTTGAGAAGCTAGAGGAGATAGATTCTGCTGAGAACTGAAGGAACTGAGATTTTACCCCATTTGCAAGCTTACTAGTTAGCCTGCCAAGTTTCATGAATGCTGGTAAAAGACATGTGCCTGCCCGTTGCTTCAGGGGTAGACAGCATATCGATCTTCCAAGGCTGTTAGCTAAGTGAAGATCATCCGGAACAAAGGTCAGTACCTAGCTAAATGTGCAGAAATATGAGACACCATGGAGAGCTGTCTGCTGAGAAGAGCCAGAGCAAGGGTGAATGTCTTGACTGAAGATGGGAGCAGGGACAAAGCATCCTGGATGACAGGAGACCCAGCTGAGTGTGAGTCCAGATGCAGGGTGGGGGTGATTTTGACGATGGGATGACAAGGCAGTTCTGGTCTAATGGAGACCATTTCTCCAAAGAAAAGTCACAATAGGGTGGGGAGACAGGGCTAGGAAAGTGAGAGGAGTGAAGATATGACATATTGTCCTAGAAGATGGTGTGTGGGCAGAATAATGGTTCATCCACATCCTAATCACTGGAAACTGGGAGTGGGACTTTACGTAGAAGAAAGGACTCTGTGGGTGTGTTTAAGGATCTTAAGATGGGGAGATTATCCTGAATCATCTAAGTGGCCCCCATGTAATCACAAGGGAAACAGGAAGACAGGAGAATCAGAGGAGATCTGAGGACAGAGGCAGGGGCTGGAGGAATGCAGGGTTACAAGACAAGGAATGTGGGCAGAGCCAAGAAGCTGGAAAAGGTAAGGAAACAGACTCTCCCCTAAAGCCTCCTGAAGTAATACAATCCAGCCACCAGCCAACACCTTGTTCTTACCCCAGAGTGTTAGAGGCTGAACTGTGGGGTGCGGCCAGGTGGTCCAGCAATGAGAGTAGAGCAAGAGAAGGAAAAGTTGATCTGAGGGAGCGTTTATGATCATCGTCCTTGGAATCTGATCTAGTACGGAAGGAAGTGAGGAAGGTGATAGATAATTAAAGGTAGGATAGTAGGTAGATTAAAGGTCTCAATGGAGCAAAAACTGATGTAATGGGGAAGAGTGAATTTTCTAAAAGAAACCAATCTCATCATGTAACTCCTTTGCTTAAAACAGTCAGTGTTGTCCAATTCCTGTAAGATAGCATCACATTCTCTAAGATGGCCTGCAAGGCATCCCTATTTGGGCTTGGCCTACAGCTCAAGCCCCGCCTTTAGAATTCCATACCCTCCTGTCTCCTTCAGGCCTTTGCATTTTTTTAATAGATTTTTTTTTTAAGATTTTATTTTTCTGTTTGACAGATCACAAGCAGGCAGAGAGGTAGGCAGAGAGGCAGAGGGGGAAGCAGGCCCCCCACTGAGCAGAGAGCACAATGTGGGGCTGGATCCCAGGAACCCGAGATCATGACCCCAGCCCAAGGCAGAGGCTTAACCCACTGAGCCACCCAGGCGCCCGGGGCCTTTGCATTTTTGTTCCCATCTAGAGCATTCTTCCCAACCTCCACCCTTCATCTACCATGGCTGATTCTCATTCATCCTTCAGGCTCCACCTGGAATGCTATTTCCTCTGACAAGTTTCCCAGAGCCCTGGACTGGTTAGACCCTCTGCTGGAGGAACCCTGAATGCCGCCTCCCACAGCACCATGTAATCATCACCTCTACCTCCAGACTCCAAACCCTCCAGAGCAGGTACAGCACCTAGCACAAAGGAAGACCTCCCAACAGGGGCTGAGTGAGTTAAAAATAGACACCACTTGAAATGGCTTAAATGGTTCAACTATGATGACAGATGAGATGAGAGACTGGGGAGATCCCTAAGAAAATCTCCCATGTCAGAGCTTCAGTTCTGGGGAACATTCTGGCTCCCCGCTGACCTCTAGCCAGAGGTCCATTGCATTTCCACACTCCATTTTGTCAAAGTATTTGAAATCATCCTCCTTCCCAATCCGGCCATGTCAGTACAAAGTGTTCGTCTCCATTTTTGTTGTCTTGCAGCATTCTTGTTTTCCTTTTCCTTCCCTTACCCTCCTAATGTCTCTGCACAGATCCTTTTGTGATTCTTTTTTTTGGTAATTCATCTCCTTGGAGGTGTTTTCTGAGCCAGCTCTTTGTAGAAGGTTCAGTTCAGAGGGCCCAGGGCTAGTCCAGGTTTTAATATGTGATATCTTTTTCCATCTTAAAAAAATGAAATATCTGACACATGAGAGAATATATGAAATATAAAATATCTAAGATAAAGAAGAAAATAGAACAAAGATCCATGTACCTGGCACCCAGACTACAGAATTGGGTGTTGTCACCATTTTGGGGACCCTTTAGTGCTCCCTTGCAGGGCAACCATGTCCCCAAATGTGTGCTTACTAATCACCTAATATTCTTCCTAGATAGTCAATGTCTTTTTTTAATTTAAGTCTAATTCAAGCTTCACATACACTTGGACTTTTAAAGAAGTGGTTTTATGCTGTCTATCTTCTTTTGTGATTTGCTTTTCCTAATCAACATTTTATTTGAGAGCTTGCTCCAAGTTGGAGGAAGTGGTGACATTTGTTAGTCATTGTCCCTGCTGGGCAGCATTCCACTTTAAGGACTGTACACAATTTCTCTATTCTTCTGTGGAAGGACCTTGGTATCCTCCCCAGGCTCTATGATGTTATCTATCTAGACTAGAACAACAAAGCTGCCTAGTCCCCGGGGCTCCGACCCCAGAGGCCCCCTGGGGTCTGCTCCCTTGGGCATGAATGGCTGGAACTCAGAACATGCCTAAAGTCAGCCCTGCTAGATAGCAGGAAGCTGGTTTCCCAAGGGGCCACCATGTGGATACTGCAGCCCCCAGAGATGACCCACTATTCTGCGCCTTTCATGTCTTTCATAGGTTTCTCAGTTCTCACCAACAGTGAACAGACTTGGGGAGAGCCCCCCTTTTCTCCACCAAACTGACTCTTTTCTGTCTATATGGCTTAGATGTGAGATTCCTTATTCTCTGCAGCCACACAGAAGGTGGCTGGGCCCCAACCCGATCTTGCGAGAAAGAATGTGTGCTCCTCCCGCGGCCTGTTCTTAGCCCTCCCTCCTCGGGCTGTTGATGGCTCCTCTCACTTGGTGGTTCAACATTTCAGCTCCATTTAGTTTATCTGAAGATCATAACTGTTTTTATCGGATTTTGGAAAGAAAATGAAATGCTGACTTAGTATCACTGTCGATTCAATGTAAAACCTCAAGGTTCTTAAAACTGTCCATTTCCCAGCCCAGTCCCAGGGCCCCTGCACTGGTATTCTGCATGAGGCCTTAAGCATCTGTATGTTTAAAAATCCCTCTAGGGGCGCCTGGCTGGCTCAGTCAGCAGAGCACATGACTCTTGATCTTGGGGTTGTAGGTTCAAGCCCCATGTTAGGTGTAGATACTACTTAAAAATAAAATCTCTAGGGACACCTGGGTGGCTAAGTTGGTTAAGGGTCTAACTCTTGATTTTGGTTTAGGTCATGATCTCAGGGTCATGAGATCGAGCCCCCCAGAAGAACTCTGAGCTAAGCAAGGAGTCTACTCGAGATTCTCCCTCTCCCTCTGCCTCTCCCCGCAAGTGTATGCACACATGCGCGCGCGCTCTCTCTCTCTCAAATAAATAAATCTTTAAAAAAAAAAAAAAAACTTTCAAAATAATACCTCCAGGGGCACCTGGGTGGCTCAGTGGGTTAAAGCCTCTGCTTTCGGCTCAGGTCATGATCCCAGGGTCCTGAGATTGAGCCCCACATCCGGTTCTCTGCTCAGCAGGGAGCCTGCTTCCTCTTCTCTCTCTCTGCTTGCCTCTCTGCCCACTTGTGATCTCTGTCTGTCAAATGAATAAATAAAATCTTAAAAAATAATAATAATAATACCTCCAAGGTAATTTGAATAGGGCCATGTTGGACAGATTTGACATAGAAACCCTACTTCCAGGACATGTGGGTGGCTCAGTGGGTTAAGCGTCTATCTGTAGCTCAGATCATGATCCCAGGGTCCTGGGATCAAATCCCACATAAAGATCTCTGCTCAGTGAGGAGACTGCTTCTCCCTCTCCCTCTGCTGCTCCCCCTGTGTGTGCTCTCTTGCACACTCATTCTCTGCCAAGTGAATAAATGGAATCTTTATTTTTTTAAAGATTTTATTTATTTATTTGACCAAGAGAGACACAGTGAGAGAGGGAACATAAGCAGGGGGTGTGGGAGAGGGAGAAGCAGGCTCCCCGTGGAGCAGGGAGCCCAATGCAGGGCTCAATCCCAGGACCCTATGCTGAAGGCAGACGCTTAACAACTGAGCCACCCAGTTGCCCCAATAAACGGAATCTTAAAAAAAGAAAACAAGAAAGAAAAGAAAGTGGAATTTTACTTTCCACTTAAGTCTTATTCTATTATTTTTCAATTGAGCTCTCTTAAGAGTTAAAAAATACTGATATTCCAAATTCTTTTTCTTTTTTATATAAAACTTTCCACTTATTTAATAATTCTTTAGCAACTGTGCATATCAATCTATATTTGGTCTGACAGATTTTTTATAAGAATTTTATTTATTTATTTTATTTATTTGACCGAGAAAGGGAGCACAAGCAGGAGGAGTGGCAGGCAGAGGGAGAGGGAGGAGAAGGCTCCCCACTTAGCAAGAAGCCTGATGTAGTGCTCGATCCAAGGACCCTAGGATCATGACTTGAGCCAAAGAGAGACACTTAACCAACTGAGATATGCAGGTATCCCCAGATTAACCTTTTACTTAAATTATTTACTCAAATGATTGGGCTTATATCATAAATTAGCTTGTTAATAAGGACGTGCCTTCTTTCTTACATATGTTTCCTGACAACAGGAGAGTCATCCACATGTCCTACTGGCCCACCATGTAGATGGAATGAAACACTAATGTCCCCTCCACCCACACCAGTGCAGCCCATGTCACCCACCGTCCTGATACCATCCTGGTTTCTCATCCTTGAGTCTGGAGGGGCTGACCCTGTGAGCACATGGCCATCTACGCATTCTGATTTTGTAGAATTGAAATCTCAGCCTGTGAGGCATAGGGCTAAGTGCTTAGCTTGCCATGTCCCATCAACTTATCTCTAATTCATCCTGGAAAAGTAAGAAATGCCCACCAAAGGAAATACACTCCTAAGGAGGTTAACATTTAACCAGGGTTGAACAAAAAATGCCTTCACTTTCTCTGGGCTCAGTTCCTGGAAACAATCACAGGGATCATGTATTGGTCCCTGAATTTTCAATCAAAACATATCCTGGAGTTGATGCCAAAGAAGGTAAATCAGAATTTCCTTTGGCTGCTGTTGGCTTTTGGCTTTCTTTCTTGTGAAATACATACACTTGATTATTCTTCCTCTGGGATGGGCATGCAATTATACAATTACCCATCTTTCTCATGTGAAACCTAAAAGACAGCTAATGGCCCACAACATGAAATGTCACTTAGTGAATACTTTTCTGATTCTGATTTGCACTGCTTTGGTGAAGGTAAGGGTGTGTGTGTGTGTGTGTGTGTGTGTTGGGGAGGTGGTATGGGTGTGTATGGGGAGAGAGAGAGAGCAAGCAACACACATACATAATATTTTGTACTGATACAAAAGGTATTAACACAGTAAAAACAGAAAGGCTGGCCTTTGAAGCTGTGGTAATCCCAAATCTTTCTGTCTCTCATGCTACCCCTGGGATGCTGGAAGTGGGAACAAAGACACTCTTACTGTTGGAACTACCGTTGTCTGGGTATTTCCTACATCCTTCCCCAAAGACAACCTGGGCATAAGGAGAAGACACCCAGATGAAGGAGTTTCGTGAGGCTCTAGGACAAAACACAGACCTGTTCTATGTAGTGGATGATCATCTCAACAGATGACCACCTTGTCTGCAGATCATGTCAGTGTTATTCCCCCCTCTTTATATTCTTTCCTCACATTTATTCCTATCTATCTAGATATCTACCTACATGCCTACCTACCTATTCTTTCTCGTCTCCTCCCTTTCTTATCCTAGAGTTTTGCCAGACTCTGGAGCTATGTTTAACTATGGAGTTATTTTTTGCACAATTATATTTATTTGAGAGAGACAGAGATAGAGAGAGAGAGAGAGAGCAAGCATGAGGGTGGGGGAGAAGCAGAGGGAGGAGGAGAAGCAGACTTCCCCTTACTGGCCCAATCCCAGGACTCTAGGATCATGACCTAAGCCAAAGGCAGATGCTTAACCAACTGGGTCACCCAGGCACCCCTAACTATAGAATTATAATGTAGACATCATATTTTGTGTTTGGTTTTAAAGGGAATGCTTCTAAAGTTTTTTTATATTTTTTTTTTAATATTTTATCTATTTATTTTACAGAGAGAGAGACAGCAAAAGAGGGAACACAAGCACGGGGAGTGGGGAGGGAGAAGCAGGCCTCCTGCTGCTCAGAGAGGGCTTGATCCCAGGACCTTGGGATCATGACCTGAGCCGAAAGCAGATACTTAACAAATGACTGAGCCACCCAGGTGCCCCTAGAGTTTTTTTGTTTTTGTTTTTGTTTTGTTTTGTTTTTTTAAAGATTTTATTTATTTTATTTGACAGAGAGAGAGATCACAAGTAGGCAGAGAGGCAGGCAGAGACAGAGGGGGAAGCAGGCTCCCTGCTGAGCAGAGAGCCCGATGCGGGGCTCGATCCCAGGACCCTGAGATCATGGCCTGAGCCGAAGGCAGCAGCTTAATCCACTGAGACACCCAGGCGCTCCCCCCTAAAGTTTTAAATTAAGTAGATGCTACAGGTTTGGGTTTATGGCTTTTACAAGATTAAGGAAGTTCCCTTATAGATCTAGTTTACTAAGAGGTTTTTTCTACTTTTCTTCCATGTGTCCATTGTACAGATCAAATTTGGGGGAGTATTTCCCTGGTGCTTTAAAAGCACTGCACTCTGGGTGGCTCAGTCAGTTAAGCCTCTGACTCCTGATTTCAGTTCAGGTCATGATCTCGGAGCCCCGCAACAGGCTCTGTGCTGAGTGTGGAGCCTGCTTAAGAGTCTCTCTCTCTCCCTCACTCTCTGCCCCACCCAACCCCACAGCACATGCACTCTTTCTGTCTCTCAAAAAATAATAATAATAATTTTAAAAAATTTAAAAAGCAATGTACTCTGTTTTTTTATTATGGTTGTCCTAAGATCCATACTTATATTTATTTTTTAAACTCAACAGTATCCATTTCTTTCTTGCCACAGGAACTTTAGCAAACTCTCTCACCCCTACACCACATCTCCCATCCCCAACTGTCCTGTGCATCACTGGGGAGGTTTTATATATATTTGTGGCAGATGGGTTCACAGTGTCTTCTATTATCCTGGGTATTATTATGTAAAGATAATATGCTTCTTGAGAACTGCAAAAGAGAATCTCAGGATTTGGGTTTTCGCTTAATAACTCAGGAAGTTGAACATTATTTCATGGCACTTCTGGTTCTGAGAATTATCAGCTGATGCCCCTTAACATTTTCTTTATATTCTGTTTTAGTTTTTGTTATGTGATACTTGTTGATTATGGAAAATTAATAAAAGTAAAAAAGTAAAAAAAAGTCAAGCAGTAGAAAAAAAGTGGTAATCACCTAAAATCTACCTGTGGTGAGCTTTGGTCATGTTAGACATTCAGATTTGTGGCCTTTCAGGTTTTCTCTCAGATGTACACCACATGGACTGACATGGAGATTTCCCCTGCATGTCCACACAGCAACTGGAAGAGAGAGGCATTATCAGGAAGGAGTAACTCTATCCCCAGACAAATCCCAAGGGGCTATCACGTAAACACGATTAGCACTCTGTTTATCCATAGGGATATGGGCTCCTAGCTCTCTGCACTGCCATCCTAGGGCAGAAGGGCCCAGAACAGCAGCTGGGGCTCCTGCCATGATATATTCATCCTGAGCAGCAAAGAGAAAGAAGGGGAGAAGGGTGCACACCCTCCCTAATAAGAACATTGCCCAGAAACCACACAGTCTTATCTGTACAGATTGCCTGAAAGGTAGTCACAGGGACTACACAGGGAATCCAGCTGCTAGGGGACCTGGAAGAGATACCCTTTTCAATGCGTACAAGGCTGCCCACTCCCAATCAGGGTGCTTTAACTCAGGAAGAAATGCTGCAGAAGTTTCATCTCAGTTTTTCAAAGGATAAAAATGAGTCCTAAAAAAAGGACACTTGAGGGGCTCCTGGGTGGGCTCGGTGGTTAAGCATTTGCCTTCAGCTCAGATCATGATCCCGGGGTCTTAGGATAGAGCCCCACATTGGGCTCTCTGCTCAGCGGGGAGCCTGCTTCTTCCTCTCCCTGCCTGCTGCTCTGCCTACCTGTGTTCTCTATCTCTCTGTCAAATAAATACATAAAATCTTAAAAAAAAAAAAAAAAAAAAAAAACCTTGCCGGAAGTTCACTGAAGTGTACTGATGCTGTATATTGGAGTATGTACTAACCTTTTGGGGACAGATACTTGTATTTTTGTCTCTAGACTTCTGCTTCTTCAATGATAAATTATGAGAGTTATTTCTCCTTGTCTTATTCTTGAGACTGAGGCAACCACTCAAACTTCTTTCAGATATTAATGTCAGGAAATATTCTTTCAATAAACCCTCATGCTGTAACACTGGGAAGGAGACATTCAGAACAGAGGGACAGGTTTCACTGAAATCCTAATTTTGTTCTCAGAGTTAGCTCGGCTGACACAATCACTCCCAAACAAGTGCAGACATAGCTACCCCATCCGTCTCTACTCCATCGCCCTGTGCTGGATGTGGCTTCAGCGTTTTCCCAATCTTATTTCACTTAAAAATATGGGAAGGGGCGCCTGGGTGGCTTAGTGGGTGGAGGCCTCTGCCTTCAGCTCGGGTTGGTTGTGATCATAGGGTCCTGGGACCAGGCCCCAAGTCATAGGGCTCTCTGCTCAGCAGGGAGCCTGCTTCCCCCTCCCCCTCTGCCTGCCTCTGTGCCTACTTGTGATCTCTCTCGCTCTGTCAAATAAATCTTTTAAAAAAATAAATTAAATTAAATAAATTATTAGTGGTTTTAACAGATACCAGAAAAAAGAAAAAACAAAGTTAATCCCTCCACAAGATTTTATCTTAGGTGACAGTTTTTCTCTGAACTTCTCTTTACTGTTTACATAATAAATAGAAGACCAAGAATAGAAATAAACTCATCTGAGATACCCATTATTTCCTTTTCCTTTTCTTATTCATTCCTTTCCTGTCTTCCTTCTTTTTTTCCTTTCCTCCCTCCTCCCCCACCTCCTTTCTTCCCACCTTTTCTTTCTATAAGATGAAACTGAGAGGGGCTCCTGGGTGGCTCAGTTGTTAAGCATCTGCCTTTGCCTCCAGTCATGATCCTCAAGATTGATCCCCATATCAGGCTCCCTGCTCTGCAGGAAGCCTGCTTCTCCCTCTCCCACACCCCCTGCTTATGTCCCCTCTCTCCCTGTATCTCTTTCTGTCAAATAAATAAATAAAATTTTTAAAAAGTAAATAAATAAGATAAAATAAAATTTTAAAAGATTACATTAAAATATTATATTTATTACAGGGTTTGGCTGTTTGGGGGGGTTGGTTTTGGGTCACATAACTACCTTTATTGTGAACAGCAGGTGGGACACTTCCAGCAATAGTAAAAAAAAAAATTAATTTATAAAAGCAGGGATTCATTGAAGCTGCCTGGTTGGAACGCTTGGGAGCTCATATGTAGATGTCAACCCTGAGCAGCCGGAAGAGGATTCCAAAGACAATGAAGAGCGAGGACACCAAAGAGATGAGGAGCTCCGTAGATCTCCCCAGCGTACTTCATAAATGAAGAGCTAGGCGGAAAAGAACAGGCCCTCGGCCCAGCACCACAGTCAGATGGAGGAAGACAGCCGGGTTCACGAGCTCTGCTTTGGCAGGCACAGGGTAATCCACCGCTCCACCACCAGAATAACATGTTGGCTTGATTGCAGGATTTTTTGACAGCCTCTTAAATGTGCCGAAGCGGCGTACCATGCCTGCTTCACCCAACTCCTGGTCCTTTTTCACAAACCTCTTAATCCAGGAGATCTATAGCCTCAAAGTCTTGATTTAACTCACCTGCTCATCTGTAGCACACCGGATCTCCCATCTTCTGGACCTCCTATAAAGCAAGAAGTGAAGAGGCATGAGGAAAAGAAGAAAGCAATCTAGAATTCCCCTTGAGTCGTGAGGGTTTCTGTTTTAACTCAAATCCCAGTTTTTTTCCTACTTGAATTAAGTTACCTAATCTCTTTTTCCCTAGAGGAGAAACTGATGGGCCAGAATGGACACTGGGCAACATCAGGGGCAATCCTAAAAGAAAGCAACAAGTCTCTGGGTACCTGGTGGCTCACTTGGTTGAGTGTCCAACTCTTAGTTTCAGCTCAGCTCCTGTTCTCAGGTGCATGACATAGAGCCCCACATTTGGGTTCCATGCTCAGCAGGGAGTCTGCTTGAGATTCTCACTCTCTGCCCCTCCCCCTACTTGTCCACACGCACTCTCTCTCTAATACGTCTTTTAAAAAAGAAAGAAAGAAAGCAGCAAGTTTCCATCCAGTGTGTAGGTAGGAACAGGTAGGCTCTTGTGTCACAAATCCAATGATTAGTCATTGGGAACCACTCGGTGATCTGTTTTTCAACAAAATACCCCTATGGAATAACTAAACAGCACTGTAACACTTTGGAGCCACTTGCCAAGACAAATTAGTTGTCAGCCAAGGTTATTTGTAACATACGAAAGCAAAAAAAGCAAATATCTTCTAGGACTTGTGAAAATGAGACAGCCTCCGAATAGGCGCCACTTGCTCCCTGGTCCTCTGCCATCAAGGTTCCAGCTCAGTGAAAAGCCCCCTACAAAGATTTCAGCCCCTACTGAAGTCCCCAGTATTGGTAAAGTAGGAGTTTCTGGTTTGGGCTGTCTGGTCTGTTGCTGTGTCTAAAAAATTACCTAATAGAAAAGTCCGGTTGCCCAGGAAACAGCTGACTGACTACCAGAGACTGGAACCAAGGGACGCTGGATGAGTCCCAAAGTAAAATGTGTACAAGCTTAACAGGCAACAGGCTTATATGCTTTAGCCATTCCAAGGGTCAGCCGCAGTCCACTCTGGATTATCCCAGACCCACAGTACAAGCAGATTCAGACCCTCTCTGGGAACACCACCCACCCAGAGCGTGTACTTCATGGACCCCTGAACCTTGATGACCCTTGATGGGGGATCATTAAGTCATTTTTGCAGGACCCTGAATGGGACCCAGAAGACCACGGGGTCCTGAACTGCCTCCCACATTCTCATTCAACCCAGGCCACAAGGTTCCCTGCAAGTCCCCTCCCTGTCCCTTTGGTGTCTGGGAACAGGAATGAAAAAGGATCCAGAGAGTCAGTATTGGGTTTTTCTGAGATGGATGAGTCTCCTTAGGTAAATGGTTCATAACTTGTCATAGCTCCTGGACCCTTTGAGAACTCAACAAATGTTACTGGCCATCTCCTCAGAAAATGCACATTGTCATCCATGCACAAGTCTGAATACATCATCTCCACACACAACACTGAATGTGATGCCAGACCCCCTGCGGCTCCATAGGCCTCCAATTAAGAGTGTTTCTCAAGGTAGACCTGCTTCTGAGGACTGTTAGGGACCCCTGAGATCCCAACAGAGGCAGAGCTTAAGGAAGGGAACATCAGCATTCTCCAGGCTTCCCAGCTCAGACCCAGCAGACATGCGCCCAGCAGCTTGTGAAGAGGCATTATTCAGTTAACCAGGAAGCTGCTGGCCAGGTCATCCATTGGAAAGATCGTCAAGAGCTTGCAGAAGGAATTCATTCACTGTCACAGTCAGCCGGATAACCCAGAACCAGGCAACCAAGACAGCTGTTTACCCAGGGGGTCTGCTGGGGGTTGATCCCAGAAATTCTGAGCCTGTCCGTTTAGGCAGCAGCCAAACTGACTGCCAGGCAGCTTTGTGGTCTGTTGGGGATTAAACCAACAAGTGCACCAGGCAGGCTTGTTCTGAGGCAAAGATGTCCTACCATTGTGTCAACGCAAAAGTACCCTGGAAGGACGACAGAAAAATCAGCCTTGGCCAGGGCCTCCCAAGGGCATCTTGACAACATGAAAGCAAGAATGCTTGCCTCTAGGACCAGGTTGACGAGGGACTGGGAAAGGGGCAGGAGGCTCCGGGCTCAGTGAGTCAGAGGTGGCCTCTAGATGTAACGTGTTGGGCTTCCCTTACAGCCCACTGGTCCTGAGGTCACTGTCCCCACCTCCTTGTCCTTAAGGCAAGTGCTCTGAAAAGAAAACAGGGAAAGCAGAGAGAGCCTAAGAAAACTGAAAAGAGAATTCATGGAAACAGTAAGAAGCTGCACAGTTTCAGGGGCTGTAGCATCTGGGGTGAGGTGACAGAGCAAAGGGGGGTGACAGGGCACAGCAGGGCAAATGCTGATGAGAAATTCCATCATCCACGGAGCGGCACCCGAGCTCACGACCCCCTCCGTGACCAAACATTTGGTGGAGGAAGTGGCTCTGGCAGAGAACTGACTATACGGGGGCCCCCTTGCCCATCACCGGGGAGAATGAGACGGAGAGTGAGGCTGAAGCAGCACACCAAGGGCAAGCACAGGGGAGTCCTGGGAGCCGGAAGACAGGACCTCTCGGCCAGAGACACTGTGATCTTGAGCAATGACCCCATGTCTCCGGACTTTCTCTCACTTCAGAAATTGGGGTTGTACGCTCTGACCGAGGTGAAGCACGCAGAGCTCTCCAGCATGGCTCTCTGACACCGTCCTTGCCGGGAAGGCGGGACCCTCAGGGATCCTGCCTCCCTCACAGTTTGAGGGACAATGGGATGACCAATAAAGTGCCTTTGTCAAGGGTCCAGCAGGAACATGGTCATGAACTCCAAATTCTTCACATCCTAGTCCTTTTGGCAGGATGAACAGTGCCCATCCCACAGTGCACAGCAGACTCTCTGGGGGAGCTTCTTTAAAATAACATAAAACCAGGGCATCTAGGTGGCTCAGTGGGTTAAGCCTCTGTCTTTGGCTCCAGTCATGATCTCAGGGTCCTGGGATCGAGCCCTGCATCAGGCTCCCTACCCCAACCCCGCCTGTCTCTCTGCCTACTTGTGGTCTCTCTCTGTCAAATAAATAAATAAAATCTTAAAAAAAATAAAATAAAAGCATTTTTTTTAAGTCGTTCTTAATTTTGAAAATTTTTTTTCACTTGAAGCCACAGATACACAAGCATGGAGATCCTTAAACATAAACCTTTGGCACAGATTCATAAAACTTTCATTTCACAATAATTCTAGAAATTGGGAGGGAAAAACATTCTTGAAAAGAATTACATTTCCACTAAACTTCTCGATCCCTAACTGAAATTCTACTCAAATTCTACTCCATGAAAAAGAAAGAAAAGTGTTGCCTTGAGAGCCCACCTCCAGGTCTTCCTAGACATGATTTTAGACTGCTCGTCTTTGAAACATTTCAGTTTGAGATACGCTGCTATGACAACTTTCCGTGCTGTTACTTCTGTGACAGCTTCTCCTTGACCAGAGCTTGCCGTGTAGCCGCTAGCAGGGGTGGGCAGGGCAGGGGTTCTCTGATACCAAAGATGCTTGCCTATGTTCCAGGTGGGTCCACAGTTGTGTCAATTTTCCTACAGTTCTTGACTCCTCTCCTTATCAAGTTTTTACTTGCTTTGATGGATTCTGCTTGTTGCTTTGTATTTCTGCATTTTCTCACAGCCTTTCTTCCTTTCTGTGTATCTAAGGCCTTCACTGCTATTCACTCTGGTCCTGTGAGCCTCTGCACAGGTTGGCTCTGGAGCATCAGCAGGGGAGGCTTTGAGCCTTCTGCACCCAGCTTGGACTTTTTTTAATTCTCCTGGGTGATTCCCTGGGTGAGGCAGAGTCCTGTTCTCAGGCACATTCAGAAATGAGAGAACCAGTTTTGGACATTGCTGAGAGGTTGCAAAGGACTTTACTAATTCCAGGGGGTGGGCCAAAAGAGCCCTCTTGACTCAGATGTTATTTTTCTGGAAAGATTTTATGAATATATCTTCTGGGAACTGGCTTTTGGATTCCAGCCTTGTGGGTTTTTCAAAAGGTAATTCTGCTGCTGTAGCCTTCTATTCACAATCTGGCCATATTCTCAGCACTTGTTACATTTCTACACAGATATTTTTAAACTTTGGCTCAGTTCATTGTTGATTCACTCAATGTCTCCAAGAATAACATGGTAATAAGCACTGGCTTCCAGAACACATCCAGAAACTGGCCCAGGCCAGGCATCCTTGGGCAGGGTGGCCCTTAAGTCACCCGGCCCTCCTTAACAGATGCTATTTCATTAAAATCCCTGACCTCGCCACAGCTTGATGGCTTGGACCTCTTCTAAGCCAGAATCAGAGATGCTGAGTTCTTGGGGCCCCATGGGTCTTCTAGTACACCCAGCCCTCTTCATGTGCTTCCATTTCAAGACTTGTTTTTCCACTCTCCGGTGTTCTCTGATGCAGAGTGAACCTCCTCACTTCACTCACTCTGGTCTTTCATTTTGAGGGTCCTTCAATGATCTTTAGCTGGTGGTTATTCTGCTCTGTCCATCCTGTGATGAGCTCCTTTCTCTGATATTTGCTCTGTCTCCCTCACACACAGAGATTGAAGTGGGGCAGCCCCTCAATCGTGAAAGCTTCCCGATTCCTCACTGAACCCCAGGAACCTGAGGCTTCCCAGGGATCCAATGGTGTGGGAAGATTAGGGGAGAGAAGAGACCTAGCAGGAGAACAGCTGCTCAGAAACACTATGTGGGGTGGAGGCTGGCACTCCTCTTGGTCTATCTCAGGTCCTACCCCATGAAGCTGCCCCTGGAGCATGACCCGATGTTTCTATGGTAATGGTATACAATCGAAACTCTTGCTTCTGCATCATTTCCAGGTTCCCACATCTGCATCTTTAATTCGGTGCTCAGATATCCAGAAGCAATGAGCCAGAATACAAAGAAATGGGAGACTCAATTGAAGGGCCAGGGTCCTGAGGAAAGGATGGACAGGGTACTTTTGATAGGAGAAAAAAGGGCCTTGAAGTCAGGGACTACGAAGCTAGGGACCAAGGCTGTAACACCAGGGAGGGACCAGGGATTTGGGGTTTAAGAAGCTTATATTAGGGGGGTGCCTGGGTGGCTCAGCGGGTTAAGCCTCTGCCTTGGACTCAAGTCATGATCTCAGGGTCCTGGGATCAAGCCGCACGTCAGGCTCTGCTCAGCAGAGAGCCTGCTTCCCCCACTATCTTCCTGCTGCTCTGCCTACTTATGATCTGTCAAAAAAAAAAAAAAAAAAATTTTTTTTTTTAAAAGAAGCTTAGATTAGGAAACAAAGGAAAGGCCCAGGAGAGGTTGCCTAGAAGATTCCTGGTGCCCCAGAAAGCAGAAATCTAGGACCAGCCAGTAGGGGCAAGGGGAGAGAACAGCTTGTCCTAATGAAGGCCTCCTCCATTGCAGATCAGTCCTGTACTGGGCCTTCTAGCCGCTGCAGACATGCGAGCAGACTTCTTAGCATTCCTGCAAGGGAATCTGTTCAGAGGACCCCAACACCGGGTAGGAGTGAAGAAAGAGGCTCTTTGTAAATGTTTCAAATCATAGTTCTAGATCACAGAGTTAAGGCTGCATCACAGAAAACAGCTACTCCTTCTTTCCCCACTGCCAGCTCCCAGAAGACATCATCTGCCCCTTGGGCTTTTCCATCCCTGAGCTCTGCCAGGTTGTGTTTCCTTCCTC
Organism: Mustela lutreola; assembly: GCF_030435805.1. Classification (NCBI taxonomy): domain Eukaryota; kingdom Metazoa; phylum Chordata; class Mammalia; order Carnivora; family Mustelidae; genus Mustela; species Mustela lutreola. Next base: position 37,464,382 of record NC_081293.1, read on the forward strand.
TGAGGTCCTACCACCCTCCCCTCAGCTCTTGTATCACAACATGTATCCCTTGTTTGCAGGGGTGACTCTTTTACCAGCTTATGTCATATGATAAAGACATTTGATCAAGCTTTCCAAGCACCTCGTAGCAATAGTCTTCTCCCTCATTCATTTGTGTTCTCTTTACTTCTCTTTTTGGGCAGTATCTTCAAAGTGATCCTTTGCTGGTTCTTTTTCCTTAATGCATCTTGAAGAGGAACCGTATTTGCATAGGACATTTGTGCCGGGGAGACTCAAGTGTTCTGTCCTAGACTTGCACAGATTTTGTTGCTATACAAGTTTTTGTGTGTAATCGTGTTTCTCACCTTAAAAGAATAAATGTGATATTTTGTATATGAGAGGTTCTAAAAGTAATATATAAAGAGCACTAATAAATATGGGCCAGTGAGTTCTTAAGTAAAGACTCAGCCTATGAAACAGAACACACCATTGTCTCAACTACCCTCTGCCTGAGCCTGAGTGTACCTCTCAACAGTGCAAATCATTGGCCTTGGATATGGACATAACCCCCTGACCCACCCTCAAGTCTGCTTTTATCTTCAGTTGCCATGATTTCCTTGATAGTTTTACTAACTTGAGTTGTATTCTAAAAAGTCTAGTTTCATATGCCCTACAACAGTCTTTCTCCATGGCCTTGTCCTTAGGTCCTCATCTCTAGTACCTCTCAAACAAGAGGCCTGTCCCTTCAGACAAGCCTTTCAGATGTTGTTTTCCTTATAATCAGACACTAAACTCGAAAAAAAACAACTCATTTTGCTGTTTCCTGGACAGCCACCAGCCCCCAAGGCTTGCTCCCTCAACCTTACCCCCCTGACATGGCAATCACGTGCAAGAGACCCATAAAATAACAGACACATTGCTATCCTCACATTTCCTTAGCTCCACATTTTTTTATTAGTGCCACATTAAAGAGTTGGCCACAGGGTAGAAAAATCTACAAAGTCTAAAAATGAAGTTCCGGTTATTCAGAGGTTAATTTTCTATAGCCAAGGGTACAAAGCATTAGTAAGATATTATATTAAAAAGAACATTTTAGAGTCTGTACACTTTATAGGATGACTTGGGAAGCCTGGCTAAGTGGATGTGTTCATGCTTCCTGGGAAAATCCTTCGATATAGTTCTATATCAAACCCCACAAAAGGTTATTTCTCTTCATTCTGATATTGCTGGTTATGGTTATAATTTAACCACTCAGTCTTATCTTCAGCAGATGGTTTCTGCATTCCTACCATGCTTGCCAGAAGATACATTATAAGCTAAAAGACAGAAATTGCATGTCCAACAAAGGACTGTCTCAGAACCAGCCTGGAAGGGACTAGTTGGATACTAACCAAAGGACGGTACAAAAAAAGATTCATGGGTACAGGATTCTTAGAATCAGCTAAGACTGTCCCAGGGAACTAAGTAAGGACTCCTGGGACACTTAGCTCAGAACAGAAACAAGCAAATCACCATGACTCTGGGGCAGAGGTGCTGACCTGTGTCTCAAGAATCCATGGAGACTGGTAGGTGTGTTGTTGCATTGTGCTTTGGTACTGTTACTGACCTCGGCATCCAGGGGAACAAAATCACACAACCTCAGTCAATGGGCCTTCACGCTGACTTACAAACTCCATGAATAGAGAGTGGCAGGCCTGCGCTCTGGTGGAGAAGAAAATGAAGACTCAGTGATAGCCCAGCATGCCTCCTGCTCCCCCTGGTCCCTGGCCCCTGGGATGAGATGACAGATGACTGGACTCACACCTGGGGAGACATCTGCAGCTCACCCTTCTCCAGGATCATCTTCTGCTTCAGCCCCACTCCGGAGGACTCTTGGTATTAAGAAGTAATCTTACACATTGTAGCAGTCCCTGATGTGGCCAGCCAGGACAGTCCACCTGCTCCCAGCCCTCAGTCTTGCTCCTTTTCAAAAGAGGCAGTGAGGCAGGGAAGCTATGTGAGAGACAGGCTGAAAACCAGCTGGGATCCAAGCCACGATGGCTGAGCCTATGAAACCTGAATGACATACTCCCAGTTCATGTCCCAGCTCTGTCACAAGCTAGCCGTGGTCTGTCTGCATTTCTGTTCTCCCTTTCCATAGAATAATGGTGAGGGCCTTACCACTTTGGCTTGTTATGAATCTTTAATGAATTCACATGTACAAAGAGCAGCACAGCATCATGAATGAGTGACCATGATGTCGTATCTTATTTTCACTTGGGAGACCTGGAGGAAGATTGTCCCTTTGAGCTTTGATGACCACTGTTGGTTTCAGCCCCAGCCTGGAAATCAACTAAGATCATGGGTAAGTGCTTCATCAAGGGCACTCATTGATGACATAGGAGCAGACTAGGAAAACCAGTATGCTTCTGTAGCTTCCCTAGAATAGTATTGTTGCTTTCCCACTGCAGTTCTAACCTCCTGCCGGAGCCTGTCTACAGCCCCTCCCTGCTGGAGAAGCCCTCCTGTTTCCACTTTTGCCTCCACTTCTTCAGGGTAGAATTTCTGCCTCCCCCAGAAGCAGGGTAGACGAGCAAACAGCCATGACCGAGCTTCTCTCCACGTTGCCAGATTCAAGGGTGAAGTCTGGGCAATGGGACAGAAGGTGGGATGTGGGCACAAGGGTCCCAGTCCTCCCTCAGAGACCTACTCACCTGGCACATTGCCAAGGATTCCACATTAACAGATGCTTCTGTCAGAAGTGCTCTAGTGTGTATCATTTGGAAATTATAAAGCAACATGTCCCCTGCTAATATTTACATTTCACCAGCCTTTAAAATAACATTTTAGTGAATGCCCTTGTCAATAATTATCTTGTGCATGCCTTTGTTTCTTAGAATAAATTTCAGCAATAGAATTGTTGAGTTAGTATAAGAATTTTGACACAGACAGACAAATAAGACTTCCAAACAAGGGGATACCCAGTGACTCAGTCGGTTAAGCATCTGACTCTTGAGCTCAGCTCAGATCTTGATTTCAGGTTCGTGAGTTCAAGCCCCATGCCCAGTGGGGCGCCTACTTAAATAAACAAATAAATAAATAAATAAATAAATAAATAAATAAATAGACTTCCAAAGAGGTTGCTACCAATTTACACTCTTACCAGCAGTAAACTAGCATTCCTGTTTCCTGAACCTTTGCCAAATGCATATTTCATAGTCTCTATCTCTTTATCTCTATAAATCACTGCCAGCTTCTTAGATGAAAAATTATATGTCTTTGTGAATTATCAAAGTTCCCATGAGAGTTTATCAGTTGACTATTAATAGAATCATGGTCTGTAACAGCCTGCCACAAAGTCTCTGGGGCATATAAGATTTTGTTTCATATTCATGCACGTGTGGGGTAGCTGGGCCTCAGTCAATAGGCTTGACTTAGTCTGGCCTCGGGATGGGCTCAGGTCTGTTCTCTAGGTCGTTAATTCTCTTGGGACTAAAGGGCAACCTGGGCACATTCTTCTGCTCACAGTGGCAGAAACACATGAGAAAAAGCCTCTGCTCACATCACAGCCACAAGAGTTTCATTGGTCAAAGCAAGCCACCTGCCAAGCTCAATGTCCAGACCCATTAATGCAACTACAACTGTTAAACTAAAACTATTCCACATGGTTCTTAGCAGTATTTCTTTCTTTGGAGTATTGGCTTCTTGGGAGTGCCTTAGAACAGTGGGCAGATTTAGATATGATGGTCAGAGAAGGTAAAAATCCTGGAGGCAACAGTGAGCTTGTTACATTAGGAGACTACATTAGGAGACTACTTGGCTTGTGAGCCAAGCAAGGAAGCAGGGAAGGTAGCAGGGGGCCAGTTGCCCAGGTCACAGTGATGTGCTCTCATTAAAATGTAGGGAGAGGGGCATCTGGGTGGTTCAGTTGCTAAGCATCTACCTTTGGCTCAGGTCATGATCCCAGGGTCCTGGAATCGAGCCCCACTTTGGGATCCCTGCTTGGCAGGAAGCCTGCTTCTCCCTCTCCAGCTTCCCAAACTGTTTGCGTTCCCTCTCTCTCTCTGTCAAAGAAGTTTTTTTTTTTTTTAAGTTTAAAAAAAAAAAATTTTAATAAATAAAAAATAAAATGTGGGGAGGGCTTATCAGAATCCAGAGAAACAGCAGGGGGGTCCCTTCTTGGGTTCTTGCAGTACTTTAGAGGAGCAGCGGAGCTGTGGGGAGCAGGGGGATTGAGACATGGGCCAGATAAGGGATGGGAGAGAAAACAGGGTCAAGGCCTGGGCCTCCAGGTAAAACTGGCTCCTCTCCTGGGAATAGGGAATGCCAATGGGTGGTTCATGGCTTTTGAAGCATAATCAGTAATTTTATTTTTAACATGCTCAATATGAGAGAGTTATTGGACACCCACATGCAGATGTATATAAGGTAGTTGGCTATGTGGGCCTTGTGTCCAGAAAAAGGGACTGGAGACAGTGGTTTGGAGAGTCAGGCCTCAGGATTTAAATCCACAGCCGCAATAACCTTACTTAGCAGGATGGAAAGTGTGGTACTGCCACCATCCCAGGAGGAGAAGGCAAGGTTCAGGGGGCTCATTGAGAAAAGACCAAGGAATGTCCGCTCAAGCAAAATGGCTTCAAGGAAGAGGGGAGGTGAGGTGAAGTAGAAAGCCTAGAGGTGTGGTGGGAGGTGAGAAATGGGTATCACAAGCAGGGGAGTCAGTTCGACTTCTCAGTCCCTGCAAGCAGGACTCCAAGTCCCCTTGGGCGCCCCAGCTCCACCGCCATTTCCCGGAGACAACACTCCCAGACCAGACACACCCAGTCCCCAGTATCCGCCGCCAGGTGTCAGAATTGGGCCAGACTCTCCTTTCCAATCCAGTGTCTGGGGATCCAATGTCTCAAAGGCTTGGGGGACTCCACTCTGCGCACTCTGCTCAAGACACCCAAAGAATATCACGTTGATGGAGAAGAAAGGAAGGACGGGGGAAGAAACGACCTTGGTGTCGGGGACAAGGAGTCAAGGACCTGCGAGGCCCGCGTACGCAGGAGGAGGAATCTGGAAAGGCGACAAAGGTGAGGAAACAGGAAGGAGAGCCCAAATCTTCAGGAACCAACACGGAGGGCTGTGGGGACCTCTGAAAGACTTGTTTTCGGCTGTCGCAGCCCCTCACCTGCCCCTTGAGTACCTGTGCGCGTCTCCCTAGGTGAGGCTGCTTCCTCCTGGGAAAGTCGTCTCTCGTACAGCCCCAAGCTGTTTGCGGTCCCCATGGCAACACTCCAGCGTGGGCAGGACTGCAGGAGGCGGTCCCAAGGTGGCTATTATGATGGGGGCAGTGGAGCCCAGGATTGGTCATCAGGGGCGGTGTGGGCGGGGATTGTGAAGGGACAGAGCTTAGAGGCCTCCTGAGAGGACTTGCTGCTAAGGGAGCTGGTCAGACCTTCAGCAAAGACTGAAGGCAAAGACAGGAGTCAAGGGTACCTGTCTGGCTTGGTTGGCAGAGAATGTGACTCCTGATCTTGGGGTTGTGAGTTCGAGCCCCCACATTGGGTGTAGAAATTTCGTAAAATTAAAAGGAGGCCTGGGTGGCTTAGTTGGTTAAGCCACTACCTTTGGCTCAGGTCATGATCCTGGACTCCCTAGATCTAGTCCCACATCAGGCTCCTCTGACCTGCCTTTCTCTCTCTCAAATAAATAAAATCTTCAAAAAATTAAATTATTTTTTTTAAAAACTAAGGATGCGTATGTCCCTTACCACTGGGGTGAAGAGTATAAAGAGTAAGGCCAAAAACCTGAAAAAACATTGTTGCTGGCAACACCACTAATGTCCACATTGCATAAAAAATAGCCTCCCCCTGGCCACTCCTGAGCCCCCATACTCCCCAAAGAAACTTCATCTATAAAACCCAAAAAAATGGATCCCAAAGGATAACCTAGGACAACAGACAACAATGAAGGAAGTGAAGACCATGGCCCCACAGTGGAACTGGAGCCTGTGACGCACCCCAGGATACTTGGAATGAAACCCAAAGGGGCTCAGGTAAGATGGCAAGGCTGTCCATGAGGTGTCCTCAGGGGCTCAGAGCTGAGCAGAGCCCTGTGCTTTTTTTTACTCCTTCACAGAGGTGCTAGTGGTCCCCCTGCCGGAACACCTGAAACCTGGATCTGGTTATCTGGAGGGATTCTGAACATATAATTTTGGGAGCCATTTTTCTCCTAGGGAATTCTTTGTACGGGAGACTGGGTTGTGATGGGGGGACAGCAAATAACTTTCATTTGGCCATCAAGACAGTGCTGTGGGGTAGAGAGGGCTTATCGAAGCATGGAGAAATTATTTGATTTCAGCATTTCAACAGCTGGTAGATATAATGACAAACTACACTTACTGAGCCCTCACTAAGCCTCTCACTGACTGATCTGAGTTCTCTACATAGAGTAACTCATTGCATTCTCAGCCTGGTGAGATAGGTTCTGTGATTATCACATTAGTTGGGAAGCACAAAAGTTAAAGGAACTTCCATGCCTCATGGCCAGTGCACAGCACAGTAAGGAGTTAGACGCAGTCTCCAGGGCTCAGATATTTCCACATGGGACTGAGCATTCCTGTGAGCTCCAAGACACTAGCTCTTTATGCTAACCCAGGTATCAGTCTGGCTTACAATTTATTCTTGTCCCCTTGCCTTTGTCTGGGAAATGAAAGGCAAAGCTGAGAATCACAGGAAGGAAAATAAATTGTACCACCATGGCAAGGAATGCCTCAGATTCTCTTTTCCCTTTGATGTGGGCTCCTGTAGGCTGAAGCTAAGGGTGGCCCCCAGCCTCAGGGGCTCCTGGGCAGATGGAAGCTCTGAGGGGTCAGCATGTTCTACAGTTATTCTCGACTGAACAGGCAAATGCAAGATAGGAACCAGAGATCTATTCAGTGACTGAGTCAGTCGGCACGAAAACTTGTGCCTTCTGTTATTTACAATAATTTCCACAGCCCTGCACTAGAGGCAAGGTATGGTTACTGGGGGCAGGCACCCCTCAGACTCCCCTGGCAGGCCAGAAACTTTCAATATTTCTCAGTGAAATCAGAGTTACTGAAAGACCTTATAGCTTATGATAATTTACTGTTTCTCTGTTGATTCATGGTGTTGAGACTAAAGTCCATTCTTGAGGCTTCTGGGTGGCTCAGTCATTAAGCATCTGCCTTGGGCTCAGGTCATGATCTCCAGGGTCCTGGGATCAAGCCCCACATCAAGCCTACTTCTCCCTCTCCCACTCCCCCTGCTTGTGTTCCCTCTCTCGCTGTGTATCTGTCAAATAAATAAAATCTTTAAAAATAAAGTCCACTCTTTCAGAGCAGCCCCCAAGAACTGAGCAAGGCAGGAGGCTCACCTGGCCATCTCCACTCAGCACTTCGCTATTGAAAAGGCAAGTCCTTGCTCTGAACTCCCACTGGGTTGACCAAGCCATTCTCAGGTCTGCATCATGGACTGAGTCTCCCTCTGCCCAGGCCTGTATCCTTCTGCTTTCCCTTTCATAGGCATTGCTCCCCAACAAAGCTTTTGCACACCTCCCTTTGAGGCAGAGCATCTGAACTGACACCCTCTGTCTTCAGCTGCTAACAAGCAGATTTGGGGCCTTGCGACAGGTTTTTCAACCATCAACATGGATCTGGCACCTTCCCTCTGCTCACCCTGTGATGTGTGGAATGGGTATTAATCATATGGGATGATGGCAGGAAAAAAGTTAGATGGGGCCCAACTTACTGAGGTAGGCTTATTGAGCAGAGAGCACAGATTGTTGTAGGTCGAGGGGCTAGGAAACATTCTAACAGTTGTTTTGGGTTTTTTTAAAGATTTTATTTATTTATTTGACAGACACCCAGGTGCCCCTCTAACAGCTGTTTTGGCTGACTGAAAGCTGAACCCAAAATGGTCTACACTAAATTAAGTTGAAATGCCAGAACTGCCTTGGTATACTAACGAGGAAAGTATCCAAATGCTTGGGAAGATTATAATATTAAGAGTGCATTTAGGGGCACCTGGATGGCTCAGTGGGTTAAAGCCTCTGCCTTCGGCTCAAGTCATGATCCCAGGGTCCTGGGATCGAGCCCCACATCGGGCTCTCTGCTCGGCAGGGAGCCTGCTTCCTCCTCTCTCTCTGCCTGCCTCTCTGCCTACTTGTGAGCTCTCTGTCAAATAAATAAATAAAATCTTTAAAAAAAAAAAAAAAAGAGTGCATTTATAGGGGTGCCTGGGTGGCTTGGTGGGTTAAGCCTCTGCCTTTGGCTTAGGTCATGATCTCAGGGTCCTGGGATCGAGTCCCGCATCGGGCTCTGTGCTCAGCAGGGAGCCTGCTTCCCCCTCTCTCTCTGCCTGCCTCTCTGCCTGCTTATGATAATTTATGATCTCTGTCAAATATATAAATAAAATCTAAAAAAAAAAAAAAAGAGTGCACTTATGGGGGCACCTGTGTGGCTCAGTGGGTTAAAGCATCTGTCTTTGGCCAGGTCATGATCCCAGGGTCCTGGGATGGAGCACCACATCGGGCTCTCTGCTCAGCCGGGAGCCTGCTTCCCCCTCTCTCTCTGCCTGCCTCTCTGCCTACTTGTGATCTCTGTCAAATAAATAAATAAAATCTTTAAAAAAAAAAAAAAAAGAGAGAGAGTGCACTTTTGATGCAGAACCTGTTCACCCATCCCAGAAGGATCCAGAAGAGACATTTTCACCATGACTGTAAGTAAAATTTGTGAGGGGCCCCCAGCATCCTTGAAGAACAATCTGGTCACTCTTCTCTATACTGTACGTCAAAACATCCAGTAGGAACAGCTGCCACTGAATCGGGATCCCCAAAAGCAATGGGGATAATTGGGTCACGAGGTGGCAGGAGCCAAGTGATGGCCTTCAATCACCAATAGACTAGTTGGTTAATGTTTTGAAAACAGGGTCAATGCAGTAATCAGAATAGTCTGACTCACAGAGACCTATGATGTTGGCTAATTGATCATGGCATCCCTAGAAGACAAATAGATGAGCAGTATACTAAACTCTTATTTGATCTGGATTAGTAGAAGAATTCTAGGTCAGGTGAACTGAATCATATGAACTTGAATCATAAAAATGGGAGTCACAGCCTTCATGCGATTCCTAGTCTTAAGCCATTTTACAGACCCAGAACTTCTTAAATAAAGGGGAGGCCATGTCCCCTTGAGGAAGGACCCTGCTAAACTGCCAAAAACTTATATTGTTAATCTTTCTCTTAGCTTTCCCCAAAGGGACCAACAGCTACTTTCCAGGGTCACTGCTATGCATTGGAGAAAGATAAGAAATTATACCTTCAGAAATTATTGGACACTGACTCTGAACTGATAGCTGGAAACCCACCATTCAGAGCAGAGGCTTATGGAGCACAGGTGATCCATGGAGTTTGGGCTCTGGTTCATCTCACAGCAGGCACAGTGGACCCCTGATGCCACCCTCTGGTTACATGCCCAGTTCCAGAATTGGAAGAGAGAAGCTCAGCAACTGGCAGAGTTCTCACCAGTTCCCTGACCTGTGGAGTGAGGGCTATTATGGCAAGAAAGGCCAAGTGGAAGCCACTAGAACTGCCTCTGCCTAGGAAAACAGTAATTCTTGAAAGGTTTGCAAAGATTAGTGCCACCATCAAGGACTTGACGGATGCAGGGCTGGTGACCTCCTCCACATCCCCGCCCAACTCACCTATGCAGAGGACAGACTGATCCTAGAGAATAACAATACACCTGGTTGTTTATTTTTCCTGGAAGGAGAGATGCGTGAGTCTCTGCCTATTCATGGGTTGTAGCCAGTGTTTGGTTAGACGATCAAGGATTTGGAAAGAACACAATTGGAAAATTGGGGATGGTGAATTTGGAGGAAGAAGTGTGTGAATAGACCTCTCTAGGCTAAGAAACATGATTTGTGTCCTGTGTGAATGCTCACCAAAGGGTGACCTCAGCAGAGGAGGCTTGTAATAATCAAGTGGATAGAATGACCCATTTTGTGGTTACTACTCAGCCCCTTTTCCCCAGCCACCCCACTCATCACCCGATGGGCTTATCAGAACAAAGTGGCTCTGATCACAGGGATGGAGCTTATGCATGGGTTCGGCAACAGAGATCATTCACCAAGGCCAATCTGGATGCAGCCACTGCCTCACTTGCCAGCAGCAGAGACTAAGTCCCCAACATGGTGCCATTCCCAAGATAATTCTGTTGGACAGTTTCCATCCTGGAAGTGACAGCAAGCACTTTGATCTTATGGAAATAAAAGCTTACTCTGGATATGGACTCCCTTTTCCTGCCCACAATACTTCTGCCAAAACTACCATCTGTGGACCTACAGAATGCCTTATCTACCATCTTGTCTTCTACACAGCACCACTTCTGGTGAAAGAACTCACTTCATAGCAAATGGAGTGAAGAAATGGGCCTGTGCACATGGAATCCATTGATCTCACCATGCTTCCCATCATCCTAAGGCAATTGTCTTGACATAATGGTGAAAGGGCCTTTCAGAGACTTGGTTTTGGTGCCAGGTAGGTATAAATACCTTAAGGGACTGTCAGAATGTCCTGCTGAGTGGCTCAGCTGGTTAAACATCTACCTTCAGCTCAGATCATGATCCCAGGGTCCTGGATCAAGTCCCACGTCAGGCTGCTTGCTCAGCAGGGAGACTGCTTCTCCCTCTCCCTCTGTCTGCTGCTCCCTCTGCTTGTGATCTCTCTCCCTCTGACAAATAAATAAATAAAATCTTTTTTTAAAAAAGAGAAGAAGAAGAACCTGCTGAGCCAGCTTCTGTGCATCTCTCACAAGCACCAGGCATGTGAATGAAGCCATCGTGGGCCCCCCAATCACTCCAGCTACCAGTGAACACCAGCAAGCAACCCCAGTGCACACTCACTAAGCAGGAGTAGCTGCCTGAGCCCTGCCTGCCCTCCTTACCCATGAGATCATGGCTGTTGTTTTAAGCCAGTGAGCTTCAGGATAGCTGGTCAGGCCACCATGGTAACCGAAAGACACACATTCTGATTTCACCACTGACAGCAAGAGTTGGAGCTGGGGCTCTGTGTTCCCTGGTGCTAGGCTGGTGGAAGCCCAGAGCACTGGTCCCAGGTTCTCCCTCCTCAGGGGTACCTGAGAACTCAGCTCACAGGCAGACAGCCTGCCAATGGGATGAACCGAAGGGCCAGGAGAGAGACAGCATAGGACAAAGGTGTGCCTTTGTCCCCATTCATGGCCAGAGAATAGTCATCCCCTCAGAGATTAAAAAGAAGGTTCATCCCCTCAAAGAGCACCCATGAAAACAGCAAACACTGATTACTCCTCATGGACCACCCCAAGCTTTCTTAACCTTTCTTCAAACCCTGCAAACCCTGTGATATGAGTAGTACTGTGAGCAGGTGGGGAAAACCAGGCCCCAAAGCACTTATTACCCAAGGACACAGATACTGTTGGAACAGAATTCAAACCCACGAGGCAGTCTCTCTCCAGAGTGGTCTGTCTCGCCCTCCCACTTTCACTAGGAAGGAGAGGGCCTGGAAAGGATGAGAAGGACTCAGGTAGGTTGATATAAAATACAAAGAGAAGGGATGGTCACAGATGGATGGAAGGACGGGCTGGACCAGAAGGAAGAAGCCAGCAAGGAAAGGGGTGGTCTTTCCTTTGAGGAGATCAAACCACACAGGATGTGGACACCCAGGAGGAAAGGGCTAAATAGTTAGCTGGGAGATGGAGGAAGAGAGAAATAGGCTCTGGCTCTAGCCTGTGGGCTCAGGTCGGCTCCATCTCCTCCGGGGACTCAGTCTCCCTGGATGGTGTCTCCTCTGCTTACCTGCTGACCTCTTGGCACAAAGAATCCCAGGTTAGTAGGGGACCGTCATGGCTTCACATTTGCTGATGAAGTTACAACCCTCTGCAACCAGGACCTCTAGTCTTATGAGGCCTAGAGCTGCAGAGACAGAAACTTTCAACTCTCTAAGGGGTTGCTGAGAGGCAATGTGAGGGGGCAGAGCCTCACATAATGGGAAGGACTAAGGAGGATGGCACCCTATCCTTATAGGGTTAGTCTCTTAGCTGGTGCCTCGGCTGCCTCATCAAAAGGCCATTCCAGGCCTCTGTCAGGACAGCAGTTCTGGGGAGAGGGGACAGGTATCATTTGCCAGAATCAGGACAGCCTAGAGTCACATGCCCATTTTGCTGCCAAGGAGCTTCCTTGTTTCAATGCGATGTTCTGCAGAATCCCACACTGAGGGATGAAACACTCTGTATGACCTCAGAGAGTGAAGCACGGCAAACTCACACTCAGAATATGTGTCAGCTCCACTCAAGGTCACCACTGAATGGAAGACAACCCAGAGCCGAAGGGTCCAGGGTAATCAACTCACTACCATGTATTTGGTTTGTCTCCTAGGAGGATAATGTGACGTTGCTCATTCAGTGTTGGTCCCTACTGCTGGCAGGTTGGACAGTGGGCCACAGTGGTATTCAGACCAGCCTTGGTGAGGGGGAGACGGGGCTGTGGGATCCACGCCCACCTCACCCCTGCCACCATGGCTGCCTTGTTCGTGTGCCCATGGTGCCCATCCTGGTTGATGCCAGTGGGCAAGCCATGCTGTATACAGGCCTAGTAAATGCTTCCTCCATGGGCATATGCGACACTTGGACCTTTACATGCCCAGTTCCATAGGTCCTCACCTTGTCTGGCAGTTTCCTAGGACCACCATAGCGAATTCATGACTTAAGAAAATAGAAAATTATTTTCTCAAAATACTGGGGGCCAGAAGACTATAACTGGTGTATCCTCAGCAGGGCTGTGCTCCCTCCAGAGGCTCTAGCAGAGAACTGGCTCTTGCCTTGTCCAGCTCACGGTGCGCTAGTGTTCATGGCTTGGGGCTACTTCACTCCAATCTCTGTTTCCACCACCACATGGCCTTCTCTTCTTCCTTTTTTCCCCAAAGATTTTATTTATTTATTTATTTGAGAGAGAGAAAGCATGCACTCAAGAATGAGCAGTGTGGGGTGGGCGGGAGAGAAGCAGTCTCCCTGCTGAGCAGGAAGCCCAATGCAGGGCTCATTCCCAGGACTCTGGGACCATGACCTGAGCTGAGGGCAGGTGCTTAATGACTGGGCCACCTGGATGGCCCCAACATGGTCTCTTCTGTGTGTCTCCTCTCCCTCTGCCGCTAGTATAAGGACAATTGTGATGGCATTTAGGATGCACCCAGATAACCCAGCTGTTCTTATCTCAAAATACTTAAATGAATTACATATGCAAAGACCCTTTTTTCCAAAGGTTCTAGGAATAGAACATGAACATATCTTTGGAGGATGGGGGTGCAATTTTCTGTCAACCACATCCTCCAATCTTTCTCCTTCTAGATTCACGCTTAACTAGCCAAGCCATTAGTCACTGCCCTGAGCTCATATATATTCCAAGCTCAGTCCACTTCTTTCCACACAAAGTGAAGGACCAGTTGCACTGTCTGAATTCCTGCCCATCAGGAGGGTTCACCTCACCCCTGTTTTTCACAGCCATCTCCTATGAGGCTGTCATAAAAACAGCATTTTTAGCTTAGCTCAACCTACCTATTCATGGCTCATACTTGACCCCTTTCTCCCCTCCTGCATAAGCTCTTCACAAGGGACCCTTCACGCAGCCCCAGGTATAAGCTGAAAGGCCCTAATGCAACATTCGTAGATCACATGGGGCCTGGACTACCTGCTTATACAGCTGACATTACCTGGTCTGTCAGCCATGTGCCCTACATGGGGTGAGCTGCTACCATTTACTATAAACTGCTATTGGGCCCACTGACCTGATCCCTTGGTGGGTCTGACAGACCCCCAACTCAAGATGGGCACCTCTGGCTGTAGAGTCACTTGAACTGTCTTGATGGGTTCTGTTTTCATCAAGGTCCAAGAGCACACTAGGGGAAGTTGGGTTGGGTTGGGTTTTTCAGATGATACATATATCATTCTCAATTACAGATGAGATGGCCTTGATCCAGAACCCTAAGGGTCAACATCAACATTGTGATTCTCTCGGGGGCTTGCCATAAGTGCCAGAGAGCATCTTTTCCTAATGCAGGTAACACAAATACAGTGAGTCTACCAGACTATGTGGTGCATGAGGCAGGGCTGCCCGTGGCACAGCCCGACTCACCCCAGAGCCCTATCTAGTCAACACCAACAGCCCACCATGTCATTCAGTAAACGGGCCACAGCAACATTCCCACCCATGGAATCCACCAACCTCAGACCCAAAGAAGCCTACTCAACATTGTGCTTCATTCTTATTGGAGGCAAGTATGAGATATAATCATTTGCCTTTTCACTTTGGAGAGAATATCTAAGCATGCTGCAAACCACTAGGCCCCTAAAATCTTCACTGACCAGCTTAACAGGTTAGAAGGCACAAGGTCAACACATATAAATCAACTGGATTAACTCAAAATGGATCATAAACCCAAATGTACAATCTAAAACTATAATATTTGTATAGCATTTATCAGCTTCAGCAGATCTGGGTTAACTACACAATCATCTCAAGGTATTGACCCTTGGCCAACACTGTAGACAATATTAACTAAAGATAAATGATGTTCTAAACCATGGGTAGTGGAGCAACTGGGTAGCTTCAGTGGGTTAAGCATCTGCCTTAGGCTCAGGTCATGATCCCAGGGTCCTGGGATCAAGCCCCACATCAGGATTCCTGCTCCGTGGGGAACCTGTTTCTCTCTCTGCTTCTGCTTCTCTCTGTCTCTCATGAATAAACAAATAAAATACTTTTTTTTTTTTTTTAAAGCCCACGGGTAATAGAGTTGTTTCAGAGCAGGACCACCAACCTGTCAACACTGTTCAGTAATCACTGAATTTGTTATTGTACCCAGTCTTAATGAGGCCTGGGGGATGTCAGAAGTTAAGGCTGGTCACATAGCTGTTATGTGCCTCTGGGACCAGCTCACTATAAGACCCTACCACAAGCAGACGTGGGCTTCCAATACGGAGGGGCTTCACACACGCTGTACACAAATGGTTTGAGACCCAAAATAAAAGTGTGTCCTGAGTAACTGAGTGGTAGAAGTTCAAAAAAGCTTGCCTCTGGGATCTCAGATCCCTGGTGTGCATGTCCTCCTTCTGCCAGGACTACAAGTCCCATAATAAGTATGAGTCTAAACTGTATGAGTCCTGTTAGGTCATCTCAGCAATTGAACACTGAAGATAACTATGTGTAAATAGCACAAACTTCTGGAAGAAAACAAAAGAGAAAATCTTAGTGACCTTTGGTGTGGCAAGGACTGCTTAAATAAAATACAAACGACATCATCCATAACAAAACAAAAACCAGTAAAGTTCATCAAAATTAAAACTTTTGTTCTTCAAAAGACACAAGATGCTGCTATGAAAATGGAAAGGGAAGCTATAAACATGGAGAAAATTTTTGCAAAAATATATATCTGACAAAGGACTTGATTCTGGAATATATAAAGAACTCTTTAAACTCAATGAGAAGAGAAACAACCCAATTTTTTAATAAAAGATCCAGTCAGTGAATGAGCAAAAGACATGAACATACATTTCACCAAGAAGATACACGTTGGCAAATAAGCTCATGAAAGGATGTTAAATATCATTAGCCATTAGGGAAATGCAAATTAAAACCACAATTAGATATTACTACATACCTATCAGAACGATGAAAATGCTGGCAAAGGATACAGAGAAACTAGATCATGCATACATTGCTGGTGGGAATGTAAACTGGTACATTATTTCCCATTCTGGGAAATAATTTGGTAGTTTCCTATAAAACTAAATATACACTCACCATACAACCCAGCAATCACACTCGGACATCTGTCACAGAGAAATGAAAACTTATGTTCACTCCGAAATCTGATCACGAATGTTTATAGCAGCATTATTCCCAATTGCTAAAAACCGGGGGGGGGGGGGGATGTCCTTCCGTGGGTGAGTGGTTAAACAAACTGTGGTACATCCACATCAGGAAGTAGCAATAAAATGGAACAGCATACGATAAGTTCAACAGCTCGGGTAAATCTCAAGTGCATCATGTTGAGTGAGAAAAGTAACACTGATCCAATCTTGAAAGGCAACATACTGCATGATTTCATTTATATAACATTTTTCAAATGATGAAATGGTAGAGATGGAAATTGGACCAGTGGCTGCTGAGGGTTAGGAGTAGAGGAGAGGGAGAGAAGGGGGTGGAGGTCAGTAAAGGACAGCCCAAGGGAGTCTTGAGGTGATGTAATTGTTCTGGGTCTTGAGCACAGGGCCAGTTACATGAACATACCTCTGTGATAAAAACTGCACAGAACTATTCACATTCACACAATCACACACACACGCGCCTGTACGCACGCACGTACGTACGCACCTGCACATGAATGCAGGTAAAACTAGTGAAATTTGAATAAGCACTGTCAATTTCCTAGTTTCATATTGTACTGTAGTTAGGGAAGATGTTACCCTTGGGGACAACTGGGTGAAGGGTACATGACACCTCCTTGTACATTTTTCTTCAAATTGTCATGGATCTATAATTATTGCAAAATAAAAATGTTTTAATATATATGATTTTTTTAAATGCTTCCCCACCCTGCTCCTCTCCATTGCTGTCCTTCTGTTGCTAAGGCCAACACCAAGAATAAAACTACAACTGTTCAGTGTTTATGTAACACTCAAATAAAACCACTCCCCACCCCCGCCCCCATCATCTCTGCGTAGTGACACAGCCAAAAGTAACACTGACCCAATTCCAAAAGCTTTGAGCAGACACGAAGACCTTAGGCTTTTCTGGAGGGGACACTGAGGAGAGGTTCCTCCCAGCAGATCCCCTAGCTCCCCACACCTCCTCTCTGCCACCGATGCCTCTCTCCTCCTTAGCTCCCAGCCTTCTCCTCCTCTCCTCCCACTCCCCTCCAAAAGGATTATTTAATTCCCCCTACCCCAGCACTCCCAGGTCTGTTCTAAATAGATCATTCTAGACCCATGCCCCTTCTTCTCATCTCTACCCTTAAAGAGCAGCAAAGACATCAACATCTCCTCAGAAGACAGAGGAAGGGGAAGGCTGTGAGCACTTACTTGCACAGTATTTTGTTCCTGTTTTTTAAAAAATGGGTTAAAAATATGAATAATCACTCCAGCAAAGAAGATAAACCAATGGCAAATAAGCACATGAAAAGATGCCCAATATCATTAGTCATTAAGGAAGTGTAAATTAAAACCATAGAGAGATACTATTACACACCCACTAGGATGGCTATGATCAGAAAGATTGACCCGTACCAGTGTTGGCAAGGATGTGGAGACACCAGAACTTTCTACGCTGCTGGTGGAATGTAAAACGGTGCAACTCCTTTGGAAGAAGGTTTAGCAGGTTTTTACAAATTTAAACATACATATTCATTCAACTCTGTCGTTCCACTCCTAGCTATTTACCCAAGTTTCATGAAAATATATGCCCACACAAAGACTTACTAATGTTCATAGGAGCTTAATCTGTAATAGCCAAAAATGAGAAACAACCTAAAGCATCCATCAGTTTGAGAACGGATAAACAAATTACGGCACATCCACAAAATGAAGCACTTACCCAGCAATAAGAAGAGTGAACTTTTGACGTGGTCATGGATGAAACTCAAAGTAATTATCCTGATGGGAAGAAGTCGGACGAACGAGTATCTATTGCATGATTTTTATCTACAGAAAATTCTAGAAAATGCAAACTCATCTATACTGGCAGAAAGCAGACCAGGTACTTGTCTGGGGAGAAGGCAGGGGGAAGGGGCTTCAAAAAGAGATGCCATCCCTTGGGTCCAAGCTCCTTGGTGATGTGGCTGCCAGCAGGCAGAGACCTGGTGTCAGAAGGAACTTCCCAGTTCCTCCCACAGCTCACCTTGCAGGTGGTAGCGGGCAAGCTCAGCACCCACCGGTGATGGAGCTACATTTGTAACCTTGGGGATAGACACACAACCCTCTGAAGTGCTATCAGTGACAGAGGCACTGAGAGCAGAAGTAGGCAGGACAGGAGCTGGTGGGAGCACAGACAACCTCCCGCCAGAGCACTGGGAGGGCCGGGCAGAGGTAGCACCCTCTCCTGCACAAGCCCCAGCCCCCAAATACCCCGTCCCAATGCCCTGGAGAAATAAGACCTGTCCTGCCAGCCTGGACTAGATGATTATTTACCGGTTCCCCATTAACCCTCTTCTCAGTTCTGTCAGCCCCACCTTAGCTTGAATTATTCTTTTATATTGAACATACCGCAGGAGGACTGGGGACTGGGCCTGTGCAGGGGCAGTACTGGTCTCAGACTTGGTTCTTCCTTCTCTCATTTCTTCAGATAGGGTGAGCAGCACCTGAAGTCCTGGCCTGGATGCTAGGGGCCTGACGTCAAGCCTCTGGCTCCTTCTGGATGTCAGAGCTTCAGGCTCACCTTGGGATAACCACGCCGTCAACTGCAGGAAGATCCCCTTGTGCCTGGAGAGGGTCCCAGACTTCTGCTCGCTCACTGCACTGTCTTTGCTATTCATTTTTTTAAATTACAATTTTGGGCATGCCTGGGTGGCTCAGTTGCTTAAGCATCTGCCTTTGGCTCAGGTCATGACGCCACGGTCCTGGGATCAAGCCCCGCACCGGGCTCCCAGATCAGCGGCGAGCCTGCTTCTCCCTCCGCCTGCCATTCACCCTGCTTGAGCTCTTGCTCTCTCTCAAATAAATAAGTAAAATATTTTTAAAAACAAATAAATCACAAATTTGGTTTTCTTTTTTTTTTTTTTAAATATTTTATTTATTTATTTGACAGAAAGAAATCACAAGTAGATGGAGAGGCAGGCAGAGAGAGAGAGAGAGAGAGAGGGAAGCGGGCTCCCTGCTGAGCAGAGAGCCCGATGCGGGACTCGATCCCAGGACCCTGAGATCATGACCTGAGCCGAAGGCAGCGGCTTAACCCACTGAGCCACTCAGGCGCCCCACAAATTTGGTTTTCAAATACATGAAAAACAATGTGACAAGCCCAGATTTGTTAGATGTCCCCGGGTCTCCAGAGTAGGATATCTAGGTGGGGGACCTGCGGTTGATCCCATCAACTCTTCTGGCTGCAAACCACAGGCGGTTCATGGGTGATTCCTTGCCCCCGCGGCCCTAACAGAAGGGCTGGCCAGCAGCAGCCTCCCAGCCTCAGGATCAGGCTCAGGTCAGGTCAGGTTTGCCCATTGAGTCCCTGGACACAGCATCAGGTCAGGAACAGGAAATCAGCCTCTGAATCTTTATTCCTGGCTGAACTTTTCTCTGGTGACAGGCTCACAACCCATGTGTCCCAAATGGACACGGCCTCTGCGCAGTGAGCACCCCTGGTGTTCTCCCTGGGAGTCTCCCCCCAGCTTGCTGATGGAGAAATCCACCCCGCTGCTCACTGTACGCGGGCTCCTTGGCTCCCGTGGTGCTAATGATTAGACACTGAGCCAACATTTGTGAACACGGGGCTGCTGGGCCCGGGGCTCCAGGATGCCTGTGGACAGGTGAGGCCCAGCTCCTCCCCCAGTGGCTCACAGGTTTGGGTGAGGGACACAGAGGAAGCCAACCAGCTGCAGCAGAAGGTGGAGGGCAGAGTTTGGCGAAGGGCTCCTGGGGGAGCGGGAGGAGGTAAGCCAGATCAAATGATAGATGTCAGAAGGCTTTCCTGGGAAGGGAAAATTGAAGAAAAAACAGAATTTCTGCAGGGGCCTGGGTGGCTCAGTCCTTAAGCATCTGCCTTTGGCTGGGGTCATGATCCATGATTTGGATCCTGGGATCCAGACCCGCTTCAGGCCCCCTGCTGAGTAGGGAGCCTGCTTCTCCCTCACCCACACCTCCTGCTTGTGTTCCCTCTCTGTCTCACTCTCTCTGTCAAATAAATAAATAAAATCTTAAAAACAAAAAGAAAAAAAAGAAAGAAAGAAATAGAATTTCTGGAAAGGGTCGGGGAAGGGAATGTGCACAACCAAAATCTTTCCTCATGGTCCTTGTGCTGCCCCACAGCGGGACAGCAAGGCAGGCCTCACTCAGGTCGCACTCAGCCACCTGCCTCTCCTCAGTGCCCCAGGGTGCTCAGGGCTGCCGAGGTTCACTCTGCATCAGCAAACTGAAAACAAAAGAGCAGGACCTGGGGCAGGAAGGGAAAAATGGGCTCACTCCAGCCATCGGTTATAATAGGTCACCCAGGGATTTGTAAGACGGGAACTTCTGGGTGGTGCAGGCCCGGCTCCTTATCTAGGTGTGTAGCTTGGAGCTCTGTGACATAGCTGGCAGTCTGTTTATCCAGATGTATGCCTCTGGAATGGATGCCTGGGCACTCAAAAGCTTACGTCAGGCACTTGCCGGACAAAGTTTCCTTCAGCTGCCAGCCCCCCTTGCCAGCTACGAGGCCAGGCTACCCTGTGGACCTCCCTCTGCAGGAGCTGCCCTTAGCTCCAAGATAATCTGTGGCCTTTCTAAGCTTCCCTGGGACCCCCTCCCCAGGTAGAAAGGAAGGGAAGGAAGAAGGAAGGAAGGAAGGAAGGGAGGGAGAGAGGGAGGAAGGAAAGAAGGAATCATCCCAAAGAAAAGGACAAGGCCGTGGAAAGTGAGATGTACAGTAAGCTTTGAAAGGTGGGCCTGGGTGGCTCAGTCATTAAGGGTCTGCCCTGAGCTCAGGTCGTGATCCCAGGGTCCTGGGATTGAGCCCTGCATCGTGCTCCCTGCTCGGCGGCGGGAAGCCTGCTTCTCCCTCTACCACTCCCTCTGCTTGTGTTCCCTCTCTCACTGTATCTCTCTCTGTGTCAAATAAATAAATAAAATCTTTTAAAATAATAAAATAAAAAAATAAGAACTATACCACTAAAAGTCTCTGGAAATTGTCTTAAGGGTAGTCAATAAATGAAGAAACATTTATTCAAGAAAATCTGCTAAAATCCAGTAAGAACAGTGAGATTCTGGGATTTGAACCACATCCTGTTCCTTCCCTCCTCTCCTCTCCCCAGCTCAGTTTGACAAAAGCTCTATCTGGGCAGATGTAGCCAAGAAGACAAGGATCCCTCTTCCCTCAGCCCCCAACCAAGGGTATAAAATAATAAACCATCTGCATATTGATATTTGCCCCCAGCTTCTGGCACAGAGC
This sequence comes from Mustela lutreola, assembly GCF_030435805.1. NCBI lineage: Eukaryota > Metazoa > Chordata > Mammalia > Carnivora > Mustelidae > Mustela > Mustela lutreola. The sequence goes on from NC_081293.1 coordinate 37,485,504, forward strand.
TCCTAAATCCCTTGTAATTTTCTAAGTGATAAGAGCGGTGGAGCATCTTTTGTTAATATTTGGTCTTTGACCCCAGTTCCTGACGAACTCCTAAATCCTTTAGGTGTAAGGCAACTTTCAGGGTGATAGGAGTGTATTTAATTCTTTTTTTTTTCCCCTAAGATTTTATTTATTTATTTGACAGAGAGAGAGATCACAAGTAGGCAGACAGGCAGGCAGAGAGAGAGAGAGAGAGAGGAGAAAGCAGGCTCCCTGCTGAGCAGAGAGCCTGATGCAGGGCTCGATCCCAGGACCCTGAGATCATGACCTGAGCTGAAGGCAGAGCCTTAACCCACTGAGCCACCCAGGCACCCCAGGAGTGTCTTTAATTCTAATGAGGCAACTCTTGGTGGGCTTCTGGGTAGCTTCAGGATGGGAGCTAGTCACCAGAAAGACCAAGCCATGATTAGAAATTTAAAATTTTCAACCCCATCCCCTATCCTCAAAGGGACTAAAGGCTGGGTTAAGGATAGATCAGGCCTCCATGTATGTAATGAAACCTCCATAAAATAACCAAAATATGGAATTCGGAGTTTCTGGGTTGGTGAACAGACCTATATGTCAGGCAGGTGACACACTCCAACTCCACGAGGATAGAAGCTCCGGCTCTCAGGACTTTTCTAGACCTCATCCTATGTATACCTTCATCTGACTATTCATTTATGTCCTTTATTATGCCCTCTGTAACAAACTGGCAAACATAAGTAAGTATTCCCCTGAGTTCTGTGAGCCACTCTAGCAAATTATCAGCCCCCAGGAGGGATCATAGGAACCCCAGTTTATAGCTAGCCAATCATAAGTACAGACGACAATCTGGAACTCAGAGCCGGCATCTGAAATGGAGCAGTTCTGGGGAATGAATCCGCAGACTGTGGGATCTGATACTCCAGGTAGTGTCTTCGGCTGGCGTTGCAGAATTGCATCATGGGTGGAAAACACACACATCTGGTGTCAAAAGTGTTGTGAGTGTAACAGCAGTATGAGAATAAAAGAGAAACACGGGAATATTTTTCCTTTTTCTTTTTATAAGATTTTATTTTTAAGTAATCTCTATATCCAGTATGGGGCTTGAACTCACAATTCTGAGATCAAGAGTCACAAGTTCTACTGAATGAGCCAGCCAGGTGTTTCGGGAGTGTTTTTGTTACACAAAGGATCACTGTTTTTCACCAGGAGAAGCAGATGACCAGCACTAATCATCTCCAACTCCAGGCTGAGGGGTCTATATTAATGGTGAGTGAGGCCAAGAGGTCATGGGCTCCTGTGCTCAACCTAGAGACAGAGGTTCAATGCCTGATTACTTCTGCCCCAGCCTGTTGTAGGACACAGATTTGGACGGGGAAAGCAAGCTGAAGAGACAGAGGCTACCACACCCACTCTGCTCCCTAAATAGTGGATCACAGATATCACCTGGGAGAGGGGCAGCCATTTAGAAAAGAGAGTTTTGAAGCTCTCCCCAAAGGAATTGACTTTATTTAAAATGGAGTGCAGAAAAGTTCAAGTCTAAGGACACTCTTAAAAACAATAGTTCCCCTTAATTAAGAGCAACAAACTAAACCATAGGCCAGCTAATTCACTAGACTCAACCAGGAAAAAAGACAGCTAACAGCCCACCTAGTCAAAATGGCTTCTGAAACTACCCTTGCCTGAATTTAATTGGATCAGACCAATAAGCAATTGATGCCCCAGGGCACTGTAAAAAAAAAAAAAAAATACTGCAATTAGCCAGTAATTAGTGGAGCCTAACATATTGATGTAATACCGAAACAGGCAGATAGCTTAACAGATCAGAAAGAGACATGGCAAGAGCCCCCCTAAAAGCAGGATCACCCCAGGGTGACCATGCACTTGCCTGAGACTGTACCCTTGCCCTCTGTAGAGTGTCAGAGGCTTCCCCTTTATAGGGGAAATAGACCCCACCAAAACAGACAAGTGAAATCACAAAACAAATGTGCCAGCAAACAACAAACGCAAGCCAGAACGGGTGGTGGGAAATCAGTATTCAGGTTGCTTTTCTCCTAAGATCAGGAATAAGACAAGGGTGTCTCCTCCTGCCACTTCTACTCAAAATTGTACTGGAGGTGATAGCCAGAGCAATTAAGCAAGAAAAAGAATTAAAAGACAGCCACATCAAAAACAGCAGACTTGGTGCTCAGCAGGGAGTCTGCCTGAGATTCTCTCCCTCTTCCCTCCCCCCACTAATGTGCTCTCTCTCTCAATTTCTCTCTAAAATAAATAAATAAATTTTTTTTTTAAGGCACATCTACCAAAAAGATGAACACAAAAACATTGAAAAATGCCAAGCCAGTAGGGGTACAAGGGAGCAGACAGGGCTCTTCAGGGGTAATGTGAAATAAACAATCACTTAGAACCTGTTTGGCAGAATCTGTGCAAATCCTGAGGTCCCTGTGACTGGTGTTTGTCAGGAATAGACCCAAGAAAAAGGTGGATAGAGGTTTACCTAACAGCACTATTTTTAATAGCCCAAACCCAAATTTGCAGCCTACATGTTCATTAGCAGCATAACTAATAAACTGAAGAATATACATGGTGGTGATGCCATAAAGTAATGAGAATAAAAAGGCTTTGAGTGCATGAGAAAAGCTCTCAAATGCCTAAAATAGTACAGCCTGTTTGATTCCATTTATATGAAGTTCAAAGGCCAAAAAAACAATCTATGGGTTAGAAGTTCAAGGAGTCCTTACTTGGGCCCAGTGGGAGAGGTCTTTGGCACTCCTCTATATGTATATTACACTTCAATAAAATGTTTTTTATTTTTAAAGGATTTTATTTTTAAATAATCTTTACACCCACCACTGGGCTCAACCTCACAACCCCAAGATCAAGAGTCACATGCTCTTCCAATTGAGCCTCCCAGGCGCCCCAATAATAAGTTTTTTTAAGCCATTATTTTTAAAGTCATAAGCTTATGAGCATAAGGGCCTTTAGTCTAGGGTCTGCCAAAATGGACACTCAGTCTGTTCAGGCTGCTGTAACAAAAATATCACAGACTGCATAGCTTATAAACAACAGAAATGTATTACTCACAGTTTTGTAGGCTGGGAAGTCCAAGTTCAAGGCACTGGAAGATTTGGTGTCTATTGAGAGCTCACTTCCTAGTTCATAGACAGCTGTCTTTTCGCTGTGTACCCACACAATGGAAAGGGCAAGGGAGCTCTCTGGAGTCTCCCTCCCTCTCTTTTTTTTTTCCTGCCTGCTGCAGCCGCCCCATCCACTATGGCTTCTGTTTCATGCCCCCCACCAGGACCACTGGGCATGCTTGAAAGGTCAGACAGTTGCCCAGCACAATTACTCACACAGGGCATCCCAGCCACCTCCAAAGCAATATGGGGTCTCTTTTAAAAAGGTACTAATCCCAGTCATGAAGCGCCCTCATGACCTCATCACCTCCCAAACGCTCCACCTCTCTAAATGCAATCACATTCGGAATTTGATTTCAGCAGATGAATTTTGAGGGGACAGAAACGTCTATCTACTAACCCCTGGGTGCCGAATAATGATCACATTCCTAACTCTTAAACCCATTTTACTGATGAGAAAACCCAGGCTAGGACTCTCTGGCCACAAACTCTGAAACAGAGTGGCCATCACGTCCCGCCAGAAGATGGCCGTTCAGAATGATGGAAAGCAGCCATCTACTTAGAAAAGGTCCTCAGGAAGAGTGTTGGCAGAGTGCACACACGTCAGTGACAGCAAGCACAGAGTATGTAAAACATTTTATAAAATATAGGGGGAATCTGAAGGGTGAACCACACAAGAAAGGTATTATGCAACTATCTTCCTAAATTAGAAAGAAATAATAGTGCTAAAATTGATTCCAGGTGGAGAAATGGTAAAACATGCAAATACACACATTTATCTTTGTAGATAGGTAAAAATAGGCATTTCCATCTATATAGTGATTAGATAAATATAATGTTTAATAGGACCCTATGCAGTACCTGGGCGGCTCAGTCAGTTAAGCATCTGCCTTTGGCTCAATCATGATCCTGGGGTCCTGGGATCAAGCCCCAAGTCAAGCTCCCTGCTCAGCAGGGAGCCTGCTTCTCCCTCTGCCCCTCCCCCTGCTCATGCTCCCATCTCTCTTTCTCTAATTAATAAATCTTAAAAATAAATAAAGGACTCGATATACCTATCATTTCTTGATAGATATGATATATTCAGTGATTCAAAAAATATATATTCAGGGACGCCTGGGTGGCTCAGTTGGTTAAGCAGCTGCCTTCGGCTCAGGTCATGATCCCAGGGTCCTGGGATCGAGCCCCTCATTGGGCTCTCTGCTCAGTGGGGAGCCTGCTTTCCCCTCTCTCTCTGCCTGCTTCTCTGCCTACTTGTGATCTCTGTCTGTTAAATAAATAAATAAAATCTTTAAAAAAAAAAAAAAAAAAGAATGACAGCTGATCTCCCATCAGGAACAAGGTGAACCATAAGTCACTAAAATGACATCTTTAAGGAATGAAAAACAAAAGGTGGAGAATTTATTACAAGTATATCAGAACTATAGGAAACTTAGATGTAATGGACAGCTTCCTTGAAAGATGTAAACTACCAATCCTCACTTAGGGGAAACAAAGATAAGCAAATAAATAAATAAATAAATAATCTTTTAAAAAAAAAAATATATATATATATATATTCAGATACTTAATGATTAGTTATTTGTCAAGGCACCTGGACACTATGAAGACAAGTTTTTCCCACCAAAACTCCAGCCTCATCAAGCCAGTGATGATCCTGCCTTAGGATGCCAGTGGGAACACTGACCCCAGGGGGTAGCACCAGCCAATGGTGAACATGGATAGGAGCATGTGACCATCATGGTTCTCAAAAGGCATTGAACACTAAGTTTGTACCAGGACTCATTTCTCATTACCTCCCCTAGGAAGAATAGGTATTCCATTATCCCCAGGTTAGAGGAAAGGAAACTGGGGATCAGCAGGGAACATCTGGCACAGTAGTAATTCTATAAACCTTTCAAATGCTATGAGAATTGGTGGGCTAGTGCTGATTTTTAAAGAAAACTTCAGATTTGGACAAATACACCCCAAATCTACCACCCCCCCCAACCTGGGGGTGTCTCAGCAGTGAGACCACGGAGGGAAAGGAATTACATGGTAACGGTCCTCTACTGCCACCTTGTGGCCACTTGCGGTGGCCTCGGCCCTGTCTCCCCCGAATGAAAATAGCCCTGATCCCACACCCTTACTTGCCTGCCTCAGAGGTCAAGGCCCAGAAAGGGCCCCAGGTGGGTAAAATGATGAGCTAACCACGGGCTTCATGGCTGGTTAGGGCTGCAGCCCGAGGGGCGAGTTGCTGGGCCTGGCCTGAAGGATGGAGTTACAGAAATGTCAGAGACAAGCAAACGAAGGGAAGTTAAGAGTCACCTAGATAGAGCAAAGAAACAGAAATAAGGGTGCAAAAAACTCAAAAAAACAGAAGGATGAAAGAAAGAGAAAGGAAGAAAGAGGAAGAGGGTCCCAATCAGACCCAGAAAGCAATACTGAGGAATTCAGAGCCACAGACACACAAAACAGCCAGGCAAGAGTATCCTACAACGGGAAAAACCGCCAGCCCTTCCAGGAAGTCCTCTAGCACATCTGAACACTCACTTTCCGAAGGTCCTGGGCAATCTCATTCCTAGTCCTTCCTGGGATTCTTGCACAAATAAGTTTACTTCAGGGATGCCTGGGTGGCTCAGTCGGTTAAGCGTCTGCCTTTGGTTCAGGTCATGAGCCCTGAGTCCTGGGATCGAGTCCCACATTGGGTTCCTTGCTCAGTAGGAAGCCTGCCTCTCTATCTGCCTGCCATTCCCCCTACTTGTGCACACTGTCTCTCTCTCTCTCTCTCTCTCTCACCCCTCCCCCTGACAACTAAATAAATACCTTTAAAAACTGAAGAAAACAAAAGAACAAATTAGCTTACTTCAGAGCATTCCCCAGGACAGAAGACAGAGAAGGGGACTGCCCTGTTGCAGCCGGTCCAGCTGTCCAGCTTCCCAAACCTTCACCCCTGCTCCTCTCCTGTTGAGTAATTGATGGCTCCCTTTCATACATGGGATGTATATTTTCATATACAGAAACACGCCTGCAGCACTTGCCTAGGAGAAAACAAAACTGACCCTGGGTCTTCTCCCCACTGGCTGGCCTGCTGAGGCTGATAAACAGCTATGAATTTGGAGGGTCCCTTCGCCTTTCTTGGGTTTCGGTGAGGACCCCTGCTGGTCGGCCGAGGAACGGCCGGGCCTGTTCTGAGCCACCTCCTCACCTGCCCGAGGCAGGTCATAGCTTCCCCAGAACCAGGACACCACCCCCACCCCGCTCCAGAAGAATTCAGGGTACATTAGGATGGAGAATATAGGAAACAGGAACTCACCTGTTCAATCCACTACTCTCCTGAATTCTCTTCTCACACTCCTCAACACATGTCACCCCCTGCCCGCCCCCCCAACTCAGTTGTCTTCAGCAAACACCGCCACTGTCACTAGCCCAGAGGCCTAGATTATGAGACCTGACCTGGATTCTAATTCTGGTCTCACCACTTACCATCCCGTTCTCTGTGCCTCCACTTCCCCAACTATAAAACAGAATAAGAGGGGCGCCTGGGTGGCTCAGTGGGTTAAAGCCTCTGCCTTCAGCTCAGGTCATGATCCTCCCATCCAAGTACTAACCAGGCCCGACCCTGCTTAGCTTCCGAGATCAGACGAGATCGGGCGCGTTCAGGGTGGTATGGCCGTAGACAGGTCATGATCCTAATGTCCTGGAATCGAGCCCCACATCGGGCTCTCTGTTCAGCGGGGAGCCTGCTTCCTCCTCTCTCTCTTTGCCTACCTCTCTGCCTACTTGTGATCTCTATCAAATAAATAAATAAAATCTTTAAAAAAAAAAAAAAGAATAAGAGCAGGGACTATAAAATAGAATACTAGTAGGGTCAACTTCATCATGCCATGGGGAGGCATGAGTTAATGTTGCAAAGTGTGGTAATGAACAGTATTAAGACAAAGGACACTTTGGAGTCAGACTGGCCTTGGGAAATTCACTTCATCTCTCCAAACTTCAGTTTCTTGTCTGTAAAATGGGCACAGGGACTCTAAACTCATCAGTTTTGTCTAATTTAAAGGTCTTGAGAGACCCTAAATTAGGACTTGAGATGTGAGATTCGGCTACTGAGGCTTTCAAATGTCCTGTCCCCTCAGCTGTGCCTCGTCATCCCTCTACACCACTGAGCCCCTACCTCCTCCTCTTCATCCCTCTCCATAAAGTCTGGTCTGCCCAGCCTATGGCTGCCAATCCTCAGAACACTCCCTCCATTCCTCCACAATTCCAGCCTGTCCGAACAGCAGCTGCTGGTCCTCAGAATAATCAATTCCTCTATTCTCATTTCCAAAACCAGCTGTACCATTCCCATAAAAAACCTGGAAGGCCTTCTTCAAACAAGCAGTCCCTTTGCTCCCTCACAGCCTTCTGCCGGACGCTAAGGAAGCTTCTCCTGCGCTCTGGTGGATTTTCTTTCGCAACATAAAGCACAACAGTGAAACAGGGAGCGCCTGGTCCATTTGAACAGACTTATTATTACTGGGGCAGGTGAAGCCTCCCTGTATACATGGAGCCTCACGCCTTTCCTCGCTTCTCAGGAGCAACCCCAGTCTGAATTGTGCACTTATTTTTAAATTATTATCTAGTCCAGTATTTTCATTCATAGTTTTACTACTATACAGTCTTGAACTATATATAAATGATGTGCTTCTACAACTTTTTCTCATTTGATACGCTGGCATTTACCCTAATCCATAACTAAATCACTCTCTTCCCTGCTGAATAAAGTTCTAACCCATGAAGTGCCATAATTTTCTTTCTCTGGTCACTGGCTATTAACACTGTTTCTGGGTTTTCTTCCACCAAAAACAGTCCTGATGGGAACATTTCTGAGGCACTGAAGCTACTGAAGCTTAAGCTTGGGGTCCCTGCCCCAAGCTCACCCAAGCTCACTCTGCCTACAGCCAGAGAACTCTCCATCCCCAGACCCCCTCCCTTAGATCCCCGACCACGTCCAGACGCCCCCTCACACGTCCCAGAGCCAGATGACCTCAAAGTTCTGTCCCCCCAATCCTAGCCACAACACTTGCTCCAGAATCCACCCTCATATCTGCCAGCCCACATCCGGGTCCCCTCCCTAAGGCCCGGGCATGCTGGCAAACAAAGGACTCCCCACCCCAGGGCCTGACCCCTCCCACACACAACTCCACCCACACTTGGGCCTCTTTCCACATCCAAACCCCTCTCTGTTGTCCTTCAGTGTCCCTATGCCCCCAGTTCCAGGCCTCTCCCTCACACACCTCCAGGCGGTCTTTGCCCAGGTCCCAAGCCTTCCACCCCAAGTCTGATCCCCCCCAAGCTCTGGCCACAACCCTGCTTCCAGGCCTCCCATACTCTGTGGCCCCACATCCATATCTCCTCCCCTCCACTGGACTTTCCCCAATGTCTACGCACACCCCACCCTACCCCTCACTCGACCCCCTCATCTCTCCACTCCCCCCAACCCCGTGGCCAGACCTCCTTCACACACTGTCCAGGCTCCACACTGATCCCAACCTCACTCTCCATGGCTCTCATCTCCCGCCCCTGCCCCCTCCTCACATACACACACACTCCCGGGGCCCCTTGCAAGGCCTCTGGAGGTTTAGCGGAAGCAGTGTAACATGAAGACTGGTCAATGCACAGGAAAACATGAGATGTCCTGTATTTTGACTGCTCGTGAATAAAAAACACTCCATAGAGGTTTTCCCTAATTTAACAGCACCCAAAACTTTTAGAAGACATTAGCAGTGATAAATTGTAAAGCCAAAAGCAAATTTTCTAAATTATCAGTAAAAATATTTTTTTTTAAAGATTTTATTTATTTATTTGACAGAGAGAGGTCACAAGTAGGCGGAGAGGCAGGCAGATAGAGAGAGAGAGGGAAGCAGGCTCCCTGCTGAGCAGAGAGCCTGACACGGGACTTGATCCCAGGACCCTGAGATCATGACCTGAGCCAAAGGCAGCGGCTTACCCCACTGAGCCACCCAGGTGCCCAGCAAAAATATTTTTAGATGAGTGGATTAATCACAGCTGGGGTCCTGGGTGTCTCAGTCAGTTAAGGATCTGCCTTCCGTTCAGGTCATGATCTCAGGGTCCTGGGATCTGGACCCCTATGGGGCTCCCTGCTAAACAGAAAGTCTTCTTCTCCCTCTCCTTCTACCCCTCCCCCTGTTCATGCATGCTCTTTCTCTCTCCCTCTCTTTCTCAAATAAATAATAAATAAATAAATAAATAAACCAAAAAAAAGTGGGTTAATCACCCCTAGAAGGGGCAGCTATCTTCCATTTTTTCTCATAGGAATTATTCTAATTTAAAATACTCTAATTTGGGGCACCTGAGTGGCTCAGTGGGTTAAAGCCTCTGCCTTCGGTTCAGGTAATGATCCCAGGGTCCTAGGATCGAGCCCCCCATCGGGCTCTCTGCTCAGCAGGGAGCCTGCTTCCTCCTCTCTCTCTGCCTCTCTGCCTACTTGTAATCTCTGTCTGTCAAATAAATAAGTAAACCTTTAAAAAAATAAATAAATAATAAAAATTTAAAAATAAATAAAATACTCTAATTTAAAACATTCACAATCAGGGGGTGCCTGGGTGACTTAGATGGTTAAACATTTGCTTTTGGCTCAGGTCATGATCCTGGGGTCCTGGGATCAAGCCCAGAATCAGAGTTCGGCTCCCTGCTCCATGGAAAGTCTGCTTCTTCCTCTGCCTGCAGCTCCCCTTGCTTGTGTTCTTTCTCTCTTTCTCTCAAATATATAAATAAAATATTTTTTACAAAAATATTCAAAATCACTATCAAATGAAGTAGTGGCTATGATTATGCAATGCTACCAGTAAAATCAATATTTTGACAGGCAATTAATTTTAAAATGTGTTATATTAAAAATTTTGTTGTCAGCTTTTTTAAACTTGCAATTGCTTTGCTTTGTCATTTTAAACAAAAAAATAAACCTTCAGGGCGCCTGGGTGGCTCAGTGGGTTAAGCCGCTGCCTTTGGCTCAGGTCATGATCTCAGGGTCCTGGGATGGAGTCCCACATCGGGCTCTCTGCTCAGCAAGGAGCCTGCTTCCTCCTCTCTCTCTGCCTGCCTGTCTACTTGTGATCTCTCTCTCTCTCTCTCTGTCAAATAAATTAAAAATCTTTAAAAAAAAATTTTTTTTTTTTTTAAATAAACCTTCAGGGATGCCTGGCTGGCTCAGTCGGTAGAACATGACACTCCATCTCGGGGTTATAGGTTTGAGCCCCACCACAGGTATATAAATTAGTTAAAAATAAAATCTTAACTATATATTACATATTTTATTATTTTGTTTATTCTATATTTATAAATTTATATTATATACAGTATATATATATATATATTACATACACATATATACTTGTGTGTGTGTGTATATACACCTAAACTTTCACACAAACAGTATGTTCATAATTTTGTGTTCTCCTCCTAGGGAGAACTTCCGGCATTGCGTGGCTTCAGCTTCCACTTCCAGGATCTGCCCATGGGGTTCCTCTAGGGCAGGTGTGTCTGTTCTCTAAGGGACATATCTGGGGGATCACCGCTGGGCACCAGGCTCACAGAAATTCAGTTTTCAGAAGTAATATTGTTTTTCAAGACAGGTATACCCCTTTAGAAATGGAACTGAGAACTTCTAGGCTTCTAGGTCTGGGCACAGTGGTACCCCACAGTGGTACCCCACTGTGCCCAGACCTAGAAGCCTAGAAGGTCTCTGTCACGGTGGATGAAAGGGTAGAATATAGCAAACCCCACCCACCTCTAGCAGCAAAACTGGTTCTCCAAGGGCGTGTAGTGGAAGGAATGGCTACAAGCCCTCACTGTGGAAAATCCCAATGTTGATCATTAGAAGTTAATATATTAATATTTTACTAGTTTATTAAGAACTTGAAGGTAAGTAATAGCTCTCAAGACTTTGTACATCAACCCACAAGGCATTTTATTTTACATTACAGGAAAAAAGTTAAAATTGCTACTCAATTTTTATACTATGATTTATTTCCTATTGCTTACTAAACTTCAGTTTCTCAATAGTTCTTTTTAGTTCGGTAAACATTGCTTGGAGGAACTTGTTATTCTCTTTTGTAGTCTGATTAGAGTAGAACATAACACTAACTCCCTTTGTGTACTAGTCAAACTGCAGAGCGAATGACAGCAAAACGTTGCAGGGTTTTAAAATTAGCTAATGCAGTGGAGACAACAAAGACTTTGTCCAGCTTTGATTGTATTTGAATTAAGATTTCAAGCGGCCACAAATTCAATGCGTCCTTTAACTTGACAAGCTTCTAGAAACTATTGACATTCATAATCAACATTCTGTGCTAACACAGAACTAAAACCAGCTTCATGCAGGCCCTTTCCAATCATACTGCCTTTGGTCTCTCGAACCACCATTTTTACTTCTTTATTCTTTTTAAAGATTTTATTTATTTGAGAGAGACAGAGAGAGCTCAAATTGGGGAAGCTGCAGAGAAAGCAGCAGACTCCCCACTGAGCAGGGAGCCTGACGAGGGGCTCAATCCCAGGACCCCGAGAACACTACCTGAGCTGAAGGCAGACCCTTCAACTGACTGAGCCACCCAGGCGCCCCTTTAACTACCATTTTTTATCTTTCAACTTTAACAGTGCCAGTAAAAACGTTCTTTTATTCTATTATTGCCAACAACTAAGTCATTTTCCTTAAAAGACACTTATTATAACATATATAGAGATTGTTAAAAAAAATTCAACTGAGTAAATTTTAAAGATCTTATTTATTGGCTTTATTCAATGACTCGTGAATCTGGCAACATCCCATCTAGCAGACAGAAGGGAGCTCTGAGGCACTGTATAAAATGAAAGACTTTCATAGGCAGAAAGGAGCAGGAACAAAGACATTATACTAGCAAAAAGTGGACTGGCTGTGACAGGGTCATTTTCCTTTAGGAGATGGCAGAGGTCTATGAGGCAGATTACCCGTTTAGTGCCAGTCAGGTAGTTCCTGATTGACTGCTTTAAGATTCCATTTTGGAAAGTGTCAAAACTATAATTAAATTAAATCTAAATTTGGTGATGAGGGACCTAGCATAAGTGACTCCATTTTGGGGCCTGTTGTCTTGTTTTAACGAGATAAACAGATTTGATGGAAGAGACATTTTTTGGAATGAGAGTCACTAGCTTTAAATAAAAAACCCTTTTTGTGGGACGCCTGGGTGGCTCAGACGGTTGAGGGTCTGCCTTCGGCTCGGGTCATGGTTCCTGGGTCCTGGGATCAAGTCCCACATTGGGCTCCCTGCTCAGCCAGGAGCCTGCTTCTCCCACTGCCTGCTCTGCCTGCTGCTCCTCCTGCTTGTGCTCTCTGACAAATAAATAAATAGAATCTTAAAAAAAAAAAAAAAAGCAAAAACCTTTTTTTGTAAATTATGCTCTAACCTAAAATCTGGGCATATGTTTGACTTCCTTGGCTCAATTCAACCAGGAAAAAAAAATGGCAAAGGAAAATTTGACTGTGGCATACAAATGTTTTAAATCTATGTTTCTATCATTGACCAATTCTGACCTCCCAGTCTAAGAAAGCTGTCTCTCCCCCATCATTCTCTACATCTCAGCTGCTTTCTGTGTCTTCACTGCACCTGTCCATGAGTACTTGAAATACTGTACCATCTATTTCTTTTTCCAACTCATTGCCCTCACCGTGATGTCAGTCACTCGAGGCAGGGGCTTTGCATTGCCTAGTTCAGGGCCCCCAGTTCCTGGAACTGGGGTGAGAATCAAAATTTATGTTTATCAATAGATATCAAATTAATTATATTAGAATGGAAATTATATTAGAATGAAAAGTTGTAAAACCAAACTGTAATATATGTTATCTTTTCTTTCTTTTTTTTTTTCTTTTTTAGTACATAAACTCTACCCCCAAGGTGGGCCTTGAACTCATGACCTCTAAGATCAAGAGTCTCGGGGAGCCTGTGTGGCTCAGTGGGTTAAGCCTCTGCCTTCTGCTCAGGTCGTGATCTCTGGGTCCTGGGATAGAGCCCCACATCAGGCTCTCTGCTCAGCAGGGAGCCTGTTTCCCCCACTCTCTCTCCGCCTGCCTCTCTGCCTCCTTGTAATCTCTGTCTGTCAAATAAATAAATAAAATATTTAAAAAAGAAAAAAGATCAAGAGTCTCATGCTCTACCAACTGAGCCAGCCAGGAACCTCTCTAACTTATAAATTATTTTTTTTTAAGATTTTATCTATTTATTTGACAGAGACACAGCAAGAGAGAAAATAGAAGCAGAGGGAGCGGGAGAGGGAGAAGCAGGTTTCCTGCTGAGCAGGAAGCCCAATGTGGGGCCCAGGACCCCAGGATCATGACCTGAGCTGAAGGCAGATGCTTAATGACTAAGCCACCCATGCACCCAACTTATAACTTATTTTAAAAACCCTGGCACACACATACATGTATAGTGATACCAACTTTTTGACAACTGGGCCCCTAGTGAAAATAAAAAGTACACTTAGAATTCAACTCTTGATCTCAGGGTTGTGGGTTCGAGCTGCACATTGGACACAGAAATTACTTCAAAAAAATGTTTTTAATAGCTAAATATTATTACCTGCATAAAAATCACACACACACACACACACACACACACATACCCCCAAAGAGAAATATATATATATAAAATATATTATATATATATACAAACACACACACACACACACACACACATACATATACATATATATATATATATATATATATATTTTTTTTTTTTTTTTAACGATGTATTTTAGGGGCATCTGGGTGGATCAGTCATTAGGCCTTTGCCTTCCACTCGGGTCATAATCCCAGGGTCCTGGGATCAAGCCCTGAGGCAGGCTCCCTGCTCCAAAGGAAGCCTGCTTCTCCCTCCCTCCCACTCCCCCTGCTTCTACTCTGTCAAATAAATAATTTTCTAAAAAATTAAGATGTATTTTGACAGGACACACACACACACACACACACAAATGTGCAGAGGGGGAGGGGCAAAAGGAGAGGATGAGAAAGAATTTCAAGCAAACTCCTCACTGAGCACAGGCCCAACACAGGGTTCCATCCCATGACTCACTAGATCATGGCCTGAGCAGAAACCTAGAGCTAGACATTCAACCAACTCAGCCATCCAAGTGCCCTGAACTCTATATTTTAAATAGAGTAATTGCTTGGTAGGTAAATCGTTTCTCAACAGAGCTGTTTTAAATAATATTAAAAATAAATCACGCGCACAGCTTAGTGTGGAGAGTGGTGGTTAAGAGCCAGCTCTAGAGCTGTGTGGCCCAGAGCTTCACTTAATGATCCAACTCATTTTCCCATCCTGAAATCAGGCGGTGAATCTTCTCTAGATAGGCTGTTCTTAGGATAACATGAGTTAATACACGGAAAGTGCTGGAAAACAGCCTGCCAGGTAGCAAGCACTCACTTAGGCTGCTCTAGTGGAGGAAGCTGCAGTCACCAGAGTGAGAAGTGTTAGTGCCCTTGAAGGGTCCTAGCCTGAGGAGCAGGTGCATCAATAGAGAACTCCTTATGTGCTTAGTGGTGGCCTGTGTGGCCAGGTGGATAAGCAGGTGACCTAAGAGAGGGAACTCTGAAATATATTGGGGGGGGGGGGGTGTTAAACAGTGTAAGATTCTTCTTCTTTTCTTTCTTTCTTTTTTTTTTTTTTTTTTTAAGATTTTACTTATTTATTTGAGAGAGAAAGCAGGGAGGAGGGACAGGGGACTCTGATCCTTGTACCCTGGTATCATTACCTGAGCTGAAGGCACTTAACCAACCTAGCTACCCAGGTGGCCCTTAAGTAATCTCTACACCCTACGTGGGGCTCGAACTCACAACCCCAAGATCAACAGTACTACCGACTGAGACAGCCAGGCACCCGGGAATAGTTGTTTTGGAAGTTGCCTGTCAAGTACCCCTAGGAAGTGAAGAGGGCGCGTGTCCACGAGATACTTCAATTACAAGGTCGAGAGCTGAGAAATCTGGTTCACGAGAGGCACACATAGCACAACTATGCTTAGGGCCCTGTGGGTGAGAGGAAAGCTTTACTGAGGTCTAACAAAAACAACAAAAAGTCAAGAAGTGACGTCGCCTGACCTCAGTTCAGTGAACAGTTTCCGCCTCTCTCCTTCCGCATTAGGGCTTCTGCCTCATATCTCGCCCTTGTGTGAAGGCCTCCCCAAGTCCAAGGTCCCTTGCCGGCTTTCTGGCCTCACTCCAAGCAGCTCACCGCCTCCTGCCCGTTCCCCATGCGGCCCTGCTCTTGGCTTCCTCCTCCCTGGCCTGCTCTGGACTCAGCAGCTGTGCTGTCCCTTCACCTCAGCTATCCTTCACAGCCTCTAGAGTCCCAGTTACCGATGACCACGACTTCCCGAAAACCGTGACAATCACGGTTGCACGAACTAACAAGAGACGCACAAAGACTCTGGCAAGATTTAAAACGAGTCACGACCTTCACAGGGCAAACAGCAACCTGTGTGGCTGCGCATGCGTAACAAGGCGACTACTTGACAAACCCGTTGTTTGACCGGAGCAGCCAATCCGCGCGAGGAGGAACCACAGAAAGGCCCCGCCCACACAGCCTGGGTCTTCGCCCCACAGGCGGCTTCACCCGCGGCCCCGCCTCAACAGCCATATCTTAGTGCTGACTGGCTGGAAGCCACCACGGTTCTATTCCGATTGGCTGTTTCTTGGTCCTATGCGCAAAGGTGGTAACGGATGGCCGCTAGAAAGGGGCCTCCTAGAGGCGGAGGAATCATTTCTGGAGGCCGCAGTCGGACTAAGAGAGTTAGACTCTTATACAGTCCTAAGGGGAGTGGCTACCATCGAGACCCATAGACCTCTCTTCGTGAGACGACCTACCTCTCATCGTTTCCGTGTCCTCTCTTCCAGAAGGCCCTTGGAATCCGCAGTGAAGCCCCCCTCCTTCTGTCTTACTAACGCGCAAGAGTGGGCCAAAGGCCTAACAGTGAGCCCTCAGACAGTGGCTACCCTTCAGATGGCCGCCCTCCTCCTCCTCCACCCGCTACCCTCCTCTCACAGGCTGCCTCATTCTCTCCCACTCCTCTCCCGCATCATCAAAGGGAGTGAGCTCCAGATCTGCGTGACCCCAGATAGGAGCCCAGCTCTCTGAACTCACCTGGGGGACCTGGGGGAAAATGCAGAGAGAGGGGAAGGAGAGCTGAGGGACTCCTGAGGGAGACAGCACAGGAGGTGGGTCCAGGTGGGAATTCAGTATCTATTTCTCACAGGGATGAAACATTGGAGACAACTGGGAGAAGCCTCAGAGATCAGAGATAACCTCTCACACCTCATGAATGCGGTCTTCTCCCTCCTCTACCAAACCCCGTCAAAATAGACAGTCTCAGCCTTCTACTGATGCTGACATTCAGTCCCTCTTGGAAGGTAGGAAAAAAACACATTATGTTCCCACTATGTGCTAGGCAAGATAACTACTACTTCCCTTTCATTTTACCTCTGGTCCTTCTTAGATAATTCCTGTTTTATTACCTTTTCTCGGGAAGGTTAATGGCTTTGAGGATGCATCTCTGGTTTTCACAGAGCAATACTGGTGCTTGCAGAAGGGGAGAAGCACAGTTCGGGAGTGTGAGGAGGTGTGGCAGTGATTGACATGAGCAGAGGTGGGATCCTGGGCATCAGTGCTGATTTTCAGGTGGACACGCTTGGCAACAGACTTACCGTCTTCCACACAAGGTCCTTTATATCCTTTGCAACACTGACTCCAGAAGGGGAAGAAAGAGTTCAGACTGGATCTTTGCATTTTCTCCCTCTCAACTTTTAATACCTCCAGGCTGTCACTTGCACCTGCCAAAGTCTGGCTCTCCTTCACCCACTCTTTCCAGCCTTCCATCACCCCAAGGCTTGATTTCCCTGTAAGTCTCAGTGCCTCTTACCCAGATCTCCCATCTGGAAGGTAAGAAATCAGATTCATGGGACATCTGGGCGGTTTAGTCGGTTAAGCATCCACCTTCAGCTCAGGTCATGATCCCAGAGTCCCAAGATTGAGCCCCACATCGGGCTCCCTCCTCATCGGGAAGTCTGCTTCTCCCTCTGTTCCTCACCCTGCTCATGTTCCCTATCTCTTTCTTCCAAATAAATAAATAAAATCTTACAAATAAATAACATCTTAAAAGGAAAGAAGGAAGAAAGGAATGGAGGAAGGAAGAAAAGAAATCAGACCCAAATGGACGGCTCCAGAGATTCTGACGAGGAATGCATATCCAAGAAGCAGGGCAAGCGACCAGCCCTCCTTGAAAGTGATTTCCTGAAAGCAGCCTTCACTGCCAGTCCAGCCTCTCAGGAATTATACTTTGAGAGAGCGAGCAGTTGTTCATCCTAAACACTCCTAATGAATGAAAAGGACAGGTTAGTAAACACTTCTTAATATGCCAAACATTTAAAGGTTTCAACAACCAGTTTCATGACCACGTGTAAGTACTGATTTTAATATCTAAAAAGATAAATGCACTAGCCTGGGAATTGACTTCCCACCACTTCCAGCAGGGAAGGCATTGCTGCCTGCCACTGAGTGAATGGTCAGCCTTTGAGGCCTCTCCAAGAGGGGATAGACAAGCTCTTCAGCTGTTCTGCACGAACACCTATGGCCAGTTTGGGCAAATGGAAGAGATGAGGCAGTGACTTACCATTGCGCTTGCAGAAGTCACACACAGGTAGTTGGGCTCTCTCTTGCTGGTTCTGCGCCAGGCTCAACCTATCCCCTACCTTGGACCAGTGTCAAGACCACGAGGCTCAGGTGAAGTTCTCTTTCTACCTGTTACAGATGATGCTATCTCACAGGGATGTGGAAGGGAGTGGAGGATGCCTGACTAAGGACAGAAGCTGCAGGGCAGAGCAAAGGTGCTAGGGCCTTCTGGAGAAGTGGATCTGAGGTCCTTTCCATGCTTCCTGGAAACCTCCAAAAGCAAAGAGGGCCCTTTTTGCGAATGCCTGCTTCATGGCTGCTGCTTCCTCACTGTGACCTGACAGGGCAGAACACTGCTGAAGGGTTTAATCACTTGAGCTAAGACCCCCTTCCTCCATGAAGGCACAATGTGACCTTGAGCAAGACCTTTCTCTTCTCTAGAATGTGGTTTCTCTGTCGGTGGGGGGAGGGGGGCTCTCTATTGAAGACCCCCTTTCTCTTATGCTGCAGATCTCTCTGGGCATCCAACAGGGCCTTCCGAGCTCCAGTTACAGTGAGCCGAGCAGCACAATCTGATGTCATCGTCCCCACAAACATTCAGAGTAGGCTCGGTCATGGTTCCTACTTTATGGATGAATAAATAGGAAGAGGGTAAATTAGTTGCTCAAGTGCACATAGCAAGTAACTAACAGAGCCTGGATTTCACTTCCAAGTATGTGCAATTAATGGTTCTGAATCTTGAGGTTGACGAACTTTCCTCGCACTAGACCTAGGAGGCATTCATTCCACAAATACATATTGAGGGCTGATCATGGAGCAGGCCCATACCCCCGCAGAACCTACGCCGCAAACCTCAAAGGTCAGTCCTGTCATTATTCCATTTTAGAGGAGAGGGAACTGGGGTTCGGAATGATAAAGGAGGTACCTGAGCTTACCCAGTGAGCAAACGGGAGGCTGGGCTTCAATTCTAGCTCTTCTTGGCCCCAGAGCCCCTGGACTTGAACTTTTGAAGACAGGGGGCACCGTGGAAGGTTTTCATGAGAAGGTGGAACATGTTCGTACCAGGAATACCCACTCCCTTCCTACTCACCCTTCCTCCCCACCCTGCCTTTCAAGGTTTTGTTTTGCCTCCTCATCCCCAGGACTGGGAGCCTCTGGTGGCTTCTTGTCCTCACTGACTCAACAATCCAATCAAAACTGATTTACTAATGTCCATGACTGGCCATTGGGAATAAGGGAACGAACAGCCCTGACCTCAGCTGATTACCATCCAGTGATAAAAGCAGCAAAGAGGAACTGGGGAGGAGGGACAGCAGAAGGGAGAAGCCAGAGCTCATCCAGGCCAAGAGCATGTGGTGGAGTGAGGGGCGAAAGGGGGGTTTGGCCAACAGCCCGTGAGGCAGGTATGGGGGTCCACAGAGGAAAGCAGCCCACTATTCAGCCTGGAGCTGGCAGTCCTCCTCCTGGCACCGCCCCTCCCCCACACTCTGTGGAGCAGGCAGGAAACCAGGGCCTGGGCCAGGCTGGTTTCTCATCTTAGCCATCAGTTTCCCTGGGCTTAAGTGGGTGTCAGGGCCTGGTCAGATGGTGGGCAATTCTGAAGGAAGCCATCAACCCCAGCCGTCCCCCTCAGTAAACACCCAGTCCAGGGAAAAGCAATGGGACCACTGAGCAAATGGAGCCTCAAGGCCAGTCCCTGACTCCTTGACTCAGTTGTCCCCCAGACACCCCACACAGCAGTCCTTGAACCCCGGCTGCTGGCACAAGAACCCAGAAACAGCGTATCCCCCTTCCAGCAACCCTCTGGACCCCTCTAAATGAGCTAAAGAAGCTGAAAGTCCACTTTCTCCTCAAGAAAATTCTCACCACCTTAGCCTCTGATGGCCCCGGCGCCCCCAGGAGCTCAGCTCTGCACTGGGTGTGGCAGGGCAAACTGTCTCAAGAGCTCACAGGGTTGGGGTGGGGGGTGGGAGGAGTGGAGAAGGAGCTCCTGGAATCTCAAGGAATCTGACCAGTTCTCTCCTGCCTACAGGTATTGTTGCCCTGGGCGGAGCTGTTGGGTTTAAAGAGCTGGAACCCACCTGGGCTGAACCCAGCCCCAGCAGCCTCTCCAGATCTGCGCCCGGCTCTCAGGTGAGCAAGTGTCTGGCTAGGACTTCAGGGCTGCTGGGCGGAAGGGTGGCAGAAGAAGGGTGAGGGTGGAGAGTGGTACCAGTCTGAGGAAGGGGTGGTGGGTGCCTGGGTAGTCTCAGTAACAGGGTGCATTTTTGAGGGTTTTGAGCATCAGAGGCCGTTGGCTCTGTGACCACTGTCATACAGAGAGCAGGATAGGGGTGGGAGGAAACAGGAGCCGGCCTCTGGCTAAGGAATCCCAGGGTGGTGAGAAGGGTGAGTCCAAAGGAGGGCCAGCTTCAGAGACTGCTAAAAGTCGACAAACTTCCACATTCAGAAGCTGGACATTACTAGTCCCTCCCATCTAGGGCAAAAGGACCTATGTATGTATGTTTGTATGTATGTATCTATTTATATATCAACTTTTATTAAGCGATTCATGAATCAGGCAGCATCCCATTTAGCAAGTATGGAGGGCTGTGTATTTCTTCATTGTAACACGTTTCATTACTTACTGTGTGCTAGGCATTATTCTTGGGCTTCACATAGAGTAATGCATTTAATTCGATCATAACTGTATGCAGTTGCTATTGATTGTCCTCATTTTACAGGACACTGAAGCACCGAGAGGTGAAGCAAGCCACTGAGTCACACAGCTGTTAGGTGGGTTTGAGGGGATTAG
Source organism: Mustela lutreola (assembly GCF_030435805.1). NCBI lineage: Eukaryota > Metazoa > Chordata > Mammalia > Carnivora > Mustelidae > Mustela > Mustela lutreola. Next base: position 37,506,107 of record NC_081293.1, read on the forward strand.
AGTTACAGATAAGAATGGGGGCTTCAGTTTGCAAAAGCTGACAGTCCCTAAGCTTGCCTGCAGCTAACTACATGCAGAGAGCTGGAAGGGGTTTTATCTTGAGGAAACAGCCACCCTAGTTACTAGTACTTAGGACATGAATGGTTCCCACCCCGGGGGAAAGAAAGGAGCAATGTTCCTTCCACCCACTAGGCAGTTTCCTGCTGTGGGATTTGGGGCTGCCTTGGAGCAGGATCCCTGGCTGGGGCTGGAGTGGGAGGCCCTCACATGCTTCCACTACCACCTTTCCCCTCCTCAGCTGCCTGTTTCTCTGCGGCTCAACCCGGGTGTGCTCGCCCTTTGCAGAGACTATCTTGGAATTCATCCTGATATCGCCCGAGGCCCAGACCTTTGGGAACAATAGCTCAGGGTACCTAGCCTTTTGGAGTGGGGGTAAGGAACCAAAGCCTGAGTTAGAACAGTAGCCCTGCTCCTCTGACCTAGAGTCAGGCTTCTGATTAAAGACTTTAACAAAGAATTTAACAAATCACTTACTAGGTGTGAGCATTGTTCGAAGTACTTAACTAGTATTAACTCAATCCAGGTAACTCCACTGGGCATTTACTATTATCATCTCTAGATGAGGAAACTGAAATCAGTAACTTTCCTAAGCCCACCTCATAAACTAAGTGCACCCTTGGGATCTATGCCCTAGGCACTGTGAATCTGGGGCAGGTCCTGGCTATCTGACCCCATCCCGCCCCCCTCCCCTGCAGTCCTGCTCTGCAGCCATATCATGAACAGAGTGACCCGGGGCCTTCTCCTCACACTGGCAGGTGAGTCCTCCCAGAAATGAACCTGCTACCACTCACCCTCCCCACAAGGCAGAGAAAACCAGGGCAGCATCTCCCAAAGGGGGCCTGATGTTGAACAAATGTTTTTTCACTTAAACTGTCCATTTAAAGAGTGACACTAGGAGATAATAGTACAGGGAGGAAGAGGATATTGCAAAAATTGTCCTAAATAATTGAATGTTGGAAAACAGTAACCATCTGTTGGCATAAAGAGAGAAGCATTCCCTGTTCCCTGTAGGGCATTAGCCAGGATCTCTGTAGGAAGCTGCTCAGAAGAGGGTAAAAAGATACCAACACAGCATGCATTTCAGATGCAAGAAATAGCAGGAAGCCTGAGAAATGGCAAGAAGGGCTGGGGGGTGGGAGGAACAGCTATGGGGTGAAAGACAAAATCCCAGGACTATCTGGGGCCGGGGAAGGTATGAGGGTCCAGGACCCAGGAGGCTGGTCTGGGCTGAGGACATGCCTGCTGCTTCCTTTTGAGACCAGTGTCATGAATTAATACCTGATCCCTCCTTTTCCCACCCAGGCCTGCCTGCCTTAGAAGCCAATGACCTGGTTGGTGAGTGAGGCCCCAGACTGCCCTGCTCCCACTGCCCCACATTTTCCCTCTAAGACCCCACATCCTGGTTCTGGTCCTTATTGGTTTTTTTTTTTTTTTTTCCCCCACCCCCTTTCCTGCAGATAAAGACAGTCCCTTCTACTATGGTAAGAGCTGATCTCCCTCATCCCCCACCCCTGCCTTTGCCTATCCTGGACCTCTTTGCTAGAGCTTGGTGAGGGCTATTGAGGAAAGGGGCTGGACTGGGGATTACAGAGTCGGAATGGTCTATGAAAAGAGCGAGAGGGCAATATGCAGCATGAGCTTTGGGAGAACTTCATTCCAGCAAGGAGGGAAGGTACCCACAGGATATTTAGGAAGATTTCTGGGGAAAGGGCTGGAGGCTTTTGAGCCCCCAGGTATCTCATCTTCCACTCTCTCACTTGCCTTCCCCAGCATGGTCTCCTTGTTGCCCGACAGCCCGCAGCAGCTTTCCTCTTCCTCTGTCCGCCACTGTCTCCAGTGTTCTACACACTCTTCCTCTCCCTCCAGCCTCAGCACAAATGCCACCTTTCAGAAAAGACTTCCTTGATCAAAAAAGCTTCCAACCCCCTTATTTTTTTTGTGCTCTTCTGCTTACTTTTTCTTCCTCATGCTTCCCTATCTTTTTACTGGCTTGTCTTTCCTGTTGCCTGAAATGTAAGTGCAAATGCATGAGCAGGGGACAAGCAGGTGATCAGATGTGTGTTTTGAGTGAGCGAGTGGAGTGGAGCCAGGCTCGTGCCAGCTCACTCTCTGCTCCCCCAGACTGGGAAAGCCTGCAGCTGGGCGGCATGATTTTTGGAGGGCTCCTGTGCATCGCTGGAATCTTGATAGCCCTAAGTGAGTGGTCGGGCCACGGGGCTGGGCATGGTGGAGGGTGTGGGGTGGCCCAGGTGCCCCAGGTTCTTTGCACCTACCAACTTTTCCTCTCACAGGTGGAAAATGCAAATGCAAGTACAATCAGAAGCACAGGTGAGACCGGGCCCCTATTGTATGCCCTGGGAGCAGAGCATACCTCTTTTGGGGTAACATCCTGTAATTTAGAGCAAGAGGACAGCCCCTGGGTTGCATCCTGGGCTTGCAGTGAGATTTGTTATTCATGGATTATCAACCCTGAAGTGCCCCAAATCAGGGAAAGCTATAACCCTTGTTATTGTTTAAAGTGACAATGGAAGAATAGCAAGGAAGTGTGTGTGCCCCCCCTAGGGAGGGAGCACCCGGTGTCTTCCTGGGGGATAAAGGACAGAAGGACTGGGAATGCTAATTTGATGTGCTCCTTTCTCAGCCCCTTACCTGAGAAAGCCATTCCACTCATCACTCCAGGTAAGATGGGCTTCTTTGGTGTCTTTGAGAAGCTTCCAGGCACTCAGGCAGGGTGGCCATAGTATTTGAGCATTATCAAATGCCTTGTGTAAGGCTGGCCAAGCCAGCCCAGTCTGGGGGTTTCTGGAGGCTGAGAGGATTGTCTTTGTAGTGACCATGTCACAAGGACCTGACTCCCATTCTCTCCTCAGGCTCTGCCAGTACCTGCTGAGCACAGGACCAGCTTCATGGCACTCTTGGTACTGGCTCCGATGCTGTTCCTTCCCCACGTGGTGGCCCTACGCTCCATGATGGCCTTTCCCCCCCACAGTGGGCCCTTAGTCTCCCTTCTGATCAGAAGGCTGTCCAAAGCTTATTTCTAAATTAAACTGTCTCACCCCTCCCTCCAGTGTGTAAGTGGGTCCTTCTGTGTATCTGATCCCAGGGATGGGCAGTCTGGGCAGGGACTCTGACATCTTGCTCAGAAATACTCAGGCCCTCAGTGGCTGGTGGGGAGGGGGTCCTGTGGATTGCTGTTGCTTCTTACAGCCACGTGTCTGTCCTGAGGCCTACTCCCAGCATGCCCCCAGCTTTGAAAAACTAATCATTGGTTTTCTTCCCCCTTGCCTCATCCATGCACTGTGCAAAATACCTCAATTTTATATCAAAGGACCTTACAATTTCCTTACCTTGCCTAGAGACCCTAGAAGTCCCTGTGAACCAGGTACCCATGACATTCTCTAACCCAGAATAATCCCCAGGGGCTCACCCTCCATGAACAGGCCACCTCACTCAGTGAATGCTGTCGTTCACACAGCTCAGGAAATGAAGCAATTCCTTCGTTGACCCACCCGATGTAAAATCCTATATAACCCTCAGACAAACCCATGGACTCTCTGCCTACCCTAGATAATATCCTATTGGACCCTAATATGAGCCACATCCCAAGAAACCCTGCATCTTAGAACCATACAAATCTAGATTCCCCAATATGTCCAAAATCCACTCCCAGAACACCTCACTTGAGAGGTCCCTACAGGTATGGGGTTGGGCTCCCATCTCGTCAGCCGGTCTGTCCTGCAGCCCTATCCTTCATGCCAGTCTCCATAGTCCAGAACAGAAGGAGCTAAGGTGCCCTCAGTCCAGCCCCTGCTCCCAACATCGGCCCTAGGGTGGAAGCAGACTGAAGCAGCAGAGATCTCCCCTGTACCTTCCAGATGGTGGTACACAGTCTGGAGTGCACCAGATCTGGAGTGATGGACAGCCATGTTGGGGCAACTTGGTATATCTTGGGGTTGCTTCAGGCCAGCTCTCTAATGGTGCACTGCTCCAGATTCTCCCTCTACTTCTCAGGGTGGGGCCGTGTCCTGGAAATTACCCTGTGTCCTAGACTTTAGGCCACTGACTTGTAGACTTGGGTTAGAACACCAGAGCAGGGGAGTCTGAAAGCTGAACCCTTCCTCCTGGTTGGCACCCCATCCAGGAGGTTCATAGATCTGCTTAGGGTCCTTGAAATAGGACACAGGAGGAGGTAGAGGTGGGGGAGGGTTCCAAGGCCGGACATGAGCTGCCAACAGGAAGTCCAGAAACCTGAGTGAGACCGGAGACACCTGTCTAATGGAAGACCAAGGGTGGCAGGGAGCCAAGCTCATCACCCAGCAGGACCAATCCTATAAGGCCCTTAAGGCCCCAGGATTCTGAGCCGAGGCACCCTGTGAAGAAAATGTGTGTGTTTCAGCAGCCGGCGTGCATGGCAACGTGATTGGGTTAAGAGGTGACCTCTGAGCTGAATCCTCGAAGGTGAATGATCAGAGGAGCCAGCTGCACAGACATCTTTCCTGGTAGAGAGACTAGCACTTGCAATCGGCCTTTGGAGGACCAGAGAAAAGCCAGTGTGAGTGGCACATCAGTGAGGAGATCAAAGAGGAGGCAGGTGCGGTCACTGCAGGGAGAACCACTGCCCCCTCCTGAGCCGGGAATTGGGGGACCCTGGAGCCCCATGGGAGGTCGGAGCAGGAGGAAGGCAGGAGAGCACCAGCTGCGGGGAGCCCAACATAGGGGAGCAGCCAGAAGTGGCTTCCAAGCTAGCTTTTCCATCCTGGGAAGTGGGGTGCCTGACCCCCTCCTCCTTGGGCAGGGGAGGACGCTGGTGTGAGTGGATTGCAACTGTGAAGTAAAAATAAGCTCCACTTAAGAAAGCGAAGTCTGTGGCCATTCGTTCATGGGGCTGGTGCGGCAGAGACTGAAGTGACATTGTCAGAACGCCACCCTCTGAGTGATGGAAAACTGCTTTTTTTTTTTTAAAAAAGTTGATTTATTTAAGTAATCTCAGAAACCCATGGTGGGGATGGAACTCACCCAGAGATTGAGAACAGCATGATCTACCCACTGAGCCAACCAGGTGCAGGGGAACCTCAACCACTTTGGCCCGAGATTCCGTGCGTGATTCCAACCTGGGAGCCCCCTCTGGTAGAGGGTTTCCGGACAAAACCTTCCACATCCCTCTGAACAGTTTCGTTCCCTGGCTCCACTTCACAGTGGACACCAGTCCTCATCTTCCTGTATCTTCAGCCTGCCAAACACAGCTTTATTCCAAGTTCGTCTGAACAAATTGCACAGTTCCCTCCTGGAAGCAACCACTCTGGGGTGAAGGACCCCATGAGACCTACACCCTCAATATATGGGACTCGTCATTGCCCAGCACTAGTGAGCCTGACTTGTCAATTACAAGCTGGTATCTAGTAGGTTAGGCTGATTCTGCCTGTCCAAGCCTGGGGCAAGGGGCTCTCAGAGGTCATCTTGGGTCTGGGTTAACCACAGGTGGAAGTCAGGGAATGTGACGGGAAGTGGGTGGGGCACCATGCAGGCCAGAGTCCATGTTAGCCTGTGACTTTGGCCGCTGGGCTCTGGAGTTGGGCTGCTGATTCCCGAGAAAAACAAGTCCTTCCCCCACCCTCTTCCTCACCCTCCATTTCAACCACCACCCCTCTGGCAGGGAGAGGGAAAAGTAGCCATAGGATGAGAGGAGTCTCTGTCCAGGCTTCTCTGTGTGGAAGAGTCCCCTTCCCTGGGCCTATTTCTCCTTGGAGGAGCATGGCTTTAGTCACAGTTTCCTCCTTCTGTTTTCTTCTCCCAGAGGAGGGGTCGCCCAGGAAAGAATCCAAATAAGCAAAGAGTAATTTCTACTTAATTGAACACTTACTATGTGAAAGTCACTACAAACACTTCATATTAACTCAGTTTTCCCAGCAGCTTATGAGATGGGAACTTGTATTATTCCATCTACACACAGGAGGAGACAAAGGTTCTCAGAGGTCTTACAGGCCATCTCGCTCCTAAGCTGTTTCTGGAGGACTGGGCTACCCTGCCTTTCTGGTATCACACTATCTGAGAAAGAACCCAGTGACTGTGCCTGCTTGGGGACTAGCTATATCCCTTCCCCTTTGTGTATGTATACATATGTATGTGTGTGTGTGTGTGTGTGTGTGTATATATATTTTTAATGTAAACTCTGTGCCCAATGTGGTGCTTGAACTCACGACCTGGAGATCAAGAGTTGCATGCTCCAGCTGCCTGCCTAGCTCAGTTGGAAGAGCATGAGAACCTTGATCTAGGATTTGTGAGTTTGAGCCCCAGGTTGGGTATAGAGATTACTTAAACAAACAAACAAAAAAAGTTTATGCTCTACCCAGTGAGCCAGTCAGGCACCCCTTACCCATTTTTAAATTTAAATAATCTTTTTTATTTTTTTTAAGATTATTCATTTATTTTAGGGAGAGAAAGAGAGCAAGTGGGCACAAGAGGGAGGGACAGAGGAAGAGAACCTTCAAGCTGAAAGTGGAGGCCAACTCAGGCTCAATCCCATGACCCATGAGATCATGACCTGAGCCAAAGAGTTTGACACTTAGCCAACTAAGGCAACCAGGCACCCCATCTTATTTTTTTCTAAAGTTGTTTAAAGATGTTTCTAAACAGCTTTCATGGTTATTACAGAAAAGTTGAACATTACAGAGATATCTCACTTAGGTAAATCAGGTTTATTTTTATTTTTTTTAAGATTTTATTTATCCGACAGAGAGAGAGGGATCACAAGAAGGCAGAGAGGTAGGCAGAAAGAAAGGGGGAAGCAGGCTCCCAGCTGAGCAGAGAGCCCAATGTCAGTCGATCCCAGGACTCAGACCACCACCCAAGCTGAAGGCAGAGGCTTAACCCACTGAGCCACCCAGGCACCCCAGTAAATCAGTTTTTAACCCAGCACTCAGAAATAATCAAGGTAAAAGTTTGATATAATATTTTATAGCTGTTATATATGAATAATATTTCATGTATATAGTATTTATATATATGTGTATGTGTGTGTGTATATATATAGTATAATATATAGATACAGTATTCTGTATTTCTCTGGAGATCCAGCCAGGTTGTTGTTAACTTCAATTGGTAGTTCATTACTTTGTACTGCTGAGTAGTCCTCTGAGAGCTTTTTAAAAAAGGGCCTATTAAAGAAAAAGTTGTTTTATTCTAAAACTTGTGCTTAAACCTTGTAATATTTCTGTTTCCCAGAAGGTAGCAGCACCTTACCCTCCTTTTTTTTCTTGGGTTTTAAGTCACCTCTACACCTAATGTGGGGCTCAAACTTGTAGCCCTGAGATCGAGTCATATGCTCCACTGACTGAGCCAGCCAGGCACCCCTTACCTTCAATCTTTGTGCAAAATGCCATAGAACCCAGGGTAAGAAGGGCTAACAGGGAACACAGGGAGCATGCCCGGAGGCATCTGGGTGGATCACTGGGTAGGTCCTATGCTGGGCTCTGTAGAGGGATTTATTACTCAAGTCTCAACCCAGCCATCAGAGGAATATTCCTAAGACAAGATCAGATCAACTCTGCTCAAAATGAACCAGAGATACCCTATTTATCTTACAGAACAATCCCCTTAACACAGCCGATGGGCCCCACTTCTGACCCCAGGCCCTACCAACATTCCATCTTCACCCACTCTCCACTCCTGCACTCACCCTGCTCCTAGATGTTTGAACACAGCACAGGCTCCGGCCTCAGCCTTGAGGCACTGCACTCCCTTCCCTGTGCTGGCCCTTGTCCCGATTCCCCAGCACCCCTGCATTACCAGTTCCCTTCCTCTAGGGCCTTGTCAGGGGGCCTCCTGGCCACACTACAACCGCAGCACGTTTTGTCCTCATCACTGTTCCCTGCAGCTTCTTTATATTGTCCTAATTCTCATTGACATTTTATTGATTTGTAAACGGTTTCCTACCCCGACCAGAATGTACCTTCAAATTGGCGCCTACAGAATTTCCTGAGTTTGATTCACAGATTTGGCTCTTCTCGAATTGCCATTTTATGGTTTCTTTTGAGTACATATTGGCCATTTTGAGCTTCTTGTGTTCTCAGCATAATTTTTAAAAATCTGGCTGCATTCCTATCCTCATCCCCTCATAGATGATAATAGCACATGGGTCTTATAGTGATCCCATGCCTCCGATATATGTACACAGTACCTGTACCCAATCAAAAATATCCAGGCATGAAAGACAACCTGACACCAGACAACATAAACACAGAGAAAGAAGATGCAGAGATACTGGAGTGATCAGACCAATACTTTAAACTGTGACTAGTATGTTCAAGGAATGAGATGATATGTGGAGATTCTCAGAAGAAAACTCAATGTATGCATTGTGGGTTAAGCCGTGTACTTCAAAAAGGTATGTTCAAGTTTTAAAACCTCAGTATCTGGAACTATGACCTTATTTGGAAATAGGGCTTCTGCAGCTATAATCATTTTAAGATGGGCTCATACTGGATTAGGTTGAGTCCTAATTCAGTGACTGGTGTCCTTACAAAAAGAAGAAAATTTGGACACAGCTAGAAGGCCATGTGCTGGGACACAGAAGCCATGTAGAGACACAGTGATGGGAATGATGCAGCTACAAGCCAAGGAACACCAAATTTGCTGGCAACCATGGAAGCTAGAAAGAGGCATGGAAGGATTCTTCCAGAGGGAGCATGGCTTTGTCAACACCTTGATTTTGATTTCTCATCTCCGAACTATGAAAAAATCAAAGTGTTTATAGTGTGCAAAACAAACAAAAAAAACCAAGTGGAAATTTTAGAACTATGAAAGTTGTTTGTTTTTTTTTTAAAGTTTATTTACAACCTCTAGACTCAACGTGGGCTCAAACTCATAACCCTGAATCAAGAGTTGCATGCTCCAACGACTGAGCCAGCCTGGTGCCCAAACAGTATTTTGAGGGAGAAATAATGAAACCTTTCTCTCTGAAACTGATAATAAGTCAAGGATGTCATCTGACCCCAATTTTGCTCAGTGTCACTTTTTTTTTTTTTCCCGGCATTGTGGTTCTACTGATAAAAAACAAACTTAGATCTAAGATTAGGAAACAAAAAAAGAAAGGTATAAAGTATATAAGGATTAGAAAGAAATCCAACATGGGTGTCTGGGTGGCTCAGTGGGTTAAGCCTCTGCCTTGGGCTCAGGTCACAATCTCAGGGGCCTGGGATGGAGCCTCAAATAGGTTCTCTGCTCAGCAGGGAGCCCACTTCCCCCTCTCTCTCTGCCTGCCTCTCTGCCTACTTGTGACCTCTCTCCTTGTCAAATAAATAGAATCTTTAAAAAACAAATAAATTAAAAAGGGCATTCACTTGCCTTTTTAGTCTGTGAGCATGGCCCACACCTCAGACGTGGCACTTCTCCTTATTCAGGTCTTGAATGGGGAACGCCATTTGAGAGGCCAAGAGGACTTGGCCTTTCCTACCATTAGGACTCTTCACATGCCAAGGATCGTGTGTGGGGGTTGGGTGGGTGTTCTGTCAGTTGTCTAGTGCCCCTTCCTAATTCACCCAGTGAGATAACCTAAAGGGTCTGCAAACCTATTCTGACCTACAGTGAGATGAACTTGGCCTGGGGACCCATTTGACACCTAGCCTTCTCATGTTCCCACTCTAACAGAGATGATTCTGATTTTCAATTAGCTTTCTGCTCATACAGCCAGAGTTTAACAGCTGGGAGAAGCTGAGACCTTGCTGCTGTGCCATGTGGCCACTGGTCAGACAGAAGTGAAACCCTTATACTGCCTTTTGGGCTTTACTGTCTGCCACTACCCAGTCTCTGCTTTTGTCATCCTTTTATCCTCTGTATTATTGTACTGCCAATCATGGCTGAGAATTTCCATTAAACTTAAAATGCCAGTGCACATCACTAGCACATTCCTTTATCAAATTAGAAGCATCCTTGGGTCCTTCAACAAAAACTTGTTGAACTAATCACTATACCCAACATGAGGCTCAAACTCACAACCCCAAGATCAAGGGATACATGCTCTTCTAAGCCCACCATGAGCTCCTCTGCAAACATTTTTAGCTAGTTTCTCCCACCGCATATGCAAAACCCTAGCATACCCACTTGAGTCTGATTATCCCGTTCTCAATACCCAACATCCCTCCCTCCTGTAGGTCACAATCTCCCAAGTTTCAATAGTTCACTTCAGCAAATGATGAACTCCCCAAGCATTTTATTCAGAATTTTAATCTGAGTCCCAAGAGGTACCCATTACCAATCATTTTACACTCAATCCTCTGGCCCACCCCTCCAGAATCCCCTGGGGTACCAGGAGTCCTGTCCACACATATCAAGCCCTGAAGCTTTTTGGTAGCATGTGTTTCCTTCCGTAGTGGGACATCTCCCTTCTGTGTCATGCTAAGTCCTGACACTAGTTTTCTGGAACATAAAAATCAAGTTTTCTTGAAGGTGCTAGATCATGAGCATTTTAAGTTTTGCAGGCAGAGGCCTATTTCCAATTTCCAGTACTTTTTAACTTCTGAAACTCAGTACAATGTTTTTCAGTGCAATTCTACTGGTAAGATTTGGATTCATTTGGGTAGTTTTCTTTGGGGTCCCCAGACATTAAATCAACTCATCTGTAAAAACCATGTTTATGTCATAGATCATGTGAAAACAGGTAGTCTGGGTTTGATGGGTGGCTTGCCAATCCATTTTAGAAACAGTACCTGGAAGACTTTGATGAGGTAGACATCAAATCTATCTACCACAGGTGAGGCCTCCACATAGTCAATTCTAGAAGGGAGCCACTGCTGCTAGCCCAGCAATTTCAGATAATATAGCACATTCCTCTGGATATCCCATACCAGGTTCTTGAAACCCACTCCTTATATGGACCCTAAACCTAGAAAGGGAGGTAGGGAGGTTAATGTATTCCTTAAACTTAACACTATCTTACCATACCTTGCTCTCTCATGGTATCTTACCAGGACAAGTTTCATAAGCTCCCAGGTGCTCTATCTGGGTTTCTCTGGGTCTTCTTCACAACCCAGGCCTTTACTTCCCTCTGGGGGACTGCTGTTGGGAGACCAGGGGACATGGTAGACACGTGGGATGGGTGGAGACTCTGTGAACATGGCTTAAACCAGGTGTGTGATCTGTGCCTCCCTAGAATTCTTGTATTACAGTGGAACTTTTCTAGTTCAGCCTGTGTCCAAGCACCTGTAGCATTCCTGGGCATTGAAACTGCCGTACCTCAGGCCATCTGAGTCTGCAGAACACTGGTGGGAAAGATGGGCTGGTAAGGAGGGTCTGTGAAGCCATAGGAGGCTCAGAGAGTCTGGGTAAGACTCTAGTCTACAAAAATGTTTTTAACAAATTCTTCCGGGCTTAACCAACAGAGGATCAATCCTTTGAAATTATACCAGAGGGAGATCTACAAGTGATGTATAGTTAGGCTATCTGGGCTACATTCTACAGTTATTAAAGCTCTTGGGTGGGGAAATCACCAACAGTATCCTTCTCAAGCAGTTAAAAAATAAAAACTCCCATCTCAAAGTCTGTTTTAGTGTATAAAGCCGTGTACAGAGATGCCTGGAATTTGGACACCGTTTTCTACTGCTAGGTGGATGACCACTTGATGTGGAAACAGGTCTGTCCCAAACTTATTGTGTGTATACTATAATAACCAGTAACTGCTAACCCAGGAGTATTAGAGCTAAGAAAAAACTGCTCAAATCAGCTTATTCTGTGGTTAGACTGCCAATGTATGTGGCACCCAAAATTAAGGATCTCTACTTATGAGAAATGAACAGGACTCCAGCATAAAATAAGGGAAAAGCAGGACATTACAAATGGCTGGTAACAGCACTCCAGTCTCAAAGGAGGCTGGGGCCCGTGTGCTTCTAATTTTCATAATCTCTGGGATGTGTTTCTATTTCCACCACTCATATTTAACATTTTTAAAATCAAACTTTTAATTTAGCCTATAGGAATATAAGGGAAATCTTAGATTTCATGTGCTAAATTATTTTGAAATTCACACTGAAATACAGCAGTACTAAATTCTCTTCAATCACCCATTTTGCTACTTTGCTGGTGAGTATATAGTCGGTGCCAGTCATTGTGAAAAAATCTTTATTTTAAGAAAAAAATTTAGTTAACAAAAAAATTTAACAAGTTTCACTTAGCAAAATACACCCAAAAGGAAATCACAGTACAAAGAAAGTTTTAAGTCAAGGCCTCACCAATTCCTACAGTATTAGTAATGTGTCTCAATTTTCAAAACTAACTTATTTTTTAAAAGCTTAAACTTAACCTAAAAGATTTTAAATGAAAATAAACTAGAATGAACAAACATGAGAAATGTTCCTCTTTGAATCAGGGATCTAGCACCTTGAGTTTTCCAAAAAAGCACGCCTCCCCAATGTGTTCACGGTGATGTGGTGTAAAAGATCCATTTAATGTACTTAAAACTACTTTAACTCAGATAACATCACTCTGAAGTACGCTACCAAAATGTTAATTGAGAAAAGCTGAAAATAGTTTTAGTTTACTCAATATCACATGCTAGAAGAAAGTTTGCATGAGAAAACACTGAAGAGGTAATTTTTTAATCCAGATTTCACAAACTCATGGTGCAAAATGGGTCCCACAGCTTCCTCAAGAGTAATAATTGCTTTTCACTGCTTGTTGGCTGCCTGTGAAAATTTGATTGCAATAACTCAAATGCTCCTACAAAACTAGTCATATCCACCCATGCTGTTCTGGCCTCCATAGCCAGCCCCGTAACAGCCGCTCACAGACTGGCTCTCGAGGCCACTGTAAGTAGACTGGGCCGACACCCCCATGCCTTGCATCATCTGGCTGCTATATGCCCCATTGCTGGCCCCAGTTGTGGAATTCAGGAAAAGTTCTATGTATCTGTGTTGCATGTTGGCCCGGTCTTTGGACATAGCTGCCACAGCTTCTTCATGAGTGGCAAACTCAACATCCGCTTCGCCCGTCACTCTTCCATCAGGGCCAATCTCAATATGGACTCTCACAGGGTTGAGTGGAGAGAAGAAGTTGTAAATGTCGTTCTCTGTGGCTTTGTATGGCAGCCCTCTCATGTGGACGCAGTGCCCAGTGGTACTCTGGACAGTGAACTCGCCGTCGCCGTATCTGTGGTCATACATGCCTGAGAGACAGTAACTGAGGTCTCTCCCAAACAGATCGGTGGTGAAGCCGTAGCCATCGCTGAGGCCGCTGTACTCCTCATAGCCCCCATAGCCTGCACTATATGCACCAGACCTCATCCTCTCCAGGCCTGCTTGCTTGACAATACCAATATACCTCCTGGCTGTGCCGGGGCGGTCATAGGGCCCCGGCCGCTGTACAGACATGAACTTCAGAGGGGGATCTGAGTATGACCTAACTTCTTCCTGACTGCTCTTAAACACTTCAATATACCTGTGCCCTATTCTCTCCTTGTGCTTCCCTAGGGCCTTCTCAGCTAACTCCTGTGAGGCAAACTGCACAAAGGCTTCCCCTGTAATCTTGCCCTCGGGGTCCACAGGCAAGGTGATCCCGTTTGGCACAATTTCCAACCCTGAGAAGAACTGAACAATTTCTTCCTTGGTGCATCCAAATGGGAGTCCTCGAAGCCGCACGAAGCCATCATTGGCGGTGTCGGCACTGTTTGGACCACTGTGCTTCAACACCCAATCCATCTCGGTTCTGTGGGACTTGAACACCTCAATGTACCGGTGTCCCATGCTTTCCCTGTCTTTTTTAAGGGCCATTTTTACATCATCTTCTGATTCAAGTTCAACAAAAGCCTCACCACTCTGCCTGCCTTCTCTAGTGTAGATGAAATGAACGCCTGCAGCCCCATCATGAATTGTGCAGTCAGAAAGGAAATTCTGCACATCCTCAACAGAGCAGGACCAGGGCAGGCCACGGAGCTTGACCACAAAGCCTTCACCTCCCTCGGGGCCCAGCATCATGGACACTTGAGAGGATAGACGTCAAACAAGCTTGGGTGCAGCTTTTTGTGGCTGAAAAGAAAGCAAAAACTACTTTACATAATTTTTCATTTACTATATACAAGAATATGCAGTAAATCTTGTTTTCCTGATTTTACAGATGAAAAAAGAAGAGTAAAATATGTTAAGAAATACACCGAATACATCTGAGCTGAGATTCAATCCCAGGTCTCTCCCAAAATATATGTATATGTATTACTCACAAACAGACTGAAAAAGAACAAATTATGAGTTTTAAATAAATATAATAGCAATCTGGAAGCTTCAATCATTAAGCCAAAACTTATCAATTCTAACAGATCAACTATATTAAGTTTTAGAAAGGAAGACAAGAGAATGAAATAAGCCAGTATTTCAGAAATAGTTGAGAACTTTTCAGAACTGGATGAAAACGTGAGATTACTACATATTTCAAGTAAAAGGACATTTTGTTACTAGAGGAAAAGGCAGAGCAAATTTGTAATAAATATGAAATGCTCAACTGCACGGGTTATCAGAGAAAACCAGATTATTGACAAACTGCCATTCTGACTCACCGTAATTTTATAATTTATAATAATTCAAGTATCTAATGAAGTCACCTTATGTAGCACTTTTAATTATTATTTTTAAACTACCAACATACAAAAGGGTAATTTTGTAATGACTTCAGTCCATCCCCCTAGAACAAATGGAATTCATATCTTCTTTCTCCTTTATTGTATGTACCCAGTAAAAAAAGCCCAGGAAAATTACCTGTTTTGTGGTTAATACTGGGTGGATGGGTGGCTCAGGGACACAAAGCCAGGCAAAATGTTTCTTATTTTGGACAATTCTTTGTTGTGGGGAATAGGCCTGTGCACTGTAGGATATTACACAGCAGCATCCCCGGCCTCTGCCTACTAGCCATCAAAAGCAACCCCCTCTCCAGATGTGACAATCCCAAAGGTCTCCAGATATTCCCAAATGTTCCCTGGGGATAAAACTGCTCCTTGAGTTGAGAGTAACTACTGTAAATCGGGGCCACCAACCTTAAAGTGGGCCCTCAATACTGCCTACAGTTCCACCCCTCTCTTCCAAAGCCCTGAGCTGTCTATGGTAACTCACCTATTCTAATCTCCCCTACCTTCAGCTAGTCTCTCATCTGGTTCAAATAGAGATCACGTAAAGGAACTACCACAAAGTCTAGAAACTTAAGAAGGATTTGCTTCTCTTATCAGCTGACATTACATTAGCAGGATCACAATCCTGCTCTGGTCCCAACTCCACTCACCCCAGAGAAATTATTATTATTATTACTACTACTACGACGACGACGACTACTACTACTACTACTACTACTAAGTGAGTTCCATGCCTACTACTACTATTACTACTACTACTACTACTACTAAGTGAGTTCCATGCCTACTACTACTATTACTACTACTACTACTACTACTAAGTGAGTTCCATGCCTAGGAAATAAGCCCAATTTGGGGTTTGAATTAACAACCCTGCTATCAAGGGGGATCAAGACCTGAGCTGAGATCAAGAGTCACTTAATCAACAGATCCACCCAGATGCCAAGAGAAATTTATCTTCATAGTCTCTTCACTGAAGACAAACTAAATAAGTATGACCATGTCTAACCAATGCCATAATATACCTTCCCTTACATCAACTTTGCCTCCAGCTACTTGATTTGCTGACCCCCTCAGTAAAATTTCAGAAGGCAGGCCTCTACTGTCCCCTCTACTCCTCACCAATGAAAAGGCAAAATCTCTCACTCCTTGTAAGAAAGAGAGTTATTTTCTTCATTTTACTCATCCCCATAGCAGGATTTAACCACTCCCTCTGGAAATCCTTTCTCCCTTTGGCTCTTAATGATGCCAACTGTCTCCTAATTTTCTATTAATTCCTTCGATCTGTTCTCCCAGCTTCTTCCTCTGAGTCCCTTTCTAGGCAGCCTCATGTGATCTCTATGGTCAACGAGCCTCGGGCCCAGGACTCAAGTCCCTCAGACTTCATGAAGCCCAGAATGGTATACAAAATTCTACTCGGTAACTCCTACACCCCATGAAAGAAAGCAGCATTTTCCGTGAAACTCTTCTTTAGCATCTCAGGTGCAGATATAAATAGCCTTATCTGTCATCCTTAGGTTCTAGAAAAAAAAGTGAAGTAATCCTTGGACAACTTCGCCCAAGCTCTCAAATCCAATGAGTCGATTACCTCTCAGTGATTCCATTCACCACCCTAACCAACATTCCTAAATCCTGTTCAAGAGCTCTTGAAGGCTTGTCACAGTTCTATACTCAGCCCCTGAGCCACTGCATAGCACAGTAAGAGCTCAGTAATTCCTCTGTGAGTTCAATTGTCCAACAACTTTCTGCATTGCCCTCCTATCCCTTTCTACTTCCTCATTTCTAATTCCAGTACCAACAGCCCATACCAGGATATTCTTACCTGGTTCTTAAACTTCTCCAAGTGTAATCACTAACCCTTATTGCAACCCCATCTGTAGCTCAAGTTTTCCCCTAAACCGACTTTGGTATTCTTCTGTTCCAAATCCTTGTTGGCTTCCCACTAGCACTGGAACACAAACCACAGAGCTAAGGGGGTACTTAGAACTTGCAACTTTGGCCTACAACACACTTGTCTAGCTTGAGTCACTGCCATCAAAAAAAGAAAAAACAAAACAAAACAAAACAAGAAACAACAAAGAGCAGCAAAAAAAAGAAAAAACCACCCACTCCTTTATTCACTTCTGTACCTGGAATGTGCCAGGCTTTCTGCTCCCTGGGATTCAACCACACAAGACAATTATCTCCCCAAACATACTCCACCCAAACTTCTGTCTAGCTAAATCCAACTAATCCTTAAGGTCTCAGCTCAAACATACTACCTTCCCACAAGATCTTCTTCTTCTACAAATTAGGTCTTATGATTCTATACTCCCATAGCATTCTTGCTCTGGTTTGTTTAAAATATGTCTTCAAAACTGCTTGGGAAAGCCTAACAGGACAGACTGTTCGCCTCACCCCTAGCACAGCAGGCCCAAGATTAGCAAGAGATTAACTGATGGCTCCCCGAGGTCAACACCTCCCTCTACAATATGGCAGTCTAGGTGAAAAAGACATGCAGGAAGCACAAACGAACACAATTATTTAATATAAAATTACTTAAAACACCTAACAGTACAGTACAGATTATGAATGTTTACTTCAGAAAATAAAGTTCAGGGGCGCCTGGGTGGCTCAGTAGGTTAAAGCCTCTGCCTCTGGCTCAGGTCATGATCTCAGGGTCCTGGAATGGAGCCCTGAATTGGGCTCTCTGCTCAGTAGGGATCCTGCTTCCTCCTCTCTCTCTGCCTGCCTCTCTGCCTACTTATAATCTCTCTGTTAAATAAATAATAAATAAAAATCTTTAAAAAAAAAAAAAAAGTTGACATTAAAAAAAGGTCCAAAAACAAAGTAACTTCTCTCAAAGCAAGGTGAAGAGCACTTTTTTCTGAAACACACATCTCCATGTAAAACTTTCATTGCTTACTTATACTCCAGAATAAATTTTCTCTTGTATTTCTCACGGTTAAGTCCCAGACCTGCTAACTCCATATTCTTTTAAACTTCCAATGGAACACAAATCTAATTTTAGGTGCAAATATAACTTAACATCCTCACTCTGCCCTCAGAACCTTCAAGCATCTGCATCCCTTATGGAGTTTTACAGTACTTAGGACATTAACTAAAATTCAGTAGCAGAGTGTAGATTTTTACTCCACATTAGATTTAAAGCTAGTGACAAAGATCTTCAGGGTAAGAAATGTCCTGCTTAAATACAAAGAATGTGAACAAAAAAATACTTTTTCTTAAAAGAGCTCACCTTAAAGAACCACCCGGGGAGGGGATGCCCACAGTCGGAGACACTCCTTGTAGGTAACGAACTGTCCTAAAAAAGAGTGATATGGCCGTCTTGCCTCAGTGTCCCAGCAGTCACAGAGCAACCAGAGGTGGTGCCCTGGCTGGGATGGGCTCCAGCTCCCTCCCCTGTCTCTGAGAGTCAGGGCTGGGGCTGCTGGAGGCCCTTTATAGCCCCAAGGCTTCCGTAATTAAAACACACACCAGGGACTGCCCCCACAGCATTTAAAAGGTTTACCTTTTCATAGGGTAATAGGGAAAGAGCAGGGAAACAGCGCAACAACCGAGAAGAGACTTGAAATTCTAACTCTAAGCTCCGTGGGGAAATCTAAATACCGAGGGTGGGAGGGGCCTCTTCAGAGAGAGGGTGGAGCAAATCCACAATAGTCCCGGGTACCCAAGGGACCGCAGGAGTAGGAGGTTGAGACCCCAGGTAGCATTATCTTTACTGGGATGAGCTCCGCAGAGTCTGTTGCTAAAACTGTTCAACAGGATTTACGATTTACAAGAATCCGAGGGAGGGGGTGTGGAGGGGGGCAGGGTGGAGAGGGTCAACGTCTTTCCTTTCCAGTTTGATTTGGTAACTTCATTTCTTGTGACCTGTATTTGCTCTGACACTGACAATAAAGGGAGGAAATTTTGAAATACGCTATTCAACAGGAAAAACATCACTACCATCGCCCACAACCAAATGATTAAAAAGTGTCCCCAAAGACTAAGATACATGAATTCCAAGGAGTGCGACGGAGAACCAAACCACATTCTTAATTTTGGGAAAGTGAATTTCGCTGAGAGTCTTGTTTTAAAGATAAATCTGCCCTGTCCTAGCCTCCTGTATTATTACATTAGATACCATGTGCGCGCGCGCGCGGGGGGGGGGGGGGTGTATAAATGTTAAGTACCACAGTTTAAAAACAGTTAACTTGAAATTCTCTGGCAGATGGCTTCAAAAAGCTTCATCAGTCCCTCTTTTGTGCCCCCAGAAGAGTGGTATCTAAAAGGCAGAAGAACCCAGACATCTTGACGACTTGATTCATTCCCCTCTTCTACGGTTTACCCCAGCTCCTAGCTCCTTCCAGTGTGGTCTGCAGACCAACATCTACCGAACCGTCCTCGGACAAGCAAGCGCCGGGATGGCCAGCCACACCGAGGCCAATTTTCACCAGACTGAAAACCGGGAGGCGCACGCGCGAACACACGCTGAAGCACTGATGAAGGACGGGTCTCACCGGAGCACGACCTTACAATCGCTGGAGTAGGAAAAAGTACTATTCCTAAATCCTGCACCTGGAGCTTCTAATTTAACTGTACCGCACAGGATGTGGCCAAGGATTTTGCACAATTCCCCCAAGTGAGCGGAATGTGCGTTGTGCACAGACCCCCCGTGGATGGATGTTCTTAAAATGCAAAGATTCTTGAACAATAGACTGGGGATAGGGCAAGATTCCGCATTTCTAACAGACTCCTACACTCCCGCGAGGCTCTCCTTCACTCTACTGGTTAGACGGGATTTAGTTCGGATTCAGGTAGATCCAATCAAGATAAAAATGGGGTGCGCCTCCGAGTGCCAGGACTGATTAGGTTTATCTACGGAGTACTAGGGCGGCTTAAACTCCCACCCTCTTCCTTAGAGAAGGGTACTCAGTGGGACCCTGGCTTCACCCTCTTATTTGTGCTGCAGCACATTCTCACCCTTATTTGTAAATAAATATTCACCTGCAGCAGGTAACACGCAAGAGCCAGGTTATCCTGGGGGTCCTAATTACTCAGAAAGTTCTACTCTTAAATCAGTGGGCAAGAGAGACGCTGCTTCAGGATTACGCAGTTGACTTTGTTGCTCTTAAGACTTACCGCTGAGGGGTGCAGGACTGATTTCTATTTTCATCAAACAAGCGCTGTTTAGAGCCAAAGGACCCCTAATTCCACCCGACGCTTAAAAACGCAGACGGCTCCGGGGAAAGTCCAGGTGCGTCTCCTTTTGTTATTAACCTGAAAATGAAACTCAAGCGGCTGTGGCCGAACGCCTCAGACGACGGCTCCAACTGCGTTCTGTAGCTCGCAGCCGCGCAGGCCGCCAGGGGCGCGTCTGAGCGATTTCGGCGGGAAGCACAGCGGCGGTCGCAGGCGCTGAGCTCCCCGGGCGGGGAAACGGGGACGAGGTGCCGGGGGCGCTCACTCGGCTTCTACCTGGCGGATGCGAAACCCTACGGTCCGCCAGGCCCCACAGGAAAAGGGGCCCCGGAGCGCCCCTTCGCGGGGCCTGGGCGGGGTCAGCGGGAGCTTCCGGGGCGGGGGCGGGACGAGCCAAGGGAGGAGGGATGAGGGAGGAGGAAAGGGTGGAGGAGGGGGGGAGAGGCTTCCCGGGCAGAGCGGGAGGGGGAGGGGAAAAGAGGTCACCGGGCGAAGGCTTCCCGGGCCAGGTGGAGGGAGGGGGGAAGCTTGCGGGGGTGGGGGGATGGGGAGGGAGGTCGCCGACGTCGCCGAGGAGGTAGTGAGGTGGGGCCGAGTTCCTCGTCCCGGCTTCCCGGAGCCGCGAGGGAGGGGGCGGAGCTCCCGAGTCGGGGGGGGGGGGAGCTTTCTGGGGTGCCCAGGGCCGAGTTCTCGGGACCCGTGGGGGGCGGAGCTCCCGGGCCGGGTCGGGGGGACTTCCTGGGGCCGCGGGGGTAGAAGAGTTCCTGGGGCAACCGGGGGGGGGGGGGGAGGGGGAAGAAACAGTTCCTGGAGCGGGCAGGATTGGGGGGGGCCTTCGGGGGCGGGGGGAGGACGAGTTCCCGGGACTCGCGGGCGGTGGGAGGTGGATTGGGCTGAGAGAGGGTGGATGGGCGGGCGGGCAGGGGTCGTCCGCTCGCGGCGGCTCACCACGACGGGTCCGGAGTCCGGAAGGCCGGCGCGCGGGGCTGCGTCCCGGAGGCAGAGGCCGCGTGACTGAGGGCGGCGGGCCGGACGTGGGTCACGGGGTGTAAAGGAGGAAGTGCCACCGATGGGCCCGCCAAGATGTCACCAATGGAAACGCGTCCTGCAGGTGCGGCCCGCGGCCCGCGCGTTCGGCCCAGGCAGGAAGTGGGAGGAAGGAGGGAAGAAAAGCAACGAGGAAGACCGTTCTGTGTGAGTTCTCCAGAAGGGTGCCAGGACGGGGAAAAGTCCAGAATACTAGCGTAGGGGCGGGGAAGATTGACACGATATATGTGGAAGAGATGTAAAATAAAAAAAAAATAAATAAAAATCTGAAATAAATCTCAAAGCAGGAAGAATTGTGAAAGGAAACTAACAGACAAAAGGTAGAACCTCTTTGTATATACAGTACCTTGTTTTATATATTTGGGCATATATTCATGTGAATACTTTGCTTCAGTTTAAAAGATTTTAAAACTCGCAATTCTTAATACCGCACAAAGAATTACATTTCACGAACCTCTGAATCCGAGTTCAAAAGAACAGTCTTGAAAATAATTACTACGGGCGCCTGGGTAGCTCAGTTGGTTAAGTGTCTGGCCTGCCTGCCTTGGGCTGAGGTCACGATCCCAGTATCCTGGGATGCAGCCTGGCGTGGGCTCCCCGCAAAGCGGGGAACCTGCTTCTCGCTCGACCTCTTAGTGCTCGCTCTGACAAATAAATAAAATCTTTTTAAAAAGTAAGGCATCGGGCGCCTGGGTGTCTCAGTGGGTTAAGACGCTGCCTTCGGCTCAGGTCATGATCTCAGGGTCCTGGGATCGAGTCCCGCATCGGGCTCTCTGCTCCGCAGGGAGCCTGCTTCCCTCTCTCTCTCTCTGCCTGCCTCTCCATCTACTTGTGATTTCTCTCTGTCAAATACATAAATAAAATCTTTAAAAAAAAAAAAAATAAAAAATAAAAAGTAAGGCAACTGTGTGCAACATAAGCAATGATTACATTTTATATTACTGAATTTAAAAATTTTAGTTTTAATTCTGGTGCTATGGTTTTATTTTTGGAGTCAATACTTAAAAGATATATTTGATGTCTAGAATCTGATTCTAAGTCTGAGTCTATGGAGTGGGATTACACATGAAACAAACGGGTCATGATTTAGCAGTTCCTGAAACCGGGTGATGGGTAGGTATATGGAGTTTTCCTTTTACTTTTGTCTCTACTTCTCTGTAGGTTAAATACTTTTAGTAATGAAATTATTTTAAAAAAGAAAATCATATAATCTACATACTAGAAGTAACTATGAAATGAACAGGATTTATAGGGAAGAGGAACCTACTAGCTAGGTAAGAGTATGCAAAGTCAGACTGGCAAATGAGTTCAGCCTTCATTACAAAATAGCTCCAAGGGAAAAGACCAAGTGAACACTTACTGAATATAAGAAATCTGAGAGATTTATCAGATTCACAACACATGGGGTATATCTGGATTTTCAGTCAAACAAATTGATAAACATTGTGGTATTTCAACTGACTAAAAATTTGATATTGGGCGCCTGGGTGGCTCAGTGGGTTAAGCCGCTGCCTTCGGCTCAGGTCATGGTCTCAGGGTTCTGGGATCGAGTCCCGCATCGGGCTCTCTGCTCAGCAGGGAGCCTGCTTCCCTCTCTCTCTCTCTCTGTCTCTCCATCTACTTGTGATTTCTCTCTCTCAAATAAATAAATAAAATCTTTAAAAAAAAAAAAAAAAAAAAATTTGATATTAAAGTGGTTTTTTATAGTTGAAGTATATTTACTTATTTTAGATATAAAACTAGTTATGTTTAAAAATAAAAGAATTCGTTTCTAGAGTTTTATTCACTGGAAGTATCTGTGCATGAAACTGTTGGCTGGGATTTTTAAAAAAATTACTTGGGGGGGGGGCGCCTGGGTGGCTCAGGTCATGATCCCAGGGTTCTGGGATCAAGCCCCACATCGGGCTCTCTGCTCAGCGGAGAGCCTGCTTCCTCCTCTCTCTGCGCCTGCCTCTCTGCTTACTTGTGATCTGTCAAATAAATAAATAAAATCTTTTAAAAAAATTAAAAATTACTTGGGGGGTAAGGGGGGAATGGCTCAGTCATTAGAAGCCTCTGCCTTCGTTCTGCTCAGGTCTTCATCATGGGGTCTGGAATGGAGCCTTGTGTCAGGATCCCTACTCTGCAGGAAGCCTGCTTCTCCCTCTCCCACTCCCCCAGCTTATGTTCCCTCTCTGGCTCTGTCAAAATCTTAAAACAATTAGGTGGAGAATATAAGAAAAACTGTCCCTAATTGTGGAAGCTGGGTGACAAGAATCAAAATCCAGCCATATCAGGAAAAGTTATACATAATACTAAAAACTCATGAATTCAAGAGAAGTAAAACAATATTCCAAAGAAAAATTAAGCCACAAAGCTAGCTTGTTTTTGGAAAGAATATCTCTACAGAACTGAGGTACCTGACTACTTCATAAGCATTTATTTTACTTCATGAAAACCTCTTCAAAATATATTCTTGATAATTTATGTAACTGGTATGTTTTCTCACTTTATTTATTCGAATGTATTTGCTGAAGTTAAGTAGTTTTACATATGCCTTCCTGCCTCAAGTGGTTGGTGACACTAGGAAGGTGACAGTTAATAATTGATCAGCCACGATAGGGTTCCTGCCTGGTGAAGGAACAACGTGTACTGAAGACATGGGGACTTGCCCTGCTAAGACCAATGAAAGAGGAAAGGAGAGAAAGATCCTTCTTTGCCTTGAAAGCCTGGTTTGGTATTTTGTACATTATTCTAAAACCAATAGGAAAACATTTAATTGTTTCAAAATGGAATGTGGTGTAATATGTGTTTTTGCTTTTCAACAGAACAGTCTAGCTGTTATCTGGAAAACAAATGGTGGGAACAGATGCATGGAGAGGAGATGGGAAGCAATGAGCAAGTTTAGGAAAAATTGATGGTACCCTGAAGTAAAAACACTGTGGTAGAAATGAAGCAATTGTGCCAAGATTTGAGTGATGTGCAGTAGATAAAAATTTACCAAACTTGGGAAAGTCATTCATTAACTCAGAAATACTGTGCACTTACAAAATGCAGGCACTCTACTAGGTCCACAGAACAGTAGGCTGAGAAATCAATAAAGAAATTGGGCTCCCTGCTCAGCGGGGAGCTTACTTCTCTTACTTCTCCCTCTACCCCTCCTCCCCACTCATGCTCTTGACAAATAAAAATCTTAAAAAAATAATAATAATAACAAGAGGAAGAAATACATGTATGACGACAAATTCTGAATGACCCAAAACTAGAAAATGGAGATTAATTTACACTGGGGCTCTAAGGAAGTGACAAACAGATCCTAAGCATGAGAAGGGGTAGGAATGGGAAACTTTTTGCCCCTGGTAAATACCTAAGGTATAAAAGCAGATTTTAGAAGGACCCCCCCCCCAACTTTTTTGTTCCTTTGTGTACTATCCTACTTATTCCTCCCTCAATGCTTGGGGTTTTTTTGGTTATTTATTTATTTATAAAAGAGATTTTATTTATTTGACACAGACACAGTGAGAGGCAACACAGGCAGGGAGAGTGGGAGAGGGAAAAGCAGGCTTCCTCCCGACCCCATCCCAGGACCCTGGGATCATGACCTGAGCTGAAGGCAGAGGCTTAACAATGGAGCCACCCAGGCGCCCCTCTTTATATTTTTAAAATGCAGCCCTTTGCCAGGGTCTGTTTTTGTGCTGGTTGCTTTGAATAAATATTTTACTTTGCGGTGAATCCTTTTATTTTTTTAAAAGATTTTATTTTTTTAAGTAGTCTCTATACCTAATGTGGAGCTTGAACTTAACCCTGAGGATCAAGAGTCACATGCTCTACCAACTGAGCCAGCCAGGCACTCGTGGCAAATCCTTTTAATCTTCATATTCAGGTCTTATTAAATTCACAAAAGAGAATTTTAGATATTATTTCTGCTGCTTATGTCTGTTTTCCCTTGAGGAGCAAAGATGGGTCTGGGAAAAAAGCAATTCCCTGTCTAGGGACAGTGCATGAGCAGAGCCCAGACCCCTAATTTATTATGGGTAGTTTTCCTGTCCCACTGGAAACCTCAGCAATTTTTATAAAGTCCCATTTCAGTGGCTCTTAAACATTTCTGGCTGTCAAATACTTGAGAATATGATGTAGTTCTGAACCGACTACTTCAAGAAAGCACACCCCCTACAAAGTTGTGCCAAAATTTTCAAAGGGCTCAGGCATCCCAAGTTGGACTACTCTGACCCTAATGTGTACAACAAGCCAAGTTCAATACATAAAGCTACCTCAGAGCTATTGAGAGAAAAGCTGTAGATGGATCATTAAATGTTATTAACATTCTAAATGTTTAGGGCGCCTGGGTGGCTCAGTGGGTTAAGCCTCTGCCTCTGGCTCGGGTCATGATCTCAAGGTCCTGGGATCAAGTCCCACATGGGCTCTCTACTCAGCGGGGAGCCTGCTCCCCCCCCCCTCTGCCTACTCATGATCTGTCTGTCAAACAAATAAATAAAAACTTAAAAAAAAAAAACATTCTAAATGTTTATTATTACTACATTCTTATCCATCAAGAGATACGTATGAACAGGAAAGCTACTTTACATTATCTTTTAATTATTAGGGCTTTTAGTTTGTGTACTGTAGCTAAGTCTCAGGTAATAATACACTTATTAT
Organism: Mustela lutreola; assembly: GCF_030435805.1. Taxonomy (NCBI): domain Eukaryota; kingdom Metazoa; phylum Chordata; class Mammalia; order Carnivora; family Mustelidae; genus Mustela; species Mustela lutreola. The sequence continues at coordinate 37,531,635 of NC_081293.1, forward strand.
AATATTTCTCAAAAGCTGTGTTAACTAAAACCAAAAATACTATGTGATGTTAGGTAAACTGTATCTATTATGCTTGTATTAAAATTAACATAAGGTACAAAATTTTACCCTACATAGAACAAGCAGCTATTGCTCTATATTATTGATTGCATTCTGCTGGTGACTCAGGAATCAAAACCCAAGTTACCAGAGGAAAAAAAAACCTATCAGGTGAAGTTTTCATAAAAAGAAACACTGCTATTTGACTTCCACTGCTTAAGATAAAATCTGTTTTCAAATGAGGGAAAAATTTCATCATCTCTATTTAATTGGTAGTGCTTTCCCCACAGTAAGAAATATGATTCAGCACAGCTAAGAAATTTAAGGCGGGAGTTGGGGGGAGGTTGTTAAAGAAAATACGATTGCTAGGAAGATGACAGTCTCCCAACCACCTCCCCTATGAACTTTCCTGTAGCTCTTTCCCCTCAGTAAGCAGCCCCTGGGTTGGGTGACCATTTAGATCCTAGAACCAGGCAAAGGCCTCAGGAGGCCTTGTGGGTTACACTCATGGTCTCCAGAGAGATGGTTAGAGAACATGCCCATAGCCCCTCAGGGGGCCTATAGCTACCTCCTGGGGCTCTGTGGAGAGCTGACACCTTGTCAGGTCCCATGCAGCTGCCATAGGAGCGAAGACTGCTGTAGCATCTTGTGCTCAATTTTTGCTGCTCAGGGGACCATACCACACTGCCCTGGGAGAGAACAGAACAGATCCAAGAGGAAAGAAACACAGCAATGTACATGAGAGTGGCTCAAGCACCCGCAGAGAATACCATGCATTCAGACAACAGCTTAGAACAATAGACAGTTTTAAGTGAATGAGAAGCAATGGACAAAACTAAATTTTTTTTAACAAAAAAATATGAGAACTTTCAGATACTCAATTACAGAATATAAAACTTTTAAAATTTGAATTTTGACTTTATAAAGTTAGTAATAAACTGAAAGCACAGTGGCCTGAAAAACCAAGTGGAAGAAGTATCTCAAAACAAAGAGAAAGAAATAAAGAGAAAAAGATATGAAATTTGGAGGACATGGATGTAACACGAGACAACAGAAATAACATGTCAATAATAAGAATTCCAGAAGGAGAAAAAGACACAAATGGAGGCAGGAGAACAGATAAAGAACGAAAGGGAGATTTTCCTGGCTTAAGATAAACGTGATCCGTGTAGTTCCCAACAGATATTTTTGAAAGACACAACCTAGGCATATGTTGCTAAAATTCCTAAATTTAAAGTATAGAAAAAACGGCTTTGGAGAAAGAACAAACTGGGTACAAAGGATAAAAATACGATAGTTAACCACACGTGCCTACTGAACACTTGAAAGTGACAAATACAAATTGAGATGTGCTCTAAGTATAAAATGCACACCAAACTGCAAAGATTAAAACAAGAATGTAACATCTCAATGTTAAAATACCGATATGCTGAAATATTATTTTGGATAATAGTCAATAAAAATACATAAAAATATACTAAATTAAAATATTAAAACACATCCCAACTCATCTTACTAAGGCCAGTATTACCCTGTTTTATGGGTTGAAATGCGTGTCCAAAATTTAGATAAGGTCCTAACCCCAGCACCTCAGAATGTGAGATTTGGAGACAAGTCTTTTTTATAAAATGAGGTCATTAAAGTGGGTCATATTCCATTATGACAGATACCCATCTAAGAAGGGGAAATCTGGAGACAGACAAGATGAAACAAACACAGAAGACAGCCATCTGACAAACCAAGGAGAGAGGTCTGGAATGTATCATTTCCTCATGGCCCTTAGAGGAACCAACCCTGCTGATGCCTTGATCTAGGACTTCTGGCTCCCGTAACTACAAGACAAAAAATTTCTGTTGCAACCCAGTCTGCAGTATTGTTATGGCAGTCCTAGTAAACTAAACAATCTGATACCAAAACCAGACAGACATCACAGGAAGAGATAACTACATACTAATATCCCTTATGAGTACAGGTGCAAAATTCCTCAACAAAATACTACAAACTGAATCCAACAACATGTAAGAAAGGTTATACACCATGACCAAAAGAATCATCCCAGGAATGCTTAAGGGTATTTCAATCTAAGAAAATGTTCTTGAACTAGGCAGAAGTAGTTAGTGATGGTCTTCATAATGTTGTGAATATACGAAAAACCTCTGATTTGTACCCTTTAAACTGGGTGAATTGTATAGTATGTGAATTATATCTCAAATATCAAACAAAATAAATTTGTCATTCATTCTATTGGACAACATATTCTATTGGACTGAACAAATTTTGTGTAAAACAGAACAAAAACCTATAGAGATGCCAATAATGAATCATCTCTGCAATGTAGAAACTTGTAAGAGGGCAAGGAATTTTTAGTATTCACATGAGGTCAGAATATTTGTAAAAGCAGCATACTGTCAGGAAAACCTAACAGGAATTCAGAATTTTTCATTCTAGTCTTTTCCCCCCTTAATAATTATCACTTTTTGTGCTATGTTTAAGAAAATCTTTTTCTTAAGTCAAGGCCATATGGGTTGTTTTTTTTTTTTAACTTCAAAAGCTCTGTTGTTTTCATCTACATTTTTATGTTTTGATCTATAATCAACCTGGAATTGGTTTTCTATTTCCAAGAGTGTTAGAATTAGTTTATGGAGTTTCACAGGCTAATTTTGCTCATGAACTCAGATGAAAATATCCTAAAGAAATTATCAGCCAACAAAATCCAGCAACACACAAAGCAATAATCATGACCAAGTTGAGTTTGTTCCAGGAATACAACTGCAGCTCACCATTTCAAAGTCAATCCCTGCAATCTGTCACACTGACATATTAATGAAGATTAAATGAGTTAACTAAGATTTTTTCATGTTTTATGAGAAATGCAAAGAAATATCCTACACAACAGAAGAAAATAAGAGGAAACTGATGAATTCCTCTATAAACTGGGAGTAGGGAACTTTCCTGACCAAGACCCAAAACCCAGAAGATGGGAAAATACTGAAAAATTTCATTACATGAATACAAACAAAAACCCCAAAACAGAAACCTCCAAACCTCTTATGCATAGCTAAGAGGTTAAGCTAAGTAAACATATGAATGATAAAATGGGAAAGATATTGCCAATTTTCCCCAAAGCATTAGTATCTTTAATAGAGTATCTAAAAAGAGAAAGTCCATCCACCCAAAAGGAAAATGGGTTAGAAGTATAGTCAACAGTAAAAGAAATGACCGTAAACATGAAAAGATCCTCCACCTTACCCATTTAAGATCAATTAAAATTTTACATTTAAAATAACCAGATTGGCAAGAAATACATAAATTTGAAAACAACCCCTTGGCAAAATAGGCCCTTTCAAATACCATTTGTGGAAATATTAAATGCCCCCCCAAAAAAGAAAAAGCAAAGACACATACAAAGAATATTCATCTCAGCTCTATTTCTAATAGGAAAAGGCTAGAAACAACCCATTGCCCATCACTAGAAGTACAGTTGAATAAACTTTGTTGGACCCACTTAATGAAGGATTACACCTTAAACTAAGGAAGGCATCAAAGATCACACGGTGGTTGTGTCAAGTCAGGAACCAATCTGAAGGGCTCCCACTGGCCACAAACTGGATAATTTCTGCACCAAAGAGAGTAAAAGCCACAGTGAATTAAATTACATGTTAAAACTCCCGACTTCAAAATGATACCAGAAAAAGTGTCTTTGGCACATGCTAGAGATCACTAATTATGTTGGATACTGATATACCACAGGAATGGATCAAAATTTAAACTACCACTTATAAAGTACAACTTAGAATAATCAAATGATTAACAAGGAAAGTTTCCTCTCTCTAGAAATATTCCTACTACTAAACAAGAAGGAATATTTAAAGTGTCACTAATTTGTAGATATTAACAAAACAATGGGTTTAGGGAAAGACCATCCATAGCTGCCAACTTCACAAAGGGGGAACACAAGTGCCTGAGGCAGGAGTCCGCAGGAGTGCACAGCACCTCCAAAGAAGTATTCTCTCCGAAAAGAAAATTTCAGCGGATCCAGAACAGCCCTTACAGGTAATTATCATTTTACAGGAAAGGCAGAGAGGTCAGAGATTCAACCACCACCACTGAATGTAATCAGAAAAACCCAAAGGCTGAGGAAGGAACTCTGTATGTGACACTCAACCCAATTCATTCAACAAGGGAAAGAGAGAACCTCTAGACTGCACTAATAAGGTTACTAGTCCACACTGAAAAGGTGGCTAGTAAGAAGTGAGATGTGCTGGGCGCCTGGGTGGTTCAATTGGTTAAGCTACTGCCTTTGGCTCAGGTCATGACCACTGGGCTCCCAACTTTGTGGGGAGCCTGCCTCTCCCTCTGACGTTCTGCCCTCTTATGCTCTCGCTCGCTCGCTCTCTCTCTCTCAAATACATAAATAAAATCTTTAAAAAAAAAAGTGAGATGTGCTGTATATATAAAGTACATACTGGATTTTGAAAGCTTAAATGGAAAAAAAAGTAATCTAAAAATTACATGAGAAAATATTCTGAGCATTTACTATGTTAAACTAAATAATTATTAGAATGAACATGTTTTTTTTTTCCTATTAAAAATGTTATTTAAGTGGCTTGCATTTTATTTCCACTGGAAAACGCTGCTCTTTTTAACAGAATTTAAAAGAGATGGCCACCAAATTAAGGTGTGACCTTGTTTGGATTACAATTCAAGCCAGCTATAAAAAAAAAATTATTCAAGAAATATACAGTCAGGTGCATTTGAACATGGGATTACTTAATGATCTCAAGGAATTACTATTTCTTCAGCTGTGATAATGGTATTGTACTTGTATTTTTTTTTTAATCTATAGAATGGAAGCTAAAATATTTACGGATAAAATCCTCATTATGTCTGGGATTTGCTGTCAAATAAGCCAGATTGGCCTTAGATGAGCTAGATTCTCCCTCTGATATGCCTCTTGTTATCCACAATAACTCTCAATTCCGGGCGGTAAGATGGGAGCAGGTTCCCTGGCAGAGGAGGGCTGTCCCTGTCAGACAGACCGGAGTCCTATTCCCTCCATGGGCAAGTGACTTCACTTCCCCCTGGGCCTCCATTTTCTCATCTGTACAACAAGGATAACAGCAATTACCACCGCCCCTCTCCCCCCACCCACAGACCGGTCATGAGCACGTGACTTAAAAATACGATCAAAACTCCTAACTCGGGGCGCCTGGGTGGCTCTGTGGGTTAAAGCCTCTGCCTTCGGCTCGGGTCATGATCCCGGGTTCCTGGGATCGAGCCCCATATCAGGCGCTCTGCTCAGCAGGGAGCCTGCTTCCTCCTCTCTCTCGGCCTGCCTTTCTGCCTACTTGTGATCTCTGTCAAATAAATAAATAAAATCTTAAAAAAAAAAAAAAAAAAAAAACTCCTAACTCTGTGGACCCAATTAAGGGTCAGTTCACGTGGCTCTACAAAGAGTCTGCGAGCCAGAGCTCGGATTCAAGAGACCCCCTTCCCACTTCTGCAGCACTGCAGGCACTTATCCGGGATGGGCCCCCTAGGTCTCCACACTCTCCTTCACAGTTTTGGCCATTTCTGGCCATATCTTAATCCTTTCACTTATATCAATTCACATTTTTACTTGAATATTTTGTGTTTACAGAAAGCCTTGTAACAGTATTAAAAAAAAAAAGTCACTCGCCTATTAAAAAAACATTAAAAAAAAAAAGCAAATACCACGAAAAGAATGTTAAAATAGAAAAATTAAAAATAGAAAAGAGACCGTAATACAGAACAAGCCTAATAAATTTTCAAAATGCATACGGGCACAAGAGATGACTAAAGATGGGCTTACTTAAGTATTAGTAATTAGTAACAAGAGCAATCTCTCCTAAAATTCATTAAAAGTAGAAATTTACTTATTTTAAAATGAAGACTCGTGTCTAGAAATTAACACTAAAAACATCACTTTTCACTGACATATCCTAATGTATTTTTTGCCTAACCGAAGAACCCGAGGTATTTTTTCTTACTAGAAATTCAGAAACAAAGAGTTAACCTTTTAAAACGTAACTATAAGTAATAGAACTACATTAAGATAGGTAATTTCGACAATATTTTGAACTGAAATGGTTATCTGAATTGTTCACAACTCTTCCAGCTCCACTAGGTTCCGGATACCTGAGGCGCGGCCCTAACCTCCGGCACCTCGGCGCTCCCCCCACCCCCCACCGAGCGGTTCCCCTCTAAGCGCGCCGCCGCTCGCGGACCCCTCTCCCGCCACGCATGCGGCCCGCGGTGGCAGACAGGAGCCCGAAGTCCCCCCCCAATAGTAGGAAGAACTACAGAAGGAAGCACGATTGTCTGTCCTAGGGCCTCGGGGAAATAAATTACTGCGAAGAGCTTCCAGCGGGCAAGCAGGCCGGGACCCAAGGGGCGCCGGGTGGGGGCGGGGGCGGGGGCCCTGCAGGAGCTGGGGAGGGGGGGCTCTCCCGGGTCTGGGGATTTCTCTGGCAAGAACCTGAGGGCTCCTTAAAGGTACAAATCAACGGGGAGGGGCCTGTGGCCTCCCAACCAGGTCTATAAAAGACCAGGGTCGGTCGAGTCCCCGAGACTCGCTCGGCGTCACCAGGCCGGCCAGCGCCACTTTCAGTGAACCACGCGGGAACGCTGAAGGTAGAGGGCGCAGCGCGAGCACCGGCAGACTCCAGAAGTTTCTCAGGCGCAGTCAAGAATCAGCAAAAAATATATTCAAGGATACAAAGAAAAGATTAAGCTTGCTCGGCAGAAGTGTGGTCACCAGGCAAAGATAACGTGAGCGAGAGTTTCTACCCAAAAAGCAGACACTATACCTCTAAAAGCAGGAGACAAAACGCAGACAGGGACACACGCCGCACGGAGAGGAAGAAAAGGCCGCAAAGACCGAAAGTGGAGGCTCAGCGAGCGGGAACGTGGGAGGGGGGAGGAGCCAGTTCCCAACCAGTCTGGTGCAACTCAACCACGTGAAAGTACTGCTTTCATTTTTAAATGAAGCCCCCCTCCCACGGTCGCCAGGTGCCTCACGCTATTCTTGGCAGGGGTGCTCAAGCTCTACGACCTCTGGAATCCGCACCAGGCCTTTCCTCCGTTCCTCGCCGCGGGCCCGGCCTTCCCCCGGTCCTAAATCTCAGCCCAGCGGTCCAGTACCCGAGTGTAAGGCCGTTGACCTCTGATCCCACCTCCCCCCACCCCAATTCTCAGCCCCGCCACCCCTAGCCCCAGTGAGCCGAGTCCCCGGTCTGTACCCGAGTAACCGGCTTTTGACCTCATTCTACCTCTCCCGACCCCAACTCTCAACCTCGTCGTCCCCAATCCCCATTCGGTTCCTATGTGTGAGGCCCTTGCCTCCCCCGACTCCAAATCTCAGTCCCACTGTCCCCATACTCAAGGGCCCAGTTCTCGGTCGGTCCCAGTAGTGCGGCCCTCAGCCTCGGACCCGCCGCCCGTCCCGCCCCTCACCTCGGGATCCGAGTCTCCACGCTCCCGCTCTTCACATCCGGCACCTCGATCGTCCCTCTGAGCACCTAGAGGAGGGTGGAACGCGGGGAACTTGGCAGTTGTAGCTGAGGCAGTTGAGGCTTGTTTACCATCACCATGGAAACCCCTGGCAGCGCGCCCTGGGCGGGGCCTCTGAGGGGCCGGGTCTGGCGCGCGGCAGGCCCGAGTGCACAACTCCCGCCCGACGAGCGCACGAGGCGTTTACCCCGCTGTTCTGGGTTTGCCCGACCCCCGCTTGGCCCTGTACCCTAGCACCTAGGAGCAACAGCCCGGGAGCCCGCGCCCCCACCCCACTTCCGGCTGCCGGCGTAATTGCCGGCCGGTTTCCCCGCGGAACCCCACCTTCTTCTCCAGGAAGACGCGGCGCAGGACGACTTCCACCACGGAGCCGGAAGGACGCAATGAGCGCGGGGAGGGCGGGGCCTCCGCGGCCGGCGTCCGGGGGCGGGGCTGCGAGGGCGCTATTGTGACGCGCATGGAGCGGAGCCAGGGATTGGTCAGCAGGGCGCGAGGCAGGCCGGGGGCTGTGGAAGCGGGAGGTGTTGGGTTGAGAGCTGCACAACACGTGGGAGCCCTTGTGGGGCGGGGGGGTGGCGGGGGGGTATCTGATAGTATAGTTGCGCTCCGTAATGTACTGACTTGGAGAGTCCTTCCCAAAACAGAGCTTTAAGGATTCTTGGATTGAAGACCATCGTGAAAAGAAAATGAATTATTTCCTGCCAAGGAAGAAATAGGGAACCGAAAACACCAAAACAGATAAAGGCGGCTCCGATTGCAGGATTTAGGGAAGGATTAACGGGTTTACTGAGGTGGTTCACATGATTATCACTTGGGCTGAAAACTCCCAGTCCCTGAAGGTGACCCAGAAGACCCAGGGAGAATGCAAAGTTTTCAGTCACAGGACACCTTAGACTACAGGGTGGGTGGAAATGGCTACCCGGTGGAGATTTTCTTGATATGTTATGGGGTTAGTAATTATTACCATTTTAATTTTTGGAGACTCTTCATAAATAGGAAAAGATGAAGGCATTCATCACAGGTTTAGCAGACCAAATTATTTTACAATCACTCGTTATATTGGGGGAATGCTTGGCATAGGGGCAGATTGAGTCGATGACAATAGTAAAGAGCGGTTTGTCAAAAGAAGCTGACTCCGGAAAAGAAAAATGGGTAAAGTAAAAGCAAGAGCGGTCAGAGGAGGTGAAAATGTACTAGGAGAAAATTAAGACAAAATTACAGAAAATGGGTCCTACAAAAATCAGGTGTTCTTCCTGGGTGGCTCAGTGGATTGGGTCGCTGCCTTCGGCTTGGATCGTGGTCTCGGGGTCCTGGGATAGGGCCCCGCGTCGGGCTCTCTGCTCGGCGGGGAGCCTGCTTCTTTCCCTCTCTCTGCCTGACTCTCTGCCTACTTGTGATCTCTCTGTGTCAACTAAATAAAATCTAAAAAAAAAAATCAGGTATTCTTAAGAAACCCCATGATGACTCCATTACAGCTCACACTGTATAAAGTCTGGTTCTGGAGAGAAAATGCAAGCAGCCAATCTGAGGCAAATATTAAAATTGTATCAAAAAAGTAGTGCTTCAGAATGAAGACACCGTGAAGGTCCAAGAAGATATCTTCATGTTGTCCGTTAAGAGAGACTCAGCCAAACGGGCTCTCAAATCCCTTCAAGTCTGACAGTTCTCCATTATTCATCAATGATGCAATAATCTTTGATGGCTTCCCTGAATGAAAGACTAAGACCTTGGCCTGATTATGAACCTCCCTCTGGTTTTAGGAGTCATCACAGGTATCCACTATGCTTTTTTCCAGAGATGGGAACCAGCATGGTCACATGTAGACCCTCTTTCACAGTGAGGGCTGGAATTGCTCATACTGGCACCACAGATCCAGGCCTTTTCCGCAAATGTCCATCTCACCAACTGGAAAATGTTTGCCCACACCTGGTCTTCTTGGACCACCTCAGCTATAGGGTCTTAGGGGCCTCCATTCTTTTCACCTCTGTGTCCACAAAAGGTATCTCACCTACGCTCTGAAATCTAAAGAGACATGTTTGTTTGTTTGTTTGTTTGTTTGATTGTTGGGAGTACCTACAGAGAGATGCACCTTTAATGTTTGTGGTTTAAAAACAATTGAATTCACCACAAGTGAAGATCGCCCCAAGATGTACCCTCTCACAGAGACTGACTTGCCTTTTTATTCCCTGTTATTTATGTAAATAGATTATCACAAATATAATTCCTTTCAATAAATATTTTTAAGATTCAGATGCAGGCTCCTCTGTGGAAGCCACTCATCCATAACAAATGGTACCGAAGTTTGTATTGTCTGGAGTCTATTAAAATTATCCAGTTAATACCCCCTTGAAAGAACACTTTACCCATTAAGCTTTGCCCTCCCCCACAACCCACGCACCTTCCCCAGGAGAGTGCTAATGGGTAGGCAGGATCCCTGAGGCTCAGAGAAGGCTTTTATTCAAAGCCATAGTACCTGTCAGATAGCAATGAAGATTACAGTAGTTTACATGTATTGCACCTTCACTGTGGTTTGCACTGCTTCTGAATACTCAATTTCATTTAACATCATAGCAATCCAGCAGTAGATGTTACTACCATCACCATTTAGTGGAAAGGAACTGAAGTGCAGACACCTACAGATGGCACACTGAAACACTCTGGTTCTGTGGTATGCACTCTTCACTCTTGAACCCAAAAGAGAGAGATCTTCTAGACTGGCTCACGAGCCCCTTTTCTGGCTTCCTTTCCAATTGAGAGAAGGAAAGAATGAAATAAAAGAGCAAATTGAACTGTCCAGCAGCACAAAGAGCCTGTCCAAATGTAATGTTTCTCCTTGAGGTCAGGTGCTCTAGTAGGCAGAGATTGAGGGATGAGATAACCCAAGGGGAATGAAGGCTAGTTCAGCAGTCACAACCTCATCTGAAGAATTTTCCTGACCAATACAGAAAAATACAACTTTGTGAAAGAGGTCAGTTGTATGGTAGTTAGAAATGTGGTCACTTTGTAGTATATGCAGATAATGAATTATGTCTACACCTGACATGAATACAATGTTATATGCCAATTTTATGTTAATAAAAAAAAGAGAAATGTACTTTGAAGCAGCACCAGTGCTTCAAGAAGTAAGTCATCACCCCAGAAGGCGGGCCCCTTGGGTTATTTGCTGTCATTTCAGGGATTACTTCACAGTTATTTCAAACAGCACTTCATATTAAGAAGTGAAAAAGGAATTATGGCACCTCTCTGAGCTTAATAGTTACTTGCTTGAATTAGGTTTGTTTTTGTTTTTGTTTTTGTGGGGTTTTTTTTTTTTGGCCTAGCAGAAGACTGCTTGTGGATTGGGTGATACTGGGCAGTCCCTTTGACCATCTCCTCATCAGGGCGAGCAAGAAAAAAGCCGTGGCTTGGACATTAGTGAACTAGTTCTCTCTGTTTTCATTCAGAGTTGTAAGCTTTTAGCTTGATTAGAAACTATGTACAGAAGATGCCTGTATACAAAACTATGTACAAAACTATGTACATTTAGATGCCTTCATTTCTGTGGGGGCTCAGGAGAGTCAGAAAACTTCACTTGGACCGCATGTGGTGCTTTTCAACTCTTTAAAAAGCAATTACTATATATTTATACAGTTTTTGAATGATGAACTATTTCATCCCAGGAGAATCAATGGTAAGTATTAAAGTTTGGGGATCAGAGAAGTAACAAAATGTATGATCATTTACATACATTTTTTGAAAGAATATTGCTTGCTGTGATACAAGATTGGATGAGTAGTTGTATCTTGATCCAGTTTTGAGGCCCTGGCTAGAAGGTGGTTAGTTCTTCTGGAATGACCCATTACGTCCACAACACCAAACATCTCCCTTATCTGAATTGTATACTCTGGACCACCATACACCCATTCTGATTATGCCAGGGTCAAGGATCAGGTATCCTGGGATAGCCCTGAGAACCTAGAGCCTGGTGAAATTACTCCAATTAGCCAATCCTAAACCTGTTTGCCTCATCTAACCCTTTCTTTCCCGCAAAGACCAGAATAAAGGTGCTTGCCCACAGTTACCCATCGCTCTGCCTTTTGACCAAACTGGTGCTTCCCCTGAGTGGCGTTGGGTGACCTGATGTTTTCTCTGAGAGCTGTTGAGTACAGAAAACTCAAACCATTTTCTTTCTCTTGATCAGTGCCTGACCTCACCACACCTCACCCAAGGTACTATGGTGAAAACGACTCCTTCCCACTTCAACTTCTCTTTCAAAACCATCATGGTTGGGTGTGTGGGAGGGAGCTTGCACTGAGGTCCCTGTGTCAGCCCCACAACTCCCCTGAATACTAACCCGTTATTAGGGAGCAGTCTCTCCTGCCTCCAATTCTTCACAGCAGACTTTGTGCTCCCCAAAGGCAAATGAGAAAGGAGCCAGTGTTGCCAAGTGATTCCTGAGCCTCACTACATATGGGGAAGAGGTGATAGGACAGAAGTGTGAGCAGAGGCCATGTGGATTCCAGTCCCCGCTCTGAGAGCTGAATATATGCTAAGCATTTTCATTATCTATGCTTTTCTCAGAAGGTTTTTTTTTTTTTCTCACTTTTTTTCACTTGAGAGTTATTAAGCTGCAATGGTGTCCTGCTAACATGTACATTTTGACTACTTTATTTATAAAACAACAACAACAACAACAAACAAACCCAGATGTTATCTTACAAAACTGGAACAACTTTGAGATTTTTATCTTCATAATAGGAGTTCATAATGTTGAATTTCAAGGTTTTTGACCTATAACAGAAAAAAAAATGGGGGACAGCAGTTGAGTAAAGTGGTTTGGTATATGGGTGGCAATGAGAGAGAGAGAGAGAAAAAAAAACAGTGGATAAGTCTCATTCTCTGTACAAGAAAGAAAAAAACAAAAATTACCTGTATCACAGTATCAAATCAAGAATCACTAAAATGTGCTAAATAAACTCTTGCTCTTCTCAGGGCATACCAAAAGGGGGGCCACATGGAGTACTATAAAGAAACCAGGGTCAGTGGCTTCACACTGTGGCAGCCTGGTTAAGCTGAAGGATATTGCCCAGAATTCCCTTCCCTGTGTGTTTACATCTGGGGGGGGGGGGACTCCCAAGAGAGATCTTGTGTGAGGTTTCAGGGAGCAGAATGGGCTGTTCCTTATCATCATCGGCGGGTGGCAGAAGCCAGCCTTATAGCTGCTATATCTACCTCCCCTATATTCTCCTTTAACTTCCCCAACTCCTGGGCCAGGAGTGTGTTTAGCTCAGGAAGGTCTTCTACCAGATGCCCACACTACCAAGGTAGAGGCAAGAACAGGGAGAGCTAAGGCAAATTTTAGCTTGATCTCTGACTTGAATTCCAGCTATTCTGGCTGTCCCCGGCTTTATATCCATCTTCCCTTCTTTTTTTTTTTAAGATTTCATTTATTTGAATAAATAAACAAAGAGCAGAGAGCTTGACACAGGGCTCAATCCCAGGACCCCAAGATCATGACCCAAGCCCAAGGCAGAGACTTCACCCACTGAGCCACCCAGGTGCCCCTCCATCTTCCCTTTTATTTATTTATTTTTTTAAAAGATTTTTAAAAATCTTTTTTTAAAGATGGGTGGCTCAGCCTGGGTGGCTCAGTGGGTTAGGCCGCTGCCTTCAGCTCAGGTCATGATCTCAGGGTCCTGGGATCGAGTCCCGCTCAGCGGGGAGCCTGCTTCCTCCTCTCTCTCTCTGCCCGTCTCTCTGCCTACTTGTGATCTCTGTCTGTCAAATAAATAAATAAAATCTTAAAAAAAAAAAAAGATTTTTAGTTGTGCTTATACAATAAATGCCTACTTAATGACATGGCTGAGTTCTCAGTGCCCTCCTGCTTCATATACTGAGAGAAATAAATCACCTGATCTAACAAGCAGTTAACTCTGCTGCTTTCCTGATATGCTTTCCCGGCATGCCCAGCACAGTGCCTGACACAGAGCTCAGTCTCATGACCCTGCGCAGGATCATGACCTGAGCCAAAATTGAGAGTTAGACACTTAACCAATTGAACCTCCTAGGAGCCCCTAGCAGAAATCCTTTTTTTTTTTTTTTTTTTAAAGAGTGGTCTTGGGGTTTCGGGTGGCTCAGTGGGTTAAAGCTTCTGCCTTTGGCTCAGATCATGATCCCAGGGTCCTAGGTTTGAGCCCCACACCAGGCTTTCTGCTCAGCAGGAAGCCTGCTTCCTCCTCTCTCTCTGCCTGCCTCTCTGCCTACTTGTGATCTCTGTCTGTCAAATAAATAAATAAAACCTTTTAAAAAAAAGTGTTTTTTGTGCTCCATATCACTCGGCATCAGGGAAATACAAATCAAAACCACAATGAGATATCACCTCACACCAATCAGAATGGCTAAAATCAACAAGTCAGGAAATGACAGATGCTGGCGAGGATGCGGAGAAAGGGGAACCCTCCTACACTGTTGGTGGGAATGCAAGCTGGTGCAGCCACTCTGGAAAACAGCATGGAGGTTCCTCAAAATGTTGAAAATAGAACTGCCCTATGACCCAGCAATTGCACTATTGGGTATTTACCCTAAAGATACAAATGTAGTGATCCAAAGGGGCACATGCACCCGAATGTTTATAGCAGCAATGTCCACAATAGCCAAACTATGGAAAGAACCTAGATGTCCATCAACAGATGAATGGATCAAGAAGATGTGGTATATATACACAATGGAATACTATGCAGCCATCAAAAGAAATGAAATCTTGCCATTTGCGACAACATGGATGGAACTAGAGCGTATCATGCTTAGCGAAATAAGTCAAGCAGAGAAAGACAACTATCATATGATCTCCCTGATATGAGGAAGTGGTGATGCAACATGGGGGCTTAAGTGGGTAGGAGAAGAATCAATGAAACAAGATGGGATTGGGAGGGAGACAAACCATAAGTGACTCTTAATCTCACAAAACAGAGGGTTGCTGGGGGGAGGGGGTTTGGGAGAACGGGGTAGGATTATGGACATTGGGGAGGGTATGTGCTTTGGTGAGTGCTGTGAAGTGTGTAAACCTGGTAATTCACAGACCTGTACCCTTGGGGATAAAAATATATGTTTATAAAAAATAAAAAATTTAAAAAAAAGTGTTTTTTGTATACGTTTTCCTAAAATTATGTATTTACATCAAATGTGCAATATATATCAACATACATGAAGAATTTCTATAAAAATATACCTAAAAGTGTTAACAAGGTTTCCTTCATGCTCCCACTCTTCTGAATATTGGGATAACCACCTGCAGTTATTCCTGCCCTTTGTCCTTTCTTCATAATTTCTCCTGTTAAAAAAACAAAAGGCTACTGAGTAAATCTGAAGATTAAATTGGCTTTATTAAGTGATTCATGAATCAAGCAGTATCTCATCGAGCAAAGAGTTACTCCAAGGAGTTTTACAAAACAGAAGGCTGTTATAAAAAGGAGAGTTAGGCAAGGAAGTCATTGGCAAAGGAAAATTGAACGTTCATTGGAAGAAAATAAGAGTTCAGGGTGACAGTGGCTTTTCTTTGGCTGAGCTGCAGCATTTTGCCATTGTTTGGGTTTGTTGCTGGGAAGAGGAACATTTTCCTTCTTCTTGGGAGGGTAGTAAAGTAGTGACATCTTCCAGTCGGGATAGGAAGGGATAACTGTTTGGGATAACTATTTGAGATAACTGTCTAGTGGTGGTAGGGGATGAGAGCTTTCTCTAGAAGTCTTCCCAACTCAAATTTTAGTTCAGGTTTCCTCTATTAATTTTCACATTTCTCCCGTTTGGGCAAGATCTGTCTCTAAAAGCATCACTGATCAAGAGTTACATTTCCCAAATTCAGTAGCCTTTGTTTCTTGGTGCCAAAAAGGACCTTTCCTGGGGCGCCTGGGTGGCTCAGTGGGTTAAAGTCTCTGCCTTCGGCTCAGGTCATGATCCCAGGGTCCTGGGATCGAGCCCCGCATCGGGCTCGCTGCTCAGCAGGGAGCCTGCTTCCTCCTCTCTCTCTACCTGCTTCTCTGCCTACTTGTGATCTCTATCTGTCAAATAAATAAATATTTTTTTTCTTTTTTTATTTTTTTTAAAAGATTTTATTTATTTATTTGACAGAGAGAAATCACAAGTAGATGGAGAGGCAGGCAGAGAGAGAGAGGGAAACAGGCTCCCCGCTGAGCAGAGAGCCCGTTGCGGGACTCGATCCCAGGACCCTGAGATCATGACCTGAGCCGAAGGCAGCTGCTTAACCCACTGAGCCACCCAGGCGCCCCAAATAAAATCTTTTAAAAAAAAAAAAAAAAGGA